>NW_006408615.1:11776268-11788210 GCF_000296735.1 Chrysochloris asiatica | reverse complement strand
GAAAGCCTCATCTTTCTCCCATGGAACAGCTGGTAGTTTCAAACTGCTGACCTTGTGGTTCACAGCCCGATTCGTAACCACTACGCTACCAGAGCTCCTTATGGAGGGGTATAGCAGTAACAAAATAGATTAAAATCCCTGCTCTCGAGACCTTCATTTTCAGAGGGAAAGGCAGGCAATAAATAAAATATGTTGTTGTTGTTGTTGTTAGGTGCCATTGAGTTGGTACCAATTCATTGTGACCCTATGTACAATGGAATGAAACACTGCCCAATCCTGGGCCAACCTCACAATTGTTGCCATGCTTGAGGCCACTGATTCTGCCACTTTGCCAGTCCATTCGCTGGGGGTCTTCCTCTTTTTCTCTGACCCTCCACCTTACCAAACATGATATCCTTCTCCAGTGACTGGTCCTTCCTGACAATATGTCCGAAGTATGAGAAACGAAGTTTGGCTGTTCTGGCCTCTAAGGAGCCCTCTAGCTGCACTTCTTCCAACACAGATCTGTTGGTTCTTTTGGCAGCCCATGGCGCTTTCAATATTCTCCTCCAACAGCATGATAAAAATGCTTAAATTCACATAGCGTGTACTGTGTCATCTATTGTTCTAAGTGCTATTCTTAGCCGGTTCATCCTCAGAATAACCCAATGGAACAGGACTACTATTATCCTCAATTTAGAGTTGTTGACAATGAGGCACGGCAAGATTAAATCACTTGAACAAGATCATAAAACTAAGAAGTGGTAAGGCTGGGGTTCAAACCCAGGCAGTCACTGAATTATCAAAAGCAGAATATAAAAGATGAAGGGGCTTCAAAAAGTTCATGGGAAAATTCCATTATCTTTTTTTTTTTTTTTTTTTCAGGTCAAATTTCAATACTTTCACAGAAATCATTAAAAATAGAACATTTTCTGTATTATTTTCAGTATTTGACATATTGAATGGGTAATCAGCGACATTTTCTGTCATACTGATTTTCAGCATGTGTTCAGCTGCTGCCAGGTGGTAGAGAAAGTTTTCTGTGGCCGGTGGAAACCGCTTCTGCTTCAGTGCTTCAAAACTGAGGGCTGGCTTTTTGCTATCGTCTGAAACGTCTACAAATGATGTGAGGTTGGTCAAAAGGTCTCTGGTTTTCAGGGAAATGTTCTTTTGCAAGGGGTGCGATGGTGACCTCGCTGTCTGCCAGATTCACAAAAACATCGTAGAGGTCTGTTCTATTGCTCACCTCCAAGTCTACAAATCCCGCAATGTAACAGCTGGGGGAATTTGTGGCAGAAGCAAGAAACCCATTGCTTTCTAGTCTGGGACCCTCAGCTGCTCCAGGCGCAGCCATCTTGGGTGAGACCAAACTCCATTATCTTTTAATCCCATTTTTCAACAAACTTTTTGGAGCCCCTTATATATGTTGTTGTTGTAAAGTGCTGTTGAGTCAGTTCTGACTCACAGTGACCCTATATAGGATTTCCGAGGAGCAGCTGGTGAGCTAGAACCGCTGACCTTGCGGTCCAGTGCATTAACCTGCAGCGAGTGTCACATCAAGACCTTTGTATATGGGCAGATTAAAAATGGTTAAGAAACTACTTTAAATGATCGGAAAGTTAAGAAAAAAAAAGAGAGAAAAGGAGAGAAAAAAAAAAAGAAGCTAAAAGCATGTTTTGATGGGTTAAATATAGGAGACTGGACACATCTGACAAAAAACTGATATAGTGAAAGTTGTTGTTAAGTGCCATCGAGTCAGTTCTGACCCATGGTGACCCTGTAGAGGGTTTCCGAGGAGCAGCTGGTGAGCTTGAACCACCGACCTTGTAGTTCAAACAGCTTTGCTGTCTCGTGCATTAACCCACAGCACCACACCAGGACTCCTTAGTGAAAGGTAGGGCTAGGAAAATTACAAAGCAACACAATACCACAAAGTCATAATGAGATGAAAACTATGAGAGAGGTCAAAAGGCCTACAAGTGAGAAAAATCTAAGATATGTCTACTTGGCCCCAGAAGGAAAGGCTGGAGAGAATAAAGGAAAGGCAATATTTAGAACGAATACCTGAG
Source organism: Chrysochloris asiatica (assembly GCF_000296735.1). Taxonomy (NCBI): domain Eukaryota; kingdom Metazoa; phylum Chordata; class Mammalia; order Afrosoricida; family Chrysochloridae; genus Chrysochloris; species Chrysochloris asiatica. The sequence goes on along the minus strand of NW_006408615.1, from coordinate 11,786,162 downwards.
AATTTCCAGGAAGATGTACACAAACACACATTTGTGTAAATGTTTCCTTAGACATTTCCCAGAGCTTTCTGCAGGTCCATAGAGCTTAGGTGAAGGAGCTTTGTGTGGAAGGTTCTGTTAGTTGCCTATTTGCAATCTATTCTCCTTGATTAATTGTGATATGCGGATGGAAGACGCATGCTAAAGATGGTCAAACAGAAGATAGGAAGGGACCAGACTCTCCAAAAGCCCTTGTTGTTGTTGTTATGTGCTGTGGAGTCGGTTCCGACTCATAGCGACCCTGTACAGGGTTTCTGAGGCTGTAAATCTTTATGGGAGCAGAAAAGCCCTTAGAGAATCATAATACAAGTCATTACCTCCAGATTCTGGGTATAAGAAGGATGACTCCCTGTTTGGTAAAGCCACTGTGGATCATTTTCTATTACGTGCCCCAGACACAGTCCTCACTGACCCAGAACAGCAGCCACTTTACAGGCCAGGGTGAGGTGTAGAGCAACAAATGACAATAACAGCTCAAGTACCTATGTTCACTTAAGACTTCAGCCTCCTAAGAAACATTGACTACCTCTTGTCGTAGATCCAGTTGACTTACATATTGCTGTTGTTATTAAGTGTCATTGAATTGGTTCTGATTCATAGCAACCCTGTATAGTTTCCAAGAAGTGGCTGGTGGGTTTGAACAGATGACCTTGCAGTTCACAGTTCAGTGCTTATCCCATATTACCTAAAAAAAATAAATTCCCTTTGTTTCAGAATGCCTTCCACTACTGAAAACATATGGTATCAACAAAAAATTCAAAGCAGAAAATAATTTGGTTATGAAAGGATCAAACAGGAATTTTTAACACTTGCGGTTGCCATGATTCAAAATCAGCACAAAACAGTGCCACTACCCATCCAATAGTTGCCAACCAGGTCAAGGAGAGGAGTCAGAATTTACCAACCTTGTTTGTTGTTGTTAAGTGCCATTGAGTCAATTCTGACCCATAGCGACCCTTCCAAGGAGCAGCTGGTGAGCTTGAAGCATCGACCTTGTAGTTCAAACCGACTTTGCAGTCCAGCACATTAACCCACAGCACCACACCAGGACTCCTTACCAAGCTTAGAAAGCCATAAAAATGCCTGTACTACAATGAGTAATTAACCTATGGCACTAGATAGAGCAACATCACAGTGTAACAACCTGAGCCCCAGTTTTCAAAATAGCATCATTGGTGCAATGTGTAACAGTAATCTTTTTATTTACATGATTCAAGAACCATCCATAGGTAGGTGTTCCTCTTTGAGGAAATCTAATATTATACAAGGAGTCCCCGGGTATTGTAAATGGTTAATGCACTCTGCTGTAAACCAATGCGTTCAAAGTTCTAGTTCACCCAGAAGAACCAGTGAAGAAAGGCTTAGTGGTCTACTTCCCAAAATATCAGCCACGGAAAATCCTGTGGAGCACAGTTCTTTGATACACGTGGGGTTGCCATGTATCAGAAGCTACTCCATGGCAACGGGGAAGATTATATAAATCAAAACTTCTAACCATGCCAAGGCATACCACGAGTCAGAAGTTTCTTGATTTTGCAAATGAGGTAAAGATATTGGCTTGGGAAGCAGAAGTATCTACCCAAGGCAGTGAAAGACAGACAACAGCTAACCTCCAGGTGAACAGGTCCATAGATGAGCAGAGGCTGAGGGCCACTCGGCTGACTAATGCAATGCAGAAGGAGCGCCTTAGAGACACAGTTATACTATTAAACAACAACAAAAAAACACTTTCCGAAATTGCCAGAGTCTAGAGACGATCATAAGTGAAAAAGCTAATGAGCTATTCTGACTAAGCCTTCCCCTTAAGTCCCTTTGTAGCAAAGGTGACGATGATTGTTTGAAAACCAATATTGTCTTAATTTGGAAATGGGATCATAAGAGGTTTCCTTAAACCTAGCAATCCTTCCATCTCCCAGTGACTCACCGCCGCCACCACGAACCATACAAAGTGAAACAATGTCTGCCAGGACCAAATCCTTTATTTTGAAAGTCAATTATTGATGCTCTTTTCTTCTCTCCGTTTTTAATAAGCATTCCAGAGGAAAGACTAGAGAAAAACAGTCTGTTAGGAACCAGGTGGTATTGAACTGCTTGTTAGTGGAATCAGGTGATTTGTCTTTCTCTTCTGCTAATGGCATGTATGTTTCACTTCCCTCATCATTAACTGCGGCTATCTAGTGAAATCCCACGCGGCTTAACTTGTTCAAAATTGTCGGACTGACGTGTGGCTGTTAAGGGCCTAAAAGCATAATTAAGCGAATGAATCATCGATCATAATAATTTAAAAATCAAGACACGAACAAAACTAGACTAGAATCATTTTCACCCTCAGAATGAAGATTTCTGAGTTCATGGAGTTGGGGTGACCCACCCAGACCATCCGAAGTCCTGGTGTGGTACTGAGGGTCAGTTTGAACCTCAAGGTCGGCGGTTCAAGCTCACCAACTGTTTCTCGGAAACCCTCTACAGGGTCACTGTAAGTCAGAACTGATTCGAAGGCACTTAACAACAACCCAGACCATCTGCCTTTGTTGTTGTTGTTGTTAAGTGCCATCGAGTCGGTACAGACTATCCTTAAACCCTTGAGCCTTTGAAGAATTGGTTCCCTGGAGTCACCTTCCAGTTATACAGTGGTCTAGTATGCAGCTGACCTTTGACCTTAGGCAGTAAGTTTTTGGGGAGAATTGTCTCTATGTGTAACCAGTTATAAGGAACAGAACCCCAGGGTCTGACTGGAAGATATATGACAAGTCCTTAGTGAGTCTGTGTTTCAAAGGCTTGGAACCCTGCAGTGTTTTGATGTTACCTTCTGAGAAATTAACATAACACTGTATACAACCTGCTTTCACAGCCCCTCTTCTGATACATTGATACCACTGGATTTCAGTCATACCTACTCACAATAAATATCTTCTGTTACTCATTTTGAGTGTTTCTCCAAGCATATAGGTTTTTGGTAACCATGAAGCTGCAGCATTCTGATGAGGAAAGGTGATCATCAAAGAACAGGAGCGAATGCATAATAATTAACAGTCAAGTCTTGCTTATTATGTGCCAGGCACTTTCTAAGCACTTACATGTATTCACTCATTGAATTCTGGTAAAAATATTTTGTCGATGGGGAAGTTGAGGCATAGAGAGGATAAGTAACTTGCTTAAGGTCACAAACCAAGCTAGTGACTAAGTTGGTATTCAAGCTAATCGGTCTGAGTGGAACTTCAGCCCCTTGGAGGAAGAAGAGTGAAGAAGGCCTGGGAGAAAGTTAAATGTACATCAGGAAACCTAAATCCAGTTGCTATGAGATGATTCCAACCCACGATGACCCCATGTGTGCAGAGTGGTAGTCTAGGGTTTTAAGTGGCTGATTTTTCAGAAGTTGATCACCAGATCTTTTTTCCGAGGTGCCTCTGGGCACCTACAGTAAGCAATCCCACCTAGGGATTTCAAATAAGGAAAAGGCCACTAATATTTCTATATGTAAGGAGCTCTGGTAGCGTAGTGGTTACGAATCGGGCTGCTAATCTCACGGTCAGCAGCTTGAAACTACCAGCTGTTCCACGGGAGAAAGATGAGGCTTTCTGCTCCTGCAAAGATTTACAGCCTCGGAAACCCTGTACAGGGTCACTATGAGTCAGAACCAACTCCACGGCACATAACAACAACAATTTCTATATGTACATTGACTAGTTAGAATTGTACAGTGTTGTAAGAATCAGAAATTTTATCTCAAGCTGGCTTAAGAAAGAAACTAGATCTGGTGCAAGGGGTTTGTCATCAGCCACTAACTGAACCGAAAGATTGATGTATTCAAACCACCCAGCATCTCCACAGGATAAAGAGCTGGCAATCTGCTTCAGTAAAGACTAGGGCCCTCTTTCCCTCAGCTTTGGATCAGGTGGCAGCTGTTTTTGTTTTTTTCACTCAGCCAAGATCAAGGCATAGGGCAAGAAGGAAGAGGAACTGCTGAAACAGCTGGATGACCTGAAGTTGGAGTTATCCCAGCTGCACATCACCAAGGTGACTGGCAGTGCACTGTCCAAGCTCTCCAACATCCCAGTTGTTTGCAGTTCCGTCACCAGAGTTCTCACCGTCATCAACCAGACTCAGAAGAAAAACCTCAGTAAATTCTACAAAAGCCAGAAGTACAAACCCCTGGATCTGCAGCCACGCACCACATGCTCAACGAGCACAAGGAGAACTTGAAGACCAAGAAAAAGCAATGGGGAGGTCCCGAGGACCATCAACGGAGAAGAGCCGAGGGCGGGACCCTACCCAGAGAAGCAGTGATGTCTGAGATGGAGGCAGAGACGATGACCTGGGGTGATGGAGCAGCGCGACTGTGTGCTGAAGATGGGGGTGGGCGGGGTAGTGTAGGGGGCAGGCTTGCAGGGTACACCTTTCGGTTGGTTGATGATGCATGGAGGGGATTGTAACCATGGCAATGAGATGATATACGATAGAATGAATGTAAAACTAATGTTCTCCCATGTAAACTATCACATAATTCACAATAAAACATAAAAAAAAAAAAAAAAAGAATACACACAGCAATGGAAGGAGCCGTCGCGCCTACTGTAACCACGCATTAGTACGCAGTCAAGGCCTGAGCATCTTGCAACAATAAACACAAAGCTGACCCTCCCCCAAAAAGATTAGAGCCAAAAAAAACTCTATGGAGCAATTCTACTCTGTATCACGCGAGGCTGCGGACTTGATAGCAACCAACAACATTTGCTCACTTACTGCAGAGTCTGGAGGTAGCTCTAGCTTCAGGTCAGACTTGATCCAAGTCTCAAGCAATGTGAACAAGACTTGGGTTTCCCTCCCCCTATCTCTTGATTGTTGTTCTTGTTAAATGCCACTGAGTCAATTCCAACTCAGCGACCCTTATGGGGTTTTCCAAGGAGAAGATGGTGGGTTTGAACTGCCAACCTTATGGTTCGCAGCCCAGTGTTGATCCTACAGCACCACACCAGTACTGGTCCCATTCTCTGGCAGGCTGTTTCCCTGTGGTGCTGAAATGGCCGTTAGCAGTTGCTAAAGCCACATGTTTCTGTGTTCAAGTCCAGATGGAGGAGAGAAGTAGCTTCTTCCCAGAAGCCTCAGCAAAATTTCTTGGCCTCCCATTGGTTCTAAGATCAGTGGACTAATCACTGAGGCCAGAGGGGTGGGATATGCTTGCTGGCCTGAGCCAATTAGAAACCACCTCTGGAGGCAGAGATGATGGTACCCCACCCAGAATGGAAGGCTACACTAAGCATCCCCTAACTTAAAATCAAGCTCCTGGTGAAAGACAGCAAACAATTGTCAACAATGGGCCTTTAGTGTTGTCTCTAACCTTTTCAGGTAGGCCTGGTTTCCTTCATTTGTGTTGTTGGAAGGTGCTGTCAAGTCCTGAATAACAACAGAATGAAGCACTGCCCAGCCCCCAGCAGCGTCACAATCTTTGTGTTTGAGCCCACTGTTACTGTCACTGTATCAATTCATCTCACTGAGTGTCTTCCTCTTTTTCACTGACCCTCCACTTTACCAAGCATGGTGTACATTCTGATGATGTACAAAGCACATGAGATGAAATCTTGTCATCCTGGCTTCTAAGGAGCATTCTGGCTGTACTTCTTCCAGGTCAGGTTTCTTTGTTCCTCTGGCAGTCCGTGGTACTTTCAGTATTCTTCAACACCGTAATTCATATGCATTGATTCGTCTCTGGTCTTCCTTATTCCTGCATTGCTGTGCACAGTAGGTGATTGTACCTGATCATGGCTTGGATTAGGTACATCTTAGTCCTCAAGGTGATATCTCTGCTTTTTAACACTTCCTTCATCTTACACATGAGGAGATGGAGGTTCAGGAATATGGGCTAATTTGGTCAATGTTATCTATTAATAAAAGGAGCAGAACCAGGATTTCAACTCAGGTATGCTGACCTTGTACGACATTCTCTGGCACAGCCTAGGACTAGCAGCTAGCCTAAGGCCCGGACTCTGGTCTGAGACATCTCCTTGTTCTTCTTGCTGTCTTGTAGCACATCTCAGGGTCTCTACATACTGTAGCAGTGTGGATCAGCTAAAAATAAAAAAAAATGTAAGAAGATTAAGGATTGGACTTGAAAATTCTGACAATCAGAGCACTCTCTAGAAAGGGTTCAAGGTAAAAGCCACAACACAAAAATTAAATACTATCCCGCCTTCCTGAGTCCTGGTGTGGCACTGTAGGATAAGCACTCAACCACAAGGTCGGTTTAAACTGCAAGGCTCTCCTCTGAAACCCTATACAGGGTCACTATGAGTTGGAACCCACTTGACAGCACTTTAACGACAGCAACAATCTCACCTTATACTCAGGTTGTTGTTGTTGTTAAGTACCATGGAGTTGGTTCCGACTCATAGTGACCCTGCACAGGGTTTCTGAGGCTGTAAATCTTTATGGGAGCAGAACGCCTCATCTTTCTCCCGTAGAACCGCTGGTAGTTTTGAACTGCTGACCTTGAGGTCGACAGCCCAACTCGTAACCACTATGCTATCTGAGCATCTTATACTCAGCTTTGTGACCATTAATGTTTTTGTTTCAGTAAGTAGACCAGTCTCTTTCTGTCCTGGCAAACTTGGTTGAGTAGTGATATTTAGTATTGTGCATGTTCTGCCTTCCCCCTTGTCTCAGCAAGAAGAGTCATTGTCTTCAGCACCACTAGCCCTCCCTCCTTTGTCACTTGCCTTCTCAAAGACAAATCAATACTGCTGGGATCACTGGACAAGAGAAGTGGCCATAGGAATCAGTTATGGAGAGTATTTGTCAGCACTAGGAAGCTGTGAGATGTAGAAAGTCTCAGAACCTATCAAGGAGCCTGGTGGCACTGTAGGTTAAGCATCAGGCTGCTAACCACAAAGTCTGCAGTTCAAACCCACCCCCTGCTCTGCAGGAGAAAGATGAGCCTGTCTCGTGTGAAGATTCACAGCCTTGGAAATCCTAGGGAGCAGTCCTACTCTAGGGTTTCCAAGGCTGTGAGGGTCGCAATGAATTAGAATCAACTGGATGAAAGTGGGTTTGGGTTTTTGGTCAGAACCTATCTTCACAGAAGGAATTTTATACATTTATTAGTTGGTTCCTTTATTTGCTACCAGGATTTCTTTCTACTGTGAGCCCTTTAGGGCAGGACCCATGCCTTATTCATCTCCGTATTCTAAGCACCTACGGAGAGGCCTCGTGTGGCGCTGTGGGCTAATGTGTCAGACTGCAAAGTTGTTTGAACTGCAAGGTCGGTGGTTCAAGCTTCTCCTTGGAAACCCTATACAGGGTTGCTATGGGTCAGGATCAACTTGACGGCACTTAACAACAAGGAGCCCTGGCAGTGCAGTGAGTTAAACAGGCTGCTAACTACAAGGTCAGCAGTTCAAACCCACCAGCAGCTCTGAAAGAGAAAGATGAGTCTGTCTGCCCCCATAAAGATTTATAGTCTCAGGAACTCTACAGAACAGTTTTGTTCTGTCTGTGATTGGAATTGACTCAACAACAGTGGGTCTGAGCACCTAGAACGTGATCTTCCTCCACCCCTCCCCTCCATAGATCGATGTCTGTCCAATGAATGAATGAATGATTGACAACACAACTTTGTCCATCTGAAACTGATCAGGTTCATAGGGGCTGAGTCACCTGAGTCACGCCATTCAAACCCACACAAACCAAACTCCTAAGAAGTGTTATTATGTAAGCCAGAATGCCAATGCTTTCCTTTGCATGAGGGATGGTGGCAGGGGCTGGGGTGTTTTTATGTGAGTTTCCAGGATGATGGAATGGAGTATCTATTGAGAAGAGGCTGGAAAAATTACTGTAATATTTTGCTTTATAGAATCCTTGTGTAATGATATATAAATCATATTTCAATAAAGTTGTTATAAGAATCAACAAAGAAGAGTTCAGTAAATGGTGGTGGTGGTGGTGTGCTGTGGAGTCCGTTCCAACTCATAGCGACCCTGTTTATGGGAACAGAAAGCCTCATTTTTCTCCTGTGGAATATCAGGTGGTTTCGAACTGCTGACCTTGAGGCTAGCAGCCTGACTCGTAACCACTACACTACCAGAGCTCCTTTCAATATATGATAGCTGTTACTATTATAAAAACTCTCATGTCAGCTCTCTCTTTCTGGCCAAGTCTGGATGAGAACATCATCTAACTCCCACATCCCAGCAAAAACAGATGGCACATGAAGAAATGTTCATGATCATTAGCCATTATGTTTTTCTTGTTAAATACTGTTGGGTTGGTTCTGACTCGTAGTGACCCTATATAGGGTAACCAAGGAGCAGCTGATAGGTTTGAACTGCTGACCTTGTGGTTCACAGTCTAATGCTGATCCTACTGCACCACTCCAGGAGTCCACGGGACTACCAAATGCCAAATAATTTAAAAAACATTGAAAAGGAGCACAATTTGAGTCCCTGAAATATGCCAAAAGTGACATTTTGATGTGATGTAAACCAAAGAGCTCAGAATGCTTCAGGGATGTACAGACTTAGATGGAACCTTCAGAAATGTACAGACTTAGACGGAAGATATGTTGAGAAACTATATTTTCAATTTTGTTATTTTTATTCAATAAAGGTTTCCATTATTTGTAGAAAAAACAAAAACAGATGGCATCTGATCAATTAAAGGTGCCTGTGCTCGACTACTAACTTAGAGATTGGGGCTTTGAACTCACCCAACGGGGCCAAGGATGGGAAAAGCCTGGTTGGCAATGTGCTTCTGAAAGGTCACAGCCTTGGAAACCCTCCGGACAATTACCCTCTGCAAACAAACACAGGGTCAGCTTGAATGGAGTCGATGCAACAGCTATAGGTACAACTATTATCCGCTTTGACAGATAAAAATGAGCCCTGTTGGTGTTGCAGGGTAAGCACTGTACTGCTAAGATGAGGCTTTCTGCTCCCATGCAGATTTAAAGTCTCGGAAACCCTACACGGGGCCATTATAAGTCGGAATCGACTTGCTGGCAGTGTGTTTTCACAGATAAAAGGGTCCCTGGTGGTACTGTGGGTTAGGCATTGGGCTCCTAACCTCAAAGTTGGCAGCTCAAACCCACTATCTGCTCTGAGAGAGAAAAATGAGGCTGTTTGCTTCTGTAAAGATTGATAGTCTCAGAAACCTGGTATAGAGTCAGTATCAACTAAATAGCAGCGCATTTTCTGGTTTTACAGATAAAATGTTCCTGGGCAGCACATTTGTGCTTGATTATTAACTGAAAGGTTGCTGGTTTGAAACCACCCAGCAGTGCTGCGTAAGAAAGGCCTGGTAGTCTGCTTCTGTAAAGATTATGGTGAAGAGAATCGTACCCATGAGGTCTACTCTACAACACAAGAGGTCACCATGAATCAGTATTAACTACAGCAATGGGTTTGGTTTGGAGGGATGAACAATGAAGTCTCCAAAGAGTGTTCTAACCAAACAAGTACCTGTCTTGTTCTGTAACCCTTGTTCTGGAAGCTAAAACACGTGGGGCAGAGTGATGGTGTGACTAAGGCAGAGCTCTCCTGCCTGCACTGGCTTTTCCAACATCAGGTTCCCTGCAGACTTGGTGAGCTTGCAGTCCCATGATCCTGCAGCGGTTGAGCGCCCCGCCCCGTAGACCTTTAGCACAGAGAGCTCTAATCATGTGACTATTCTCCATCTCTCCCCCACCAGACTGTGAAAGGTGTAGGTGAGCCTGGAGATCAGCTTCCATAAAGATTACAGTAAAAAACAGGGCTGAGGAGAACAAACAAGATGGCGGATCAGGTGGATGTATAGCAGAGAGCTCCGCCAACAACAACACAGAATACCTGACCAAGCAGGCTCAGGGGCTGGTCCCAGAACTCTGAA
>NW_006408615.1:11761378-11773253 GCF_000296735.1 Chrysochloris asiatica | reverse complement strand
AAAGCTAACGTGGATAAAGAGAAATACTTTTAACTGATGGTATATGGAGGGGATTATAATCAATGTAATGAAACAAGTTATATGAATTGTTGAATGTAAAACTGATGATGTGCTCTGTAAACTTTCACTCAATCCACAATAAAAACCTTAAATTAAAACAAAAAACAAAACAAAAAAAAACCCACACATACCCATGTTCTCCTCTGTCACACAACTCCTAGTCCCTTGTACACAGTACCTGGACCAGGATGAACACGGGACCCATGTTTGCTGCATAAACGAATCCATGACATCCTGCTCCGAGGCAGAGTGTACTGCTTGCTCTAGGCTTGTCCCTGGGTGTGGTGGTCCCCTTCCTTACAGGGATTCTGTGAGTTGGAATCAATTTGCTGGCAATGGGTTTCGGTTGGTGGTTTTAGCTAAAATGAGTTGTGAAGACCACTTAGACTCACAGCAACACTTCATGTATGTCAGAGGAGAACTGTGCTCCACAGGGTTTTCCATGGATGCTTTTTCTGAATTAGATTGCTAGCTCTTTCTTCCTAGTTGCCTCTGGGTGGATTTCAACCTCCAACCATTTGGTTAGCAGCTGAGTATGTGAGCCTTTGTACCACCTAACCAAAAAAAAAAAAACCAAAAAAACAGACCCACGGCCACTGCTCAAGTCAATTTCAACTCATAGCAACCTGATAGGACAGAGTAGAACTGCTTTAGGGTTTGCAAGACAGCAAATCTTTATGGGAACTGAAAGTTTCATCTTTCTCCTGCAGAGCAGCTGGTGGGTTTAAACTACCAATCTATCGGTAGCAGCTCAACACTTAATCCACAGTGTCATCAGGGACTCTTAATGTATTTGTTGTTATTAAGTGCCGTCGAGTCGATTCCGACCCATAGCAATCCTGTATAGGGTTTCCAAGGAGCCAATGGTGAGCTGGAACCACTGACCTTGTGATTCAAACGACTTTGCAGTCTGGCGCAACAACCCACAGCGCCACACCAGGACTCCTTAATGTCTTACAGTCTCCCTAAAAAAGAGGCTAATAATTTCAGCTGTCATCTTGTAAAACCTAATCCATTAATAGATCATCAGTGGTTGTTAGTATCACAAAAAGAGGCCTCAGGTCTGAGAAAGAACACACTGCCACCTATATTTGTCCAAGAAAACCCCACACCTGGATGCGATCAGGCCTCTTAATCAGCACCCCCACCAGCACACACACACACACACACTTTGCTTGGCTAGTGCCTCCTTGCTAAAAATGACACAAAACCATTCCTCCCATAGGATCTTCTACTTCCCTGTTCAGTTCCATAATCCATTGCAGTGACCAACAGACTCAGCACCATACTCACAGTTATGGGGTTTATTAGGAAAGTTAACAGTTTACAATTCAGGGTCAAACCGCTGAGCATCAGACCCTCGCTAAATCGACACATAGTGTTAAACCCCACAAGAGGCTTATGTTGGACGGTCAGGGAGCTTGACCAGAATTCCTTGGAAAGGTGCCATGTCTGTGCTTGGCTCTCTCCTCTGTGTCCTCCCTCCTCCAGGAAATTAGTAAAAGACCCTTGGTTAACATATTAGATTCATAGGAGTCTGGCTGAGGTGAATCAGTCCTTAAGGGTAAAATTAATTTTATGTTAAGTGCTAAATGTATATAGTACAAAAAAAAAAAAAAAGTTCGTTGAATTGAACAGACAGGCAAATCAACAATGTCCTGAGTAAACTAGGATTTGAGATGGGAGATATATCAGAAAAGCTCTCCAGAAAAGGTGAACTTGGAGCCGAATTTGGGAGCACAAATGAGAGGTTTCCAAGTAGGAAAGGCAGACAACCCCACTGGCGCTTCCAATTCTGACTCATAGTGATCACGTAGGACGGAGCGGAACTGACGTTTGGTTTCCAAGGCTGTGATATTTACAGGAGCAGATGGCCGTATCTTTCTCCTTCTGCGCAGCTGGTAGTTCAAACCTCCAATCTTTTGATTAGCGGTTATCCCAGTGTTTAATTCACTGTGCAACCTAGGGTTCTTTGTGAAGCACACAGGAGGCCTAAAAATGAGCTCTCAGTAAAGCTACCAATGTGGTTTGAACTATAGTGAAGAAGAGAAATCTAGAAAGCCAACTTTGCCCCATGGGCCTGGCCGAGACTTGTTACTATAGCTACAAACTTGTCTCTAACATCTCGTAGTAGTCTTCCTGAAAAGGCCACATTAGCCATATGAGATGTAGTGCTCTGCCTAAACAGAAATGTTCTCTCTTGGAACTTACAATTAATAAAGTGACACTCAGTAGCCGGAACATGACAGAACAGGATACAATAAATACAATGGGTCTGCTTCCCGCCAATGGAAATTAACAGGCTAGCTCATTATGAGAGCCAATAGGAAACACAAGATTTGACCCTACAATTAACTGTTCAGTGTGATTCATCTTCAGCTATTGAACATGATGTGCTTCCCAAAGGCGCGTGCAGGAGATTTGTCAGAGAATCAAAAAGCAAAACCTCTTTCAGATGGGATATCAGAGCCACAGAATTATGTTACTCTAATAATAAAGTGGAGTCCTGGTGGATGCTATAGGATAAGCAACAGACTGCATGGGCGGTTTGAACTGCAAGGTCATCAGTTCAAACTCACCAGCCGCTCCTCGAAAAACCTATTCAGGATTACTATGAGTCAGAACTGACTCGACGGCACCTAACAACAACAACAACAACAATAATAAAGGGAAGTCCCGGTGTGGTGCTACAGGGTAAGCACTAGACTGCTAACCACAAGGTCAGTGGTTCAAACCCATCAGCTGCTCCTCAGAAACCCTACACAGGGTTGCTATGAGTCGGGACTGACTCGACAACACTTAACAACAATAAAGGAGCCCTGGTGGCACTGTGGGTTAAGTGTTTGACAGCTGACAGCAAAGTTGGTGATTCAAAGCCACCGGCCACTCCATAAGAGAAAGATGAGACGGTCTGCTCCCATAAAGCTTTACAGTCTCAGAATCCCCAAGGAGCAGTTCTCCTGTCCTAAAGGGACGCTATGAGCTGGAATCAGCTTGATGGTAGTAGGCTGCATTGGTGGCATTCATGATTAAGTGCTTGGCTGCAAACTGAAAGGTTGGAGGTTCAAGTCCGCCCAAACTGCTCCAAGGGAGAAAGACCTGGCAGTTGCTTCTCCATGAAGGCTGCAGGTGAGGAAACCCTGTGGGGTAGTTATACTTTGTCACATGGGTCGAAATTGACTAGACAACACCTAACAACAATAACAACATTTAAGAATGACTTACATGCATACAGTGCCTTTTCATTTATAGCACACTTTCTTGCAAGTTATTGAATCTAACATCCTTCTGAGGTACTTATGTAAAACATCCACCTCTATTTACATAAGAGAACACCAAGTTTCAAAGCCGTGATGTGGTTACCAAGTGCCCTGACTGAACTAAGAAAGCAAGGCTTCAGGAACTTGGGACCTGACACCAGATCTGACCTTAAATCCACTGAGTTTTCTGCTACACTCATGGGATAATTGACAAGATAACTCATTTTCTAGTCTGGCTTTTTGGGAGAGCAATTGAGCTGAAATGATTTACTAGAAACCGACCTTTAGAGATGGACGTGACCATGGAGATCACATTGGTAGACCTGTAACAAGTAGACAGACTGGACATTTTTAAGGGGGAAAAAATGAACGATATGCTAAGTTTATGAGAGAATCTTTTTTTTTCTGAATCTATTTCCTTTCCTTCTCAATTAAATTAAATCCTGATATTAATATTGAAGCAACAGATTTGTTCCTAAGTTACATAAATAACTCCAGAAAAACTGTTAAATTGTCGTTATGTGCTGTTGAGTCTGATTCATACCACCCCTGTATAGGGCAGAGTCACGGGTGGGTCTGAACTGCCAACCTTGTAGTTAGTAGTCCAGTGCTTATCCTACAGCACCACACCAGGACAAAATACAAACATTGCAGCATCTCAGCCTCACTGTAAGACCTCTACCTGTAGCCACGGTAAGTAGCTAACCTTGATCACAGCATTCAGGATGTGCCTGGCATCTTTCTAAGCACATTGCATAAATTAACGCATTTCATCCTTTCAAGAGGAACTATTATCAACTCGACTTTACACATGAGTAACCTCAGGCAAAGTGATTCTCCACTCGACTAGTAAGTGGAGGTGCTGAGATCAGAGGCTGTGCATCTTGGGGTCAGTACATGCTTTGAACCACCGGATGAGTCTGAGATGACTTTGATTTTTCCTTGAGGGAGAAGTATGGAGGGAAGATGTCTGGGTTATCTCCCCACCGCACCTTCTCACTAGCTCCTGATTTGTGAATGTGGAGGTCTCATGGACCTCCATTGACAGTGGGGCAGGACGTTCAAAATTATGTTTTACAAAAACCAAGTCATAAGATGAGGACCTAGGTACAAGCTGATGTAGAGTAAAAAAAAAAAAAAAAAAGGATGCAAAAGTGCATATTACATTATGATTTAAAACAATAACTGTATATATCTACATTAAAGATCATGTACTCACACTTAGGCACAGACAAAAGCGATCAGAAGGACACCAAAAAATAGTAACAATGGCATTTGGGGAGTGGTAGGCCTCTGGATGATTTTTCCCTTCTTTCATTTTTCTTTGTCTCCCCAAGATGAGGAAACGTGTACATCAAGGGCATATGATTTTAAGTCATGTCACAGTTGGGAGTCATTTAGGAAAACCCTGTTTGGTTGTAGGAATATGGACTAGAAAACCTTTCAAAGCTCATCTTGCTGTAAATGGTTTGGTTCTAGAACTGAGCATTAGACAGGTGGGTAGTGTTGGAAGGAAACATGAGAAGGGAACAGGAGGGCCATCTGGAGAATTGGGGACACCAAGATCACCACTGGCCTATGAACCACAAGGTCGGCAGTCCCAACCCACCAGCTACTCCTTGGAAACCCTATGAGTCAGAACCGACTCAATGGCACTTAAGAACAATTATGAAAAGTTTATAGGTGCTTGACTATCGTAAGGAAAGCTAGGCTAAGGTCCAATTAATTCCCCTTTCACCAAGTTACGTGACAGAAAAGCTGGCACAACTGGTTTCTCTACCAGTTAATAAATAAGTAGACTTGAGTCAAACACAAGTGAGATCGTTCCAGTTGGATGTTACCTGATTTCAGTGAAAGGTTGGAGTCCTGATATTGTCTTGTAACCACTTGTAACTTTGTGTGATCACAAGTCCACCCCACCACCTTGGAGTCAGGTAATTACACCTCAGCACCAATCCCACAACCTTTCTTTAATCAGCAATTGTGCACATAGCCCATCATAGTCTTTTCCTCACTTCTGTGGACCCACCTGTAACAGTGATGAACTGACCTGCCACGAATACTGGGATGATTTTCCTTGTCTTCTATCATGCAACTGAACACCATGACTGTGTGTAATTCAATGGACTCCAGCTACTTTGGTATTGAGAACATGGTGACTAACCATCTCCCACAGTCAAATGATTGTCATTGTTTTTGTCTTTGTCCTAATGTTCAATGAAAGGGTCTCTCTAGAGTAGAGTGAAAGGGAAAGATTTGTCTTGTTGAAACTGGTCTCATGAGCTGGACTGCTAACCACAAGATTGTGGTTCAAACCCACCAGCCACTCCTCAGAAACCCTATTCAGGGTTGCTGTGAGTTGGAACCGATTCAGCAGCACTTAACAACAAAAACATAGATCATTCTTGAGTGTGTGGTCTTTTCCCCTGGCACAAAGATTGTACACAACCCCGTCTGTCATTCCCCACCATCCTACCAACACTCCCCAGAAAACAAAACAAAACAAAACATTGCCTTTGAGAATACTCCTTCTCATGGCAAGCTCATGTGTTCCAACGTAGAACTGCTCCACAGGGTTTTCATGGCTGGAATCTTCATGAAAGCAGACCACCCGCCTTTCTTCCACCATCCTTTAAGTCAGGGGTGGGGACCATTCAGTCCACGGACCATATAAGGCCTATGAAATCCTGTGATCTGACCTTGCCATGGCAACCACAGTTCCAATCATCACATGTTGTTAAGTGCTATTAAGTCAGTTCTGACTCGTAGCGGCCCTGTATAGGGTTTCCAAGGAGCAGCTGGTGAGTGTGAACCGCCGACCTTGCAGTTCAAACGAACCTTGTGGTCCAGTGCTTATCCAGCATCACACCAGAACTTGTTATGACATTTTGTTGTTGTTAAGTGCCATCATATTGTTGTTGTTAATTGCCGTCAAGTCAATTCCAACCCATAGCAACCCTGTATAGGGTTTCCAAGGAGCAGCTCTTGAGTTTGAACCGCCAACCTTGCAGTTGGAATGAGTTAGTTAAATGTTTGACTAAATACAGCAGGCTAATTTTTTAAGTTGATAATTTTGTATGGCCTGCGAATGATGTTATAAATTTTGGCAGAAGAAAGGCTCCCCACCCCTGATTTTAGTAGTTGAGAGCAATCCATTTACACCTTCCAGGTACCTCTTCTTCTAATTTCAGAGCAATCAAAATGTTCAATCATTCAGTGACTACAATGGCACAGTTGGGTGTCAGATTAAGCCTGAGCAACCCATCTTCCTTTTAGCTCAGAACAAACCTGTAGAGAGAGGGGAGTACATACAAGTCCCTAACAGAGCGCATCTCTGACTCTCAAGGCTGAGGGCTAAGTTCTCATCTTCATCTTTCTGCCGCCACATATGGTTCTCTCCACTGGAGCCAGAGGAAAAGGACCAGAAAGAACACAAGATGTAGACTGCTCTGTCAATTTTGCCTCCTGACAGGGAGCAAGTGTCGTAGAGTTAAACCACTGACTCCGATTGCTGTTTTATTTCCAAACAAGCTCATGGTACCTGTTGAAACTCAAATGCACTATCACTCTAGAACTCAGTCTCACTGGCACCACAGAGAACCTTGTGTGTTAGAAAAGCCAGTGAAACTCAGGCTGTGGTCTCTGCTATCACAGAGTTTCCAGTTCAGCCGAACTGCTAAAATAGTCACACATGAAGAAATAGAAGAAAGAAAATTTATAGAGGCTACATTTTAAGTATATAGAAATAAACAATCTTGTATTTATGGAGTAATGCTCTGGACTGAAAATAATAGGTTAGCCCTGAATCCATAGCCCTGTTTTATACAAGCCAGTGGGTACCTCCGTCCTAAGAAAAGTTGAGTGCAGTTAGTGACTGATGGTTATTCTAGCCATCGCCTTTGTAACTCCCACCAAATGGATGGGTGGTCGAGTTATTGTTAAGTGCTGTTGAGTTGGTTCTGACTCAGCGTTTCTATATGGGGGTTTCTAAGGAGCTCTGGTAGCGTAGTGGTTACGAATCGGGCTGCGAACCTTAAGGTCAGCGGTTCGAAACTACCAGCTGCTCCGCGGGAGAAAGATGAGGCTTTCTACTCCTGTAAAGATTTACACCCTCGGAAACCCTGTACAGGGTCGCTATGGGTCGGAACCGACTCGACGGCACTTAACAACAACAACAAGAAGGGACTAGTGGATTTGAACCACTGACCTTGCAGTTAGTAGTGCAGTGCTTATCCAACAGTACTGCACCAGGACTCCAGTGACTGAGTTGTTGTTGTTGTCATGTACCGTGGAGTCGGTTCCGACTCATAGTGACCCTGCATAGGGTTTCCGAGGCTGTAAATCTTTACGGGAGCAGAAAGCCTCATCGGAACAGCTGGTAGTTTCGAGCTGCCGACCTTGAGGTTAGCAGCCTGATTCGTAACCACTATGCTACCAGAGCTCTTTGGGCCCATGCAAATAGGTGTATAGGAGTCTAATGTGGAGATTGGTCAGTTTTGTCATCCAGCTGGGTTTTGAATGAGCCATCTCAGAAGCAGGAATGGGGATGATCTCATGACCTTTAGAAGAAAAGCCACAAGCGAACATGTCCTTTGGGCCCTGAGATTTTAGCGTGGTGAAACAGCAGCAGAGGCAGGGTTTCCTGATCATGGACCAAGTAAAGCTGAGCACCTCTGAGTAGGAGCTGGGTTACATATCAGGGTGCCCTTGGGCATTTAGTGGCAGTACTAAAGACACTTTGTAACACTGTCCAAGCAGAGCAAAGGCCAAGCTACTATGTGGATAAGGGATCAAGGACGAGAGAGATGCATGCCTTCGGGCATGGCTGAGAAGAGGTTGTTGTTGTTAAGTACTGTTGAGTCGGTTCCGACCCATAGCGATCCAGTATAGGGTTTCCAAGGAGCAGCTGGTGAGCTTGAACCACCGACCTCGTGGTTCAAAGTGACTTTGCAGTCCTGTGCATTAACCCACAGTGCCACACAAGGACTGCCTGAAAAGAGGTGCTCCTGGTCAAATAACTGCTCTATCCTGAGTATTTCTGATCCCGAATTGTAATCTCGTAACTTCTCTGATAAACCGCCTAACTGTGCGTATTGTCTGTGAGTTCTGTGTGGCCACTGCAACAGAGTATCAAATCCAGCATAAAAGTACAGTGCCGTGGGAGGAACAGCGGGTATGAGAATTGGAGATGAAAATTGGAGGGTGGAGGTATGCCTGACCTCCACAAAGGGATCAGCCTTGGCTGATGTGGAGTTTGATTTTGTCAGAGGAGGTCAGACCCTGCCTCGTGCCATTTTTACAGTGAGGTTCTTCCTAGCTGAAGATGATAACTGCACACAGGTCATTAAAATGATACAATGTAAAAAAAAAAAAAAAAGATATAACATAAACATAGTTACGAAGGGACAAGAAGAAAGTAAATTTTCACCATTATCTGGAAAACAATACCTCAAACTCAAGGGAGACCAGATTGAAGTTAAAAGAGCAGTGAATTAATTCCACAAGGATATTTGGGACGGTTAAGGTTATATGTTGAGTTGGCTAGGACATGACTCTCAGTGGTTTGGCAGATAGTTAGAAATCACCGTCCATTGTGTGATCCTGCCCACTGTACCTCATGTGTAGCTCCCATCTGTCTGTCAGTGGAGGCTTGTGTGTTGCTAGGACACTGAAAAGATGTCAGCAGAGCTTCCAGACTAAGATTTACTAGGAAGGAAGGCCTAAAGACGTACTTTGGAAAATCACTCAATCGTAATGGTGTGATCTGATGCCTATCATGAGAAGGACTGGGCATCATTCTGGGGTTACCATGACTTAGAGGTCCACTCAGGGGCTCCTAAAAACAACAACCAATAACGTGCCTTAGAATTTCTCAACAGGAAAAAGGCTAGATGGTTTAGGAAATAAGTAGTTAAAAATACAGTGAGGCCTAGGTAGAAAATAAACATTTAAGTTCTAGAAGGGGCCTGGAAGATTACATAATAAGCTGCTGGTAGTGGCATCGCTGAGTGGAGGTCAGGTAAAAGGTACATGTTTGCATTGTTTGACCCTCTAAAAGGTGGAATGCAACCAGAAGACAGACCTGGCAATGTGCTCCCAAAAGCTCACAGCCTTGAAAACTCTCGGGAGCAGTTCTACTCTGCACACAATTAATAAGAACAGCTACCATCAGAATATATTCATGCCATTAAATGAGGCTTTAATGAGGCCACTTAATCCGTAAGGAACGTTGGGAAATATCTTTTTTTAACTGGGTGCACTGTCACAATCCAACAATACAGGGAACCTGTTTCTAATGAAGAAAGACGTGATGGAGATTAGCAAGCAACCTGGCGATCTGCTTCAGGGCAGAAAGAACATAGAACTGCATGGCATGGCTGTGAGGCTCTGTGAGCTAAAGAAGCGACGCTGAGAGCAGCCAGAGGGCCAGACGATGAAGGGCTCCAGGTTTATCCCTATACCTACTACTCTAAGGAGGCCTGATGGAGCAACGGATAAGTACTTGACTGCTAACTGAAAGACTGAAGGTTTGAACCCATCAGCTGCTCTGCAGGAAAAAGTTGCTTCCCTAAATATGCCAGCCTTGGAAAACCTCTGGGGCAGTTCTATTCTGTCCTCAAGGGTCACGAGGAGTCAGAATTGGCTCCAGTGCAATGAGCTGGACCTGCTGCTTGGGTCCGAAACCTCAGAGATTCTAAATGAATACAAGGAGGCTTCAAAGGTTCATGGGAAAGAAGCAAAGTATGTGACTTGCTGAATATAAAACTGATGATCCACTGTACAAATCTTCACTCAATTCACAATAAAAAGTTTAAAAAAAAAAAGGTTCATGGTAAAATGGAATGAAAAGATAATGGGATTTCCCCACAAACTTTTTGAAGCCCCCACACAGACCTCTGATAAGGCTTAGGATTTGCTTTTTTAAAAAGCTCTCCTGGTAAATATGATTTCGAGATTGGTTTGTTTAGCATGCACTTTGTTGTCTTCACTTCTTCATCAGAGGTGATTCTTTATCCTCGAATGGCTGCTTTCAGGGGACCAAACATGTAAAAGTCCGATGGAGCAAGATCAGGACTACAGGGAGGATGCTTTAACAACTCAAGACAAAGTTTTTGCAGCGTGTCAACAGTGTGGGCAGAGGTGTGCGGACATGCATTGTCATTCAAGATCACAAGCTCTTGGATAGCAGTCCTCTGCATTTAATCCAAAGTTTAGCCTTCAGCTCTTCAGTGAGCATTGCTCTCACTGTAGTAAGCACTGATGATTGTTGAACAATTTTTACTGACAGTTTTCAACCATACTGGCTCCTGAAAATCCCAGAAAACTGTAAGCTTCAATTTTCCAGCTGATGGTTGGACTTTCGAACTTTTCCTTGGTTGGTGATTTAGGATGTTTCCATTCCATACTTGGCCATTTACTTTCAGGCTCGTAGTGATGAGTTCATATCTTGTCATCAGTAATGATTTCTTTTAAAGTAACTTTTACCTTCCTCAGAGTATCGGTCCAAATTCTGTTTGCGTATGCCCCAACATTTCTGTTTATGGTCTTCCATGTGTTTTTTCTGTGTCTATCTCACACAAACTTTTCTAAACCCAAGTCTGTCAGGGATTCTTATCAGCCATGGTTGATTTTCAAATGATTTGTCACATAATCCACTGTCACTCATCATTTCAACAGGATCATTTCCATGTGCGTGCTCAATGTTGTCATCAGCCAAGGATGTGGATGGGTGTTTTAATATAACTAAAATGTGGACCATTTTTTACTCACCCGCATATGTTGGTATGTTCTTAGACACTCACCACCTGCCTCCTGGTTGGGTGTGTTAGAGACTGGAACTTTATACAGTTTTCTGGTGACTGTGTAGCACAGTTCAAGGTGGGTTTGACTGGCATTTGCTGCTATCGGTAGTGGAGTCCTGATATGGTGCTGTAGAATAAGATTTGACCTCAAGGTTGGCAGTTCTTCTTGTTGTTGTTGTTAGGTGCCATCAAGTCGGTACTGACTCATAGCGACCTTATGCACAGCAGAACAAAACACTGCCTGATCCTGGGCCAACCTCACTACTGTTGCCATGCTTGAGTTCATCGATGCTGCCAATTGGCCAATCCATCTCATTAGGGGTCTTCCTCTTTTCCTCTGACCTTCCACCTTACCAAACATGATATTCTTTTCCAGTGACTGGTCCTTCCTGACAATATGTTCGAAATATGAGAGACGAAGTTTGGCTTTCTTGGCCTCTAAGGAGCACTCTGGCTGCACTTCTTCCAAAACAGATCTATTGGTTATTTTGGCAGCCCGTGGCACTTTCAATATTCTCCACCAACACCATAACTCAAAAGCATCAATTCTACAGTCTTCCTTATTCACTGTCCAGCTTTCGCATGCATATGAGGTTATTGAAAATACAATGGCTTGCGTCACACGCACCTTAGTCCTCAAGCTGACATCTTTGCTCTTCAACACTTTCAAAAGGTCTTGTGCAGCAGATTTGCCTAATGCAATACGTCATTTGATTTCCTGACTGCTGCTTCCATGAGTGTTGATAGTTGATC
>NW_006408615.1:11759141-11760534 GCF_000296735.1 Chrysochloris asiatica | reverse complement strand
CAATGCACCTTGGACTTCCTCCTTCAGTATTATTGGCTCTTGATCATATGCTACCTCTTGAAACGATTGAACATGAACCATTTCCTTTTGGTACAGTGATTCTTTGTATTCCTTCCATCTTCTCTTGATATTTCCTGCATCATTCAATAATTTGCCCAGAATCTTTCAATAACCAAAGTCGAGACTTGAATTTTTTCTTCAGTTCCCCCAGCTTGAGAAATGCTGAGTGTGTTCTTCCTTTTTGGTTTTCTGATTCCAGATCTTTGCACATTTTGTTATAATATTTGGCTTTATTGTCTCAAGTTGATCTTTGAAATTTTCTGTTCAGCTCTTGGACCTCCTCATTTCTTCCTTTTGCTTTAGCATCTCTACGCTGGAGAGCTAGTTTCAGAGCTCTCTGACATCCATTTTGATCTTTTCTTTCTTTCTTGTCTTAATGACTTTTTGCTTTCTTCATGTATGAAGTTCATTCTCACCTTGAAAACCCTACAGCATCGCTATAGGTCGGAATTGACTCAACAACAACAACGTAGTGGATCAAGGTGGAAAAAGACCTGGTAGTGTGTCTCGCCCAGTGGGTGGGTCTACAGGACATACAGTTGTGATTGGGTGGTACGAGTATGGTTGTTGTCTCTGTTTGGGTGGGACAAGAAAAAAACCAAAAACAAAAATGCAAGAGGAAGAGAAACAATAGAAAAAAATAATAATAATAAAGGAGAAAAAAAATAACAGACAGCAAGAGAAAAGAATAATGAAAAATAGAAAAAAGGAAAGGAAAACAAAACAGGGAAGGAGAAAACTCGGAGAGAAAATAAAAAGAAATGAAACAATGAATAAAATGAGGGAGAGGAAGAAGAAAAGAGAAATTAGAGAATGGTAAACAAAAAATAAAGAAGGGATGAGAAAATAAAAGCAAAATGGAAGAAAATAAGAAAGTGGATAAAGGTTAAAAACAAAGGAAGAAAAAGGAAAAAGAAAAGCCAGAAGTACAAACAAACAAGCAAAAGGAACAAACTAGGGGGGAGGCTGGACCCAGAGAGGGGAAAACTGTTGAGGGCAGGGCACCTGAATGGGTTGGTACTCTGTCAGCTAAGCAGCTCATGAGGTGGGAGTGGGAGGGCTGAGGGGCTGGCTTGTCCAGCCCCAGATGGAATTCCTGTAGGCCCAGGTGTTGTCTATGGTCAGGACACTGGCCCTGTTCTAAATGCTGATAGAACAGTAAAGAAAGATGAAAATTCCTATCTGCATGAAGCTTACATTCTACTCGCAGAAAACAGAGAGCAAAAAAGTAAATAAAATATATAGGATTAAAAGATAAAGGAGAGAACAAACAAGATGGCAGATAGGGTGGACGTGTAGTACAGAGCTCCGCCAACAACAACACAGAATACCC
>NW_006408615.1:11730062-11756065 GCF_000296735.1 Chrysochloris asiatica | reverse complement strand
AAATTATTATATATGCCTGAGTGGGTTTTTTTGTTTGTGTGTTTTTTAAAAAGCTAAAGTGGATAGAGAGAAATATTTTTAACTGATAGTATATGGGTGGGTGGGGGGATTATAATCAATGTAATGAAACAAGTTATATGAATTGTTGAATATGAAACTGATGATGTGCCCTCTAAACTTTCACTCAATGCACAATAAAAACCTTAAATTTAAAAAAAAAAAAAAAAGATAAAGGAACTCTGGTGGTGTAGGATAAGCACTTGGCTGCTAACTGTAAGGTCAGCAGCTCAAACAGCCACTTCACAGGAAAAAGAGGTGGCTTTCTGCTCTTGTAAAGATTTAGTGTCGGAAGCACTACAGAGGGTCACTATGTGTCAAAAATGACTAAGTAGTTACAGGATAAAGGATAAGGAGAAAATGTAAGCAAAGAAGGGAGGTAGGGACAGTCAGTGTGACCATTTCATTAGAGGATGCTGGGGGACAGTGACTGTGACCATTAGGAGAAAGACCTCCCGAGAGCCAAGAGTAAACCAGGCAGTTAGCAGGTGCACAGTGAAGTTCCAGGAGTAGAAAAGAGGCCAGCATTGCTGCAGAGGAGTGAGGGAAGGGATGTCAGACAGAGCTTTCTGTGTAGCACAGGGTAAGGACTTCGGTCTTTACCCTAAGTGAGGGCTGTGAAGGGAGAAATGCCACGACCTCACTGGCTTGTGTTGAGTACAGATTAAAGGGGACAAAGGGAGACGCACACAGAGACTCAGAAAATAATATAGACGAGATCTGATGGTTCTTCAGACTCAGCTGGTGTGATGCTGTAAATTATTTAACATGACTCTTCTAGTTACAGTCTTTGTAAACTCCCACCTCATGACCTTTCCGTGATAGGTCTGGGTAAGAGAAAGTGGAGGAAAGTGCTGATGGGTTATACAACTCAGTTGTGAATGATTGTTAACAGGATTAATTGTGAAAAGTTGGAGCTCTAATGTGAGTATAAAATGAGTCATCTCAGAAGTAGGAAGGGGGTCTTACCACCATCAAGGAAGAGCAAGGAGGAGAACACATCCTTTGGACCCTGGAATCCCTCCCTGCACATTGAACCTTGTTAATCCAGGAGACAAAGCAGTGATGCCAGAGGACGGGCCTAGGACCAGCAGCAGGAGAACACCGGAGCAGAGGATAAGGCAGAGCATTTTAACAAGTAAAGAGGAGTCACTTTATGCAGAAGGATCAGTTTTGGAGTGGGGTGACTCCAGCCAATTATTTTGGGAGTGAATCTTTCCGACCTGTCATAAACCTGGAGCTGAATGCCTGTAGGCTGAGGCTAACAGTCAAGTTGTGTGTCCTTGGGTATTGATCAGCATCATTAAAGGGATTCTGTAACACTGCTGGAACTGGGCAAAGGAGTCCTGGTGTGGACTACTGACCAAAAGGACAGCGGTTCAAACCCACCAGATGCTCCTTGGAAACCCTATGAGGTTGCTATAAGTCAGAACTGACTCAATGACAATAACAATACTGCTGGGACAGGGCTAAGCCAGGCTATGGGGGCTGAGAGCCAGAGAGAGGTCTGCCTTTGGAGAGGCTGTTCTGACTGGAAGAAATGTACTTCTGCATTTTCTGATTCTTCATTGTAAGCTGTTAAGTTCCCAAGTAAACCCCATTAACAGTGAGTATGGTGCCTGAGTTCTGTGTGGCTGCTACCGTAGATGAGTGAACGCAGCAGAGTAAGTGTCCTGGGAGAGATCGTTGGCACCATTTCTTGTAGCACCTAAGTCCTGGTGTGTAGCATAGTGGTTACAAATTGGGCTGTGAATCGCAAGGTCAGTGGTTTGAAACTACCAGCTGCTCCGTGGTTGAAAGATGAGGCTTTCTGCTCCTGTAAAGATTTACAGCCTCGGAAACCCTGTACAGGGTCGCTATAGGTCAGAACCGACTCGATGGCACTTAACAACAAGTCCTGGTATGACGCTGCAGGTTAATGTGCTGGACTGCAAAGTTGGTTTGAACCAAAGGGTTGGCGTTCAAGCTCACTAGTCACTCCGCAGAAACCCTACAGGGTCACTGAGCTGGAACCAACTTGACGGCACTTAACAATCTGGAAACGGAGTCTTGGTATGAAGCTAGAGGATAAGCACTGGGTCACAAGATCAGTTTGAACTGCAAGGTCGGTGGCTCAAACCCTCTCCTCGGAAATCCTCTACAAGGTCACTGTGAGTCGGAACCTACTCAATGGAAGTACTTCATGCAGGCCCCAAACAGCAGCTGAAGGCCGGGTCTTTGTTTCAAGAAGGAACTCCTTCAGGCCCAGAGGGCAGCTGAGAGCAGGGCAGTTGGTAATGAGAGTTTCTACTCGTCCAGGGCTGGTCAAGGGCTGGCTCTGCTGGTGTGAAGAAAGAAAATCCCTGAGTCTCCAGATGCTGGGGGTGAACCATGACTCACAACAGCATGGCTCCAGCCTCTGGCAGAGCAGGGGTTGTGCAGGGAGCGGGTGAGTGCAGGGAGCGGGTGAGGGTGGACACTGGCCACACCTCTGGTCACCAGGAGAGTGTGGGGAACAAGAGAGAATCGTACCTTTGTCAGCGGCAGCCACCAGTGTCC
The DNA here is from genome assembly GCF_000296735.1 of Chrysochloris asiatica. Classification (NCBI taxonomy): domain Eukaryota; kingdom Metazoa; phylum Chordata; class Mammalia; order Afrosoricida; family Chrysochloridae; genus Chrysochloris; species Chrysochloris asiatica. Next base: position 11,753,470 of record NW_006408615.1, on the reverse strand, counting down.
ATCTGTGCTGTCAGGCTGCTGTTTGGATTCGGTTCAAGATGGCCATACCAAGTCAGGACAGTTGAGAGTTCACCCAGGTGTCTCTTCTTTCACCGTCCCTCTTCAGCTTTTTCATGTGGACAGTATTCAGTTCACTTCTCTATCTTTCCCCTTGAAGCTCAGAGTTAGTTCTACAATTCTCATCTGTATCTATTTCATTTGGTCTCCGGTATCTTTGTTGTAGTGTGGTGCTGCGGGTTAATGCACTGGACTGCAAGGTTGGTTTGAACCACAAGGTTGGTTCACCAGCTGCTCTTTGGAAACCCTGTACAGGGTCACTGTGAGTCAGAACCGACTCGACAGCACCTAACAACAGCGTCTTTGTTGTACAGAGTCTGTGTAGCCTAGTCCACTATCTTGCCATTAAAGTCAACCCAACCAAGTGGCTATAATGTATCTTGCATTTCTAACCTTGGGTCCTTTGTATAATGGAGAAAAATAGGTTCATCTCTTCTAGAGATGACAGCATGGTATTGTGGAAAGAGCAGGGTTTAGGGTCTTCTGACCCTAAACCCTGCCCTGTCACTTACTGGATGTGTGACTGCGAACAGGTTATTTAACCATTTGGAACCTGTCTCTACATCTATAAAATAGGGATATCATCTGCCCAATCCATCTCAAGGTTGCAGTGCCAAATCTATAAACTAGAAGCAATCTAAATAGATGGACCAATATTAAGTCGATGCTGATTCACGGCAAGCATGTATGTGTCAGAGAAGAACTGTGCTCATAGGGTTTCCAAAGGCTGATGTTTTAGAAGCAGATCACTAATAAGCAGAATAGTATGTTTTTTCTTCCAAGACACCTCTGGGTGGACTCGAACTTTCAACCTTTCGGTTAGCAGCTGAACCTGTTAACCATTTGCACCATCCAACATTCAACCATTTGCAGGGATTCCAAAGCATTATATAAAGATTATTATTCAAAATGTATGTCAGTATTTACCAAGTATTCAAATTCATTCAATAAACATTTGCCAAATAATCTCTCAAGCACAGATCCATGAGAGCTATAAGTAGTTAGCTACAACCTAGGAGCATCTATAATTACAAAGTTTATTGCAAATGATGTGGAAAGATTTACCTGTTTACATCAAAACCCAGTGCTTAGTAAGGTCTTGAATCGATTTTTAAGCTCTTGGGTTGTCAAGATGCCTTTTGCCTCCTCATTTTTTTCACCTGCCTACTGACACTTCTATCAAAAGAATAGAAAAGGGGTTAATTCAACTGAGTATCACTTAATTTTGCATTTTATTTCATTAGCATCAATAAAGGCCATTGCAGTGATTGGGTACTACTGGTCCAAAACTAGGCTTTTGTGTCCCCGACTTCAATTTCTATTGAGAATTACTGTCTTTATCCTCTGGCCAAAAAAAGATTCTAAATCAGGTGGTAAATTAAAAGTTCAGGAATATGCTCAGAGAAAGGAAAAAGTAAAAAAATAGAATTTTAGCAAAGTATTACCGACTCCATTCTTTCCTTTAAAGATAAAGAAGGTGCTTCAAGGCAATGTTCCACCAAGTCACACTGCACCTCCTATTCAGTGTTCTTCAAGAGAAAGAATGCTGCTTTCTCTGGTCTCATTGGAAACAAATTTCACTAGCTATTTCTGACGACAGTGCGTTATAATGACGATGATAGAGGCAGTCTGCAACTGCCCTCTGGTGGCTTCTAAGATTTTTTTCTAACCTAGAATTGTATAATTAATAACCGCCCCCCCCAAACAAAACCCACCACAAAAAGCAGCCATTTTCTATCAACTAGGAGCCCTGGTGTGATGCTGTAAGATAAGCACTGAGTTGCTAACTACAAAGGTGACAGTTCAAACCCAGCCATTCCTTGGAAACCCTATCCTGGGTTGTTATGAATTGGAACCAACTTGGTGGCAGTTAACAACACCAGAAGCTTATTTAGCAATTAAAAAAAAAATCAATAGATTGTATAAGTCTTGGTTTCCATCATTATCATCATCGTCGTCGTAAAAATACTTCCACAGAAGAGCTCACTTGCTGTCCCACCAGTTACTGCTCAAAGTTAAAAAGATGTCCTTGTCCTCCAGAACTAATGGAGGCACACGTACGTAAACCAAGTCAGGACAGACATGAAACAAAAGCCCAGAGGGGGCAACTGTGTGAAGTCCACAGGTTTGGAGACTTTGGTGGTGGTGGTGTGCTGTGGAGTTGATTCTGACTCATAGCAACCCTGTATAAGGTTTCCAAGGCTGTAAATGTTTAAGGGAGCAGAAAGCCTCATCTTTCTCCTAGAGCAGCCGGTAGATTCAAACTGCTAACCTTGCAGCCCAACTTGTAGCCTACTATGTTACTAGGGCTCCTGGTAGCCGTTGTTGGAAGATTACATAAGATAAGTACGAATCTTGAATGGTATCTGACACATAGTAGACACTCAATAGATAGCAATGATTCTTATTATAGGAGCCCCTGGTAGCACAAACAGTTAAGCACTTGGCTTCTAACTGTAAGGTTGGTGGTTTGAATCCATCCAGATGAACCTGGGAAGAAAGACCTAGTGAAAGATCTGTCACTGGAAGTCCTGTGGAAGACATTCCTACCCTGACCCAGAAAGGGCTGTCATTGAGTGGAAATCAACTGGATTGAAAGTAGTTTTGAATTTTGGGGGGATTATATTTTAATCTGTGATATTTCAAGATCTCTATGTGTTGGAAGACATCTAACTTTGAACTCCAAATACCCCTAATGCTTAAACTTTTGATGTTTCATTCAACCTTTTGCAGAACTGTTGTGAGAATTCAATGAAAAAGCATGCAAAGCCCTTGCCCTTGTCCCTGGAGTACGACCACCCTCCATCCCAGTCACACTCAGAATGCCATTTCTCCTCTAGCTTGTCAAAACAGGGATGAAGTGAAAAGAAGGTTTACACAGTCCAAAATGATAATGAGCATTAAGAAGCAAGGGGGAGTTTGAATTACTACAATGATCACAACAAGCATACCTCTTGACCCAGTCGTTGGATTCTGGGAAGGTCTGCTTATTCAGGAAAGTACAAAAAGGTGACCATACCAATGACGGTTTCACAGCAATACGAGCGCGCGCCACAAAGCCCGTGGGACAATGGAATGAAGAGAGAATGTGATGTTACCACAGACTTTCTGAAGCCTCTTTCTATTTAGAGACAAAACCACTGGAAACAACCTAGAAGTTGATCCTCAGTGGGAATTATGGATATCACACAAGTCTATGCAGTGGTTAAAATGGTACTTATTGACATAAAATGATATTTGAGAGGAAAATTACAAAATCATACATAGGTGATCCCATTTTCTGCAGGAAAAAAGCCTACCTATATCTGTGTATATGTAACATTTAAAGAAGTCTGAAAAATAGACATATTGAAATATTAACAGTAATCTTTGTTGTTGTTGTTAAATGCCATCGAGTCCGTTCTGACCCATAGAGACCCTGTATAGGGTTTCCAAGGAGCAGCTGGTGAGCTTGAACCACCGACCTTGCAGGTCAAACGGCTCTTCAGTCTGGCTCATTAACCCACAGGGCCACACCAGGACTCCAACAGTAAACTTTAGGTGGTAACAAAACAAGTAATCTTCATCTTTTTAATATTTTCTGAAACTTCACAATGATTGTGTACTACCTTTATAAAAAATATGAGTCTGAAACAAAAATTGTAAATTAAAATTCAAAATAGAGACACAAGTTTCTCCAAGCAGCAAGAGCCAGTGAGTGGGTAGACGATCAAGATATTTGAGTCTCTATTTAGACCCGCCCACAATTATTATTGCTAGGAACCTGAGTGGCACAGTGCTTCAGCACTTGGCTGCTAACGAAAAGGTCAGTGGTTTGAAGACAATGATGCTTTGCAGGAGGAAGACCTGGCAACCTGCTCCTGTAAAGATTGCTGTGAGTCAGAATCTACTCTATGGAAATGGGTTAATTCTATGCTGTGTCCTGAGCCCAATCTGAGTCTCCATTTCTCTATCTGTGTTGTTGTTGTTAAGTGCCGTGGAGTCGGTTCCGACCTATAGCGGCCTTGTACAGGGTTTCCGAGGCTGTAAATTTTTACGGGAGCAGAAAGCCTCATCCTTCTGCCGCGGAGCGGCTGGTAGTTTTGAACTGCTGACCTTGCAGTTCACAGTCTGATTCGTAACCATTACACTACCAGAGCTCTATCTATGTTGTTGTTGTTGTTAAGTGCCGTCGAGTCGGTTCCGACCCATAGCGACCCTGTACAGGGTTTCTGAGGGTGTAAATCCTTACGGGAGTAGAAAGCCTCATCTTTCTCCCACGGAGCGGCTGGTAGTTTTGAACCGCTTACGTTAAGGTTTGCAGCCCGATTCGTAACCACTACGCTACCAGAGCTCCTTAAGCACTTAAAATGAACCTTACAATACAGAGAATGGTATGTGTGTGCTAGAGAAAAATTAGACTTGCTATTCTAATCCCCTAGTTGTTCTTTGGGATAAAAACCAGGTTTTCTACTCTGGTAAGGATTTATAATGGAGCTCTGGTAGCGTAGTGTTTACGAATCAGGCTGCGAACCTCAAGGTCAGCGGTTCGAAATTACCAGTTGTTCCGCGGGAGAAAGATGAGGCTTTCTTCTCCCATAAAGATTTACAGCCTCGGAAACCCTGCCCTGTACAGGGTCGCTATGAGTCGGAACCGACTCCACGGCACATAACAACAACAACAAGGATTTATAGGCTCGGAAACACTACACAGGGTAGCTATGAGTTGGAATTGACTCGATGGCAGTGAGGTTGGTTTCATTTTTATATCCAGAAACTAGTTGTAAAAAGAAATACTTTCATAATTTTTAAGTTTTCCTTTCCCACAGGTCTTCACTGCTTTAAAAATTTTGAATATACTAACAAAAGATAACATAATTTTAGCTTCAACTAGGCCCTGAACTATTTTCCCAGCAAACATTTCCATATTGATCAAAGTAAAGTACCATTTTAGATCTTGACAGTAATTCACAGTAAGGCTCTCGCTGGTCATTTACAGAGGTAGAACAAATCAATTGCAGTTATATCAAATATTTCAAACGTTGTTTAAAATTGGATTTTTAAAGACTTTTTCTTAAAATCTATTTGATTTCTTTTTTTTAACTTTTTATTGTGAATTGAGTGAAGGTTAACAGACAAGATCATCAGTTTTACATTCAACAAATTATATGCTTGTTTCATCTCAATGATTACAATCCCTTTCCTGTGACAATTAGTTATCTTACTTTCTTCCTCCCTGTAGCTTCCCTTTTAAATCGTATACTTCACAAATCAACAAAGCAAAAATATTTAATGTACACATACAAAGTAGAAAATGTATATTCATTTAAATGTCCTAAGGGCATGCTCTGCAAGCCAGCCGCCCGCCTGCAGACACACAGCTTAGAGCCTGAAGCTGCTCTCTCTCTCCATGTCAACACCTCTTCTGCCACTGCCTGTGCTGTAGCCACTTTTCTAGGTAGGATCTCATGCTCCACTCATGTGAAATTCTATTTTAAATTCTTAGGTATACAGAAACCTTATCTTCTTTCTTTAGGCCCAAGTCTGATTGTAGACAAAAACTGAAGAAGGGGGTCGTAATCATCTCTTTCCCTTTGTTACTGGTGCTTCATGGCCTGGTGCTCCCCTGCCCGCCCCCATCATTTATTCAACCAGTGGTCTAGGTTGAAAAGGTATCTGGATCTATTGGTACTAATGTCCAAGTAACAATGCATCACGCTCTTCCATGTCCTCTCTCTACTTTGCAAATGTTTTACTTCCTGTCACAAAGGTCCTCTCCCACTACTTCAAGAGTTCCTAGTTCAAATTCCACCTTCTCTAGAACACCTTATGACTACAGCCCCCAACAACTTCAGACAGCTCCTCCCCAAACACTCCTAAAACAACTCTTGAACACTTAACAGTTCTACCCAAATATCCTCACTGATAAGTTCTAACTTGTTTTTCACCTGTCTGCCTCTCACACTGAACAATGACTTCCACAGAGACAGAAGCTAAGTATTATTTATTCATCTGTCTAACCCCAGCAAGTGGCATAGTGTTTAGCTCTGGTATGTGATGATACTATTTCTTGAAGAAACAGAATGTTATTCCTTGAACAGGAATTTACAATTTATGTCTTCCATCTACAATCACATAGGGAACCACCCATTTGGCTCGCCATTCATTCTGCCAACAGGTTGTATAGAAACCAAAGCTGAAGAAAAAGAAAGTATATATGAAAGTAGGGTTTAAGGATTTCATCATTTCTATTTGACAGGTGAGGATGCTGGGGCTTAGAAAGGTGAAAAAACTTGTCTGTGGTCACGGGGTAATAAACAGAGTGTTAAATTTAGCTCAGGTCTACCTCCCTCAACATCCAGAGTGGTTTCCCACTGAACCACAGTTGTATCTATTTAATCAATAATAGTAATAGTGGTAGAAGTTGTTATAAGGTCATTGAAAATAGGAAGAAGGGCCTGGTGGATTACTTCTACAAAACTGCCCAGTGGAAAACCTTATAAATAGCAGAACATTATCTGACATGGTACTGGAAGATAAGGCGCTCAGGCTGGAAGGCACTGCAAATAATACTAAGAAGCAGTTGACCTTAATGACGTGGATTTCTTCTGGACCTTTATTTGGTGATATGGCATGACTCAAAATCAGAAGAAACAAGTGCAAACATTGGAACGTGAAATGTATGAAGTATGAATCTAGGAAAACTAGAAGTTGTTAAAAATGAAATGCTTGACGATTGGTGTCCCTATGCAACAATGAGCTGAAAACAGACTGGTGTTGACCATTTGGAATTGGACAATCAGATGGGCTACTATAGAAGAGGGATGGCATTGCATTCATTGCCAAAAAGAGTATTTCTAGTTCTGTCCTGAAGTATAATGCTATCAGTAATAGAATAATATCCATACACCTGTAAGAAATTAAGAATTTTCAGTGTTCAACCATTTCAGGAGGTAGAACATGATCAAGAATTGGTAATGAAGTTCAAGCTGTACTGAAGGCATTGATGAAAAACAGGACTCTGGGAATTTATGGAATACCAACTGAGATGTTTCAATAAACATATGCAATGCTGGAAGCTCAGTCTTCTATGCTAAGAAATTTGGAAGACAGCTATATGGCCAAACTGGAGCAGATGAAAATATGTGTCCACTTTAAGAAAAGTCATCCAGCATAATGTAAAAGTTATTGAGAAATATCATTAACATCACACACAAGTAAAATTTTGAAGATAATTCAAAACCAGTTGCAGTACAGCATTGACAGGGAACCACCACATATTTAAGCTGGATTCAGAAGAGCAACAAGGGAACTCTTTGCTGATATCATGTCAGCTGGATTTTGACTGAAAGCAGAAACTACTTGATGTTTACTTGTGTTTAATTGACTATGTGTGAATCACAACAAATTGCAGATAACATTGCAAAGAATGGGAATTCCAAAACGATTAACTGTATTTAAGCAGAAACTGTACATAGACCAAGAGGTAGTCATCATTCAAACAGAACAAGGGGATAGTATGTATAAAATTGGGAAAGATGTGTACCAGGGTGTGTTTAGCATATTTATTCAACCTGTGTGCTGGGCAAATAACCCAAGAAGTAGGACTATATGAAGAAGAATATGACATTAGGATTAGAGGAAGGCTCATTAATAACTTGTGATATACAGATGACACAACCTTGCTTGCTGAAAGTAAAGAGGGTATGAAGCATTTATTATGATCAAAGACTATAGCATTCAAAATGGATTATGCCTCAACATAAAGAAAACAAAACATCTCACAATTGAACCCATAAGCAGCATTATAACAAATGCAGAAAAGACTGAAGTTGTCAAAGATTTCATTTGTATACACAAATTGTATACACAATCAACACTCATGGAAGCAGCAGTCATGAAACCAAATGATGTATTGCATTGGGCAAATCTGTTAAACACCTTTTTTTTACTTCCCCCTATCAGATCAGGGTACATTTTTATTGTAGGTGTGGCGCTGTGTGTTAATGCACCAGACTGCAAAGCCGTTTGAACTGCAAGTTCGGTGGTTCAAACTCACCAACTGCTCCCTGGAAACCCTATAAAGGGTCACTATGGGTTGGACTCAACAGCACTCAACAACAGAAAACCTATCCCCAACCTAACAGATCACACACAGACATTTAGTTCTACATTTCCTCACAGTGAATAGCTCTCCAACAAGATACCAGAAGGTCAAGAGAGACAATGATTTAATGGCTGGGCCTCAAGGACAATTCTGATTGCATTTTCACATCTCAGTGCCAACTGCACCAAGAGTTCCCTGCTGCTATGATTTTTGGATCAATCTCTTCTGGATTCAGGCCATGAAGAAAGCAGGATGATCTCGCCCAATCTTTTCTCTAAACCACAGTGGTAAGACAAGATTTTTATTTGTTCTGGGCTATCACTCCCATGATCCTATGCTTCCTCTTCCCTTGGAACTACCCAAGTACATACAGGAAGAATTAAGGGAAGAGAACAGAACCACTGCCTTGCCATCTAGTCTATGCTCTGGAGTTCTACAGAATGGAAACCCAGAACAGATGCATTAGATGATGCTCCTTAGTAACACAATGGAAAACAACTCCAAGGATGTTCAAAAAGGAAGTGAGCTATCTTGGATGGAAGACAACTGTACAAAAGTCCAAATACTCCACTAACTCCTGAACCCAAATCCTTGAATCACCTCTTCTGAACACATCATTCTCCTACTGAAAGCCCCTTTTGAGTTTATTGATTCTGATCTTAGATATCATCTTCAGAGGGTTTCCTGTCCACTTACATAACAGGACTTCTGACTCTCAATGCTTAGAGCAGCTAGGGAAGGGAGATGCCTTTGACCTTCCAGCACCATCAGGGAGCCTGAATTAGCAGTTTTTTAAGCACTTCCTCCCACAGCTATCTCAAACTTCAGCCTGGGCTGCAAGGCTTCTCTGTTCTGCTGTTAGAACTAAGAATTTTAAAACACAATATTGACAGAAGAGCCTTATTTAAGGATCACTACCAAAAATGTTTTTTAACATGAAGTGATTTATGTTATATGAGGAGAGACAGAAAGGGTTGAGTCAGGAAAGGAGTGCAAGTAGCTGATCCCAAATAAAGACAAAATTTAAAAGAGGAAAAGCATTACGTATATATGAACTAAAAGCAGAACATATGAATGCTTAATCTGGTGGGAAGCCAAGACAACATCTATAGAAAAGCTTGATGTGTTACAACAAGGCACAGTCACAGAGAAATAAGGCAATTTAAAAAAAAATGACCAAAGTATTTTGGTCACAGAATAGTATCTTTCTTCTTCCTAGCCAACCCCTGTAAATGCATCTCAATGTATCTTTACATATATAACACAGAATCTGTTTTTTGTTCAAAAGTATTTCAATGATCATATATACTTATCAAGGCATGATAGCTTAAGGAAAGGTAAACGCCTCTTTTAAAGTATTAAAAAGCAGAGATTTTCTTTGGGTTTGAAGGTGCACCTGACTGAAGCCAAGATATTTTCAGTCACCTCATATGCATGCAAAAGCTCAACAATGAACAAGGAATACCAAAAAAAATAAAGTGATGCCTTCAAATGATGGTGTTAAGGAAGAGTATTCAATATGTCATGAACTACCAAAAGAAGTGCAGTTAGAATGTTCCTTGGAGGTGAGGTTAGTCAAGACTTCATCTCATGTACTTTGGACATGTTACCAGGAGGGACCAGACAGACCCTGGAGAAGGCTATCATACTTGGCCAGTGGAAAAAACACGAAAGATTCTCAGTGAGATGGATTGATACAGTGGCTGCATCCATGTGTTCCAACAGAGCAATGATTGTGAGGCTGGTACAGAACTGAGCAGTGTTTCACTCGGTTGTAAACAGGATCTCTGAGTTGGAACCGACTCAATGGCACCTAACGACAGCAGCAGTTTTTGCTGATGTTTATTTAGTTCTCCTCATGAGGCAAGCACTGTACTGAGCATTTATAGAAATGATACGATCTTCACTATCATCTTATGAGGTGTGTTTATCACAAGCTCTGTTTTCCAGGTGACGAAAGTGAGTGTCATGAGCTCAGTAATTGCTCTGTTCTCACAGATGGTAAGCAGTAGGGCCTTGAACCAGTCTATTCCAGAATCCATTCCCTTAATCATTACACTAAACTGCAGGAAACAAAACTCTAGTTCTAGCTCCCACCAGACAAGTCATTTGATAGTTCGTCTCAATTTCCTTGTTAATTAAATGGAAATACCATTACTTGTCCCTATGTATTTCCTGCAGATATTGGGATGATAAAATGAGAAACTATATAAACTTGAAGAAGGAAAATTGCTCTATCAATCTAAGGCACTGTTACAAGTTTCACTCAGATCTTCTTAGTCTCATGGATCCTAAAGGGATTTAGCTGACATAATTAACTCTCAAACATCCTTTGAAGTGGGTAGTAAGTATTATTATCTCCACTTATCAAAAAGCTGAAGCCCAAGGAGATGATGTCATGTGCTTTTCAGTGGCAGGGCTGGGGATAAAAGCAGAGCTTCGAGCTCCCACTGCAGATGTGCTGATGGTCAGGTCCTATTGTTATGACTGCAGCCTGATTGTAAACTAGACAGGTAGCAGTGTTGTAGTGTCCACGTCTAAACAGAAACACTTTTCAGAACTTCCGTTTTCTACCATACCAACACTAACGTAATCGCTAAAGCATCGGAATCATTTCTAGAGAAAATGAAGGAAAACATTTTCATTTTTCTGGTATTGACTGGTTCTTTAGTTTCCTCTAACAGCTTAAAAAACTGACTGAACCATTACCTAGTTTCAACTAGTGAGTCTATTAATCTACTACAAGGAACATAAAACCTTTATGATGATGTTACTTCCTCATTAAATCGGGGCGGGGGGAAGCATCAAACAAATTCTCACATCATAGATACCTAATATAGCTATATAATTTGATTTCTAAATGTTCCTAATATAGCAACCAACCATACTCTGAGCTCAAAATTCAAGTATCATTAAAACAACAAAGCAAGACACTGGTTCCTTTAAGATTTTCCTTCTCCACACCCTCGGAAACCCTGTATAGGGTCGCTATGGGTCAGAACCGACTCGATGGCATTTAACAACAACAACAATTGTTAAGTGGCATAGAGTCGGTTCCAACTCCTAGTGACCCTGCATAGGGTTTCTGAGGAGCAGCTTGCGGTTCAAACAACTTTGTGGTCCAGTGCTCATCCTACAGGGCCACACCAGGACTCCTGTATGAACATTACAATCACAGCTGTGTCTATAGCACCCATGCACCACTTACAGACTGAACTTTCCATAGGGACCAAAGAGGGGAAATAAGAGAAAGAAATTTCTGCTTTCCAAGTGAGCGAAGTATTGGAGTCCCTGGATGCTCCATCATCACTCCCTAACTCTGACTGCATTACAGGTTTGTAAAAGAACCCTACCACTTTGTCATAGACATATGAATCAAGTCACAGGGACCCAAAGACTTGTTCCATTAATGTCACAAGAGAATGGGCTCCTTGAGTGGCTTGAAGTGTCTAACTGCACTCACAGCTACATAAAAAACAGTAGCCACCTAACAAGGGCTGTGTGCTGAGAACAAAGACTCCTCGATGCTGAACTCCTAGTTCTCTCTGTTTGTTTTTAGAGATCAGGCAGCTTTCCTTTGAGAAAAACCTTAATCTTCGTTTCTGTAACTGAAACCAATCCCTTGGCTGATTGGGCCACGGGCTGGCTCTAAGGTCCCTCGAACGTTCATTTGTTAGACCGCACACTGTGATTCAGAAGGTCAAGGGATAGACTGAGAGACTGCATGTCCAACAAGCTCCTAGGTGAAGCCAATGGCACTGCTTGGCAGGCCACACTTGGAGTAGCAGGATTCGAAAGAACACTTCCAAAAAGGAATAACCTTGATCTGATGTTTATTCTCAAAATACACAGCCTCTGCAAAGGGTTTATAAAGGGAGAAAACATTCCAGAGCCCAAACAAGGTATCCGCCTCCCATTTTTGTGACTTTTACCATCTGGTTGCAAACCCAAGGGAATACCTTAATGAAGAGCAACTTTCCAGAAGGTCTTTTGTGCTAACAATTTACTGGGGCTTGACTGATTGAGGCCCTCAAATTATCAAGTCTTCTGTAATCAAAAAGTCGATTCAAAACAAATACTTATGTACAAAATTTGTCAGAGACCAATGAATAAGTGACATTTACAAATTGTTTATAAGAAAATCATCTGGGATTAATTATTTTCATTTGTCCCCACAAAATAAATAGCTCCGGTACTAAGGAAGACATTTCTCCTTAAGCAGGAGAGAAAAGGCCCAACAGCTATAATAATGAATTGTTTTAGTGAGGAAAGTGCCAATATTAACACATACAGAAATTTGTGAGCAAGATTAAATATTCTGAAAACGTATCTGAGAAGCTGGGGAAGGGCTCAGAGAAACACAACAGCTGGTACATTTAAATGGAAAAGATTACACATGACAAAAACAGTCCCTTCCCCTTAAGAAAACCAATAAACCCCCATAACATTAATTTTTAGGTTTTTAATCATGTCTTCTTTTGGGGGCCTTTAGCCCAATCTCCCCCACAGAAATCCAGCCAACCATCAGCCAAATTATGTTGGCAACAGGTCCAGCTGGTGCTGATCCATGTCTACCGCACATGTTTCTCAAGCTAATGGGGGTAAACATCATGATGGAAAGAGCAAGAGTAAAAGGAGAATTCGTTCTTTTCACTCAGCTGTCTTTCAGAAGGAAACCCTCCATCTTGAGCATATTCTTCCAGGTAAGGCATCTCAGTGCTTGCCTGTGTTCTTCAGCCCCATCACGGTGAAGGTAGCAGCTGTCAGCTTCTCGTAAACAAGGAACATGAGAGCCGCAGTGAGGACTGTCTGCAGTAGTTTGGCTTCCAGACCTTTGTAGAGTCCCATTATCCCAAAACGCCTACAAGGAGAGAAGTTTGAAAAAAGGATAGATTTTCTGTATAAAAACCAACTCTGTGTGAGAGAAAGACACTACCTTGGCAAAGGGTTAGCCTTAGGATGAAAACGAGTAATGGAGGCTTTAAGCTTCAGCCCAGACCTCTGTTGTCAAAGTACTTTCCTGCAAAGATATTTGAGGGCTGGTGGAGGATTAGTGTTCGTAAGCCACCAATACTTTGTTGTGTTTACAGTCACGAATACGAATTAGCAGAATGCCAACAGTATCCCATGGGAGGAGGCAGATCCTAAAAGCTTGTAATAGCAAAATCTGCGATCTAAGAAAAACCTTTAAAGTTTTTCTTTTAAAACTCTCTCTCAACAGTTTCTTCCTTTCTTTAAAAACAAAAAGAAAATTTTAATTGTTACTGATGAAAACATACAAGGCAAAGCATACTCCAATTCAACAGTTTCTACTCATAAAAATCAGTGATATTGATTACATTCTTCAAGTTGTACAAACATTCTCACCCTCCTTTTACATGATCCTCGCCCATTCACATAAACTCAGTGACCCGATGTCAGATTTGATCCACATAGACAGTTCTTACGGGAGCACAATGCTTGAGACTTTTTTTTTTTTTTTTACTAGTTAAGCTAAACTACAATTTAAGTTTTAACAGACTTTGGGGGCATTTTTGGTTTAAGATTTAAAGACTACACAGGCCAATCGTTTTAGGGAGCCACCCAATCTCCCTCAATCAAGGGTAAATTCCAGGAGAATCTGAAATTCTGTTCTGCATTTGTGCCCTTTTGATCAGGATTCCGGATTCTTCTATGGAATCACTGATCAAAGTATTCAGTTGAGGTAGCTGGGTACCATCCAGGAATTGTGGTCTCATGGCAACAGAGGCAGTTGTTCATGCTGACAATTAGCCACACATTCCATTTCTTCCTCCTATTCCAGACTCTCCGTCTTCCTCTATTGCTCCAAGTGCCTACTCAGTTATTCCAACGTAACAGTCCCCAAGATGGTAGGAAGGCTGCCAATTGTGTTACATCATTTTAGCCTCAATAAGAATAGAGAAAGTGACAGAAATGAAAGGTTATGAATTACTCAGTCCTTCCCTTACATTTGATCCTCTGGTCCAGTGCTTCTCAAATTACAGGATTCAACAGAGTCAGCTAAGGGCTTGTTAAAACACAGATTGTTAGGTTCCATCCCAGCATTTTTGATTCATGATGTCTGGGATGGGGAGAATTTGCATTTCTAAGAAATTACTAGGTGAGGATGAAGATGCCATTCTAGGGATGACTCCTCAAGAATAACAGTTCTAACCTCAGAGAAGAGTTTTAGCTGGAGCCCGGAGTTCAGAGTGAATGACATCACCAGAGCTATTTGTGGAGAGAAAATAAGTCTCATGTGGTATTTCATTAGAAGCTCTAGGGCTCTGACTATCATGCAGATGGAGATGTCAAAACTGATCAAGTGTTCCATTCAGAAGTTAATACTACAGGATGTCCACAACTTACAGTGCATGCCACTTTCAGCAAATCATACTTTTAACTCTCTGGTTTTGTTGTTTTGTTTTTTGGGTACATCTTGTCATTAATAATATGTACTACACATAATGTTGCAGTGCATAATTTCCTGCTGATGTTATCACTGCAGATATTCACTCTCAGATATTCAATTTTATGAAAAACAGTGTGGAAAAACAGGCTCTGAAGTTGGTGTGGGGAGTCCACTAAATAGGAAGCTGTCAATGACATGACAACTGAACTGTACATGTGCCTGGTAGCCACTGAGGCAGCGGCTTAACTGAAGCGCCTGCAGCATGATCTTATTTGGCATTTCGTACTAGCAGAAGCAACTGTTGGTAATTTTATCACTGGAGTAAATTTTTATGATCTTATAATTTGTGTATGTTTTTATGTATACATATATGAAAATATAAATATATATATATATATAAAACATTTATATGTCATGTTTCCAACTAAGAAAAACAAGTTGGATTTATAAAGATAGTAAAAGGCAATTATAATGAAAACTAAAAAGAAAAAAAAAGGAGGCATTTGATTTACGTCAGAACCAATTTACGATGGAGTCGCTAGAACAGAACCTCGTAAGTAAAACCTTTGCAACCCAGAACCTGTTTAAGCAGAAACCTCTCAGAGAAGGGAAATGAAACAATTTCCCTCTAGAGAGCGACAGGAAGTGGTGAATGCACAATGTCAAAACTTGCAAGACCTGGAAAAATAAGGCAGAACCATCAAATGTTGGTTCTCACAGGTCTTAATATATATATTTTGCTATATATGAAAAACTCATTCAGGGCAAATAATATATATGATAAAAAGGCAGAAAAAGCCTTGACCTATGAATCCCTGGTTCACTAACCAACTTGAATTATGTTAACTCAAAAAAGTCTAATTTCTCAAAGTAAGATCTATCCATATCAGAATCACCAGGGTTAGTTTAGAAATCTAGCCAGTCAATCCCATGCAACAGGAGAGGCATGAATCGGCATTTTAACAAGTTTCACAGGTGAGTCTTCGCCACCAAAAGGTTGGAAAGGCCTGGTAAGGTACATGGCACTGGTTCAATATGGGTGCCCCTAGCCACATGTGGCAATAAAAATGAAATTCAATTAAGATTCAGTTTCTCAGTTGCTGTTGTTAAATGCTGTTGAATCAGTTCCGACTCATAACGACCCTGTACAGGGTTTCCAAAGAGTGGCTGGTGAGCTTGAACCACCAACCTTGGGGTTCAAACCAACCTTGCAGTCCAGCGCATTAACCCTCAGAGCCACATGTTTTATGGCCACATGGGGTTAGTGAAATCCTACTGGGCAGCACATATATTTCCATCATTATAAAGTAAAAGCTCTAGTGTAAGAATGAAACTCTTCATTCAACAGTTACTGAGTGCTTACTGAGCACCTGAGTTTAAACAAATGTCATGCCTGTTATCTGTCTGGTACTAGGCAACATGTGTTGTTCTTTCTCTAAATCTCTAAACAAATACTGCAAAAATGGGAATATTACCAGCCTTCGACACTCACAAGGTTTCATGAAACCTAAACAAGATAAAGATGTGAAAATATATAGGATTTTGAGAACTTATATAACCCAAGAGATCTCTATTTAACTGTACCTTCTTAAATTTCCTGTTAATGACATCTTTCTTAGCTGTTTCAAATCACTAGTGCAACATAGAGAAATTGGCATCACTTTCTTTGGGTGCATTTGGCAACATCTGTCTAACTATGGAATCTCCTGCTTTCTTGCTGAGCATGATGTCCTTCACCAGAGACTGGTCCCCTACTGATACCATGTCCAAAGTATGAGAGATGAAGTTTCAGCGACCTGGCTTCTAAGGAGCATTCTGGCTGTAATTCTTGACAGACAGATTTGTTTGTTCAACTGGCAGTCCATGGTACTTTCAATATACTTCCCCAACATCACAAAAGAAATGCACTGATTTTTTTACTGTCTTGTTTCATTGTCCAACTTTCACATGCATATGAGGGTACTGAAAATACCATGGCTTGGATCAGGCACACCATAGCCCTCAAACAGATATCTTTACTCTTGAACAGTTAAAAGAAATCTTGTGCAGCAGATTCACCTAATGCAATATGTCATCTGATTTCTAGACTTCTATTTCCAGGATTGCTGATGGTATATCTAATAAGCAAAATGCAGTCTTTGAAACTTCAATCTGTTATCCATTTATTATGCTGTTATTTATTGGTCCAGTGGTGAGGATTTTTGTTTTCTTTACATTGAGATATATAACCCATAGTGAAGGCTATGATATTTGATCTTCATCAGTATTTTAAATCCTCTTGGCTTCCAGCAAATTATCACAAATTATCAGTGTGTCTTCTTCCAATCCAGATGCCACATTCTTCTTTATATAATCTAACTTCTCAGATTACTTCCTCAGCATACAGACTGAATATGTATGATGAAAAGAACCATCCAATAGCTCCTTGTTCTATTCCAACAACTGCCTCTTTGTCTATGTACAGGTTCCTTATGTTAATGAATTATTTTGGTATACCCATTCTTTGCAATGTTATTCATAGTTTGTTATGAATCACAGTTTCAAAAGCCTTTGCACAGGCAATAAAGGACAGGTAAACATCTTTCTGACAAGATCCATCTGACTTCAGCAATGATATTGCTAGTTCTACAGACTCTTCTGAATCATACTGAATTTCTGGGAAGTTCCCTGTCAATGTACTATTGCAACCATTTTAAAATTATCTTCAGCAAAATTTTACTTGAATGTAATATTAATGATACTGTTCAATGAGTTCTGAAATCTGTGCGGTCACATCTTGGAATGGTCACAAATATGGACTTCTTCCAATTGGTCACATGTAGCTGTATTCCAAATTTCTTGGCCTAGATGAATTTGCACCTTCAGTGCTACATCAGTTTTCTGGAAGGTTTCAATTTGTATTCCACAATTCGTGGAGCTATGTTGTTCGCCAATGCCTTTCGTGCAGCTTGGCTTCTTCCTTTCAGCACCACTGGCTCTTGATCATACACTGCCTATTGAAATGGCTGAACACTGACCATTTCTCTTTGGTAAGTGACTCTGTATATTCCTTCCATCTTTTGATGCTTTCTGTATCATTCAATATTTTGCCCATAGAATCCTTCAATTTTCAAGTTGAGACTTGAATTTTTCTTCACTTTTTTTATCTTAAGAAATGCTGAGTATATTCTTCCTGTTTAGTTTTCTAACCCCAGGTCTTAACACATTGTATTATAATACTTGACTTTGTCTTCTTGAGCTTTTAAATTTCTGTTCAGCTCTTTACTTCATTTCTTCTATTCACTTTAGCTTCTCTACACTCCTGAAGAAGTTTCAGAGTCTCCTCTACATCCATTTTGGTCTTTTCTTTCTTTCTTGTCTCTTTAATGACTTTCTGCTTTCTTCGTGTATTACGTTCTTGATGTCATCCCACAATTCTTCTGGTCTCTGGTCACTAATATCTAATGCACCAAATCTGATTTTGAGATGGTCTCTAAACTCAGATGGGATATATTCACGGTCATATTTTGGCTCTCTTGGACTTGTTTTCATTTTCTTCAGCATCATCCTGAACTTACATATGAGCAATTTATGATCTGTTTCACAGTTTGTCTCTGGCCTCATTTTGGCTGATGATACTCACCTTTTCCACGGTCATTTCCCACAGATGTAGTTAATTTCATTCCTGTGTATTCCATTTGGCGAGGTCCATGTGTCTAATAGCCTTTTTAATGTTGTTTACAAAAGGCATTTACAATGAGGAAGTTGTTGGTCTTACAAAATTCTATCATGCAATCTCCAGCATCATTTCTATCACCCAAGGCCTTATTTTCCAACGACTGATCCTTCCTCTTTATTTCCAACCTTCACATTCCAATCACCAGTAGTAATCAAAACAACTTGATTGCATTTTTTATCAATTTCAGACTGAAGAAGCTGGTGAAATTCTCTGAATTCATCATCACCGGCTTTAGTGATTGCTGTATAAATTTGAATAGTAGTGGTATTAACAGGTTTTCCTTGTTGTTAGTGTTAAGTGCTGTTGAATCAGTTCTGACTCAGTGACTCTGTACTGGGTTTCCGAAGAACAGCCGGTGGATTTGAACTTCAAACCTGTGGTTAGTTGTCCATGCTTATCCTACAGTACCACACCAGGACCCTGTAGGCATATGGATCACAAACAGTATTTTACTTCAAGATAAATCATGAAATGTTCTATATGACCATGAATGTGATGTCAGTCCTCTTCAATTTGATGTTTCTGGCATAGTAAATCATATGACTGTCAGCTACAAAAAGACCAGTATCAGTCCATTTCAGATCAATAATGCCTAGAATATCAATCTTTATGCATTCCACTTCTTTTCTGACAATTTTCAAGTTTCCTAGATTCATATTTTGCACATTCCATGTTCCAGTATTAATGGATATTAGCAGCTGTTTCTCATTTTGAGCTGTGCCCCATCAGCAAATGAAGGTATGCAAAGCTTTTCTCCATTCACACCATAATGATCAACTCTTCTTTGAGGAGGCAGCACTTCCCCATTCATATTTTGAGTGCCTTCCAACCTGAGAGACTCATTTTCTGGCACTATTATCTGAAAATATTCTGGTGCTATCCATCATGTTTCACTATTCAATACTCTGGTGCTATCTGACAGTGTTCCACAGCATGTCAAAAGCCTTTGCATAAACAAAAAACACACGTAGACATCTTTCTGGTATTCTCTGTTCTTAGCCCAGATTCTTCTGACATTAGCAATGATGTCCCTTGTCCCACATCTTTGTCTAAACTCGACTTGAACCTCTGGCAGTTCCCTGTCTATACACTGTTGAAGGTGTTTTTGAAACATCTTTAGCAAAATTTGCTTGCATGTGATAATTAATGATATTGTCAGATGAAGTCCAATTTTCTTGGCATAGAGTGAGTGAGTGCCTCTGCAGCTTGGTCAATTTGTTTAAAGATTTCAATTTGTGCCTACCATTTCCCAGAGCCTTGTTCTTTGCCAATGCCTTCAATGTACCCTAGACTTCTTTGTTTCCTCAAGCTATCCCTTGAAAGTTTTGTTCACTCATTTCTTCCATTTGCTTTAGCATGTCTATGCTGGGAATTAAGTTTCACAGTCTCTTCTGACATTCATTTTGGTCTTTTCCTTCTTTATTTTCTTCTTAATGGACTTTTGCTTTCTTCCTGTATGATGCGCTTGATGTCATCTCACACCTCTTCTGGTATTTGGTCATTAATATCTAATGCATCAAATATGTACTTGAGATGATCTCTAAATTCAGTCATGATATGTTTAAGGTCAAATTTTGGCTCTCATGGACTTGTTTGAATTTTCTTCAGCTTCAGCCTGAACTTGCATATGAGCAATTGATTGTCTGTTCCACAGTCTGCCCTGGCCTTGTTTTACCTGATGAGATATTGAGCTTTGCCACCGTCTCTTCCCACAGATGGAGTCAATTCGACTTTTGTATATCCCATCTGGTAAGGTCTATGTATGTAGTCATCTTTTATGTTGTTTAAAAATGGTATTTGCTTTGAAGAAATCACTGGTCTTGAAAATTCTATCATATGATCTCTCATCATTTCTCTCACCAAGTCACCAAGGCAATATTTTCCAACTACTGATCCTCTTTGTTTCTAACCTTTGCATTCCAATCACCAGTAATTATTATACATCATGACTGCATGTTTGATAAATTTCATACTGAGGAGTTAGTAGAATTCTTCAATTTCATCTTCACTGGCTTTAGTGGTTGGTGCATAAATCTGAATAACAGTTATACTAACGAGTCTTCCTTGTAGGCTTATGGATATCATCCTATCACGGGACAGGGTTATATTTCAAAAGCCAGCTTGAAATGTTATTTTTGATGATGAATGTAACACCATTCCTCTTCAATTTGTCATTCTTGGTATAGTAAACTATGTGACTGTCAGATTCAAAATGGTTAATGCCAGTCCATTTCAACTCAAAAAGCCTAGAATATCAACTTTTAAGTGTTCCATTTCATTTTTGTCAACCAATTTTCCTGGATTCATACTTCATACATTCCAAGTTCTGATTATCTGATTATTAATGGATGTTTGCAGCTGTTTCTACTCATTTTGAGTTATGTCACACCACCAAATGAAAGTCCCAAAAGTGTTACTGTATTCGTGTCATGAAGGTAAACTCCACTTTGAGGAGGCAGCTCATACCCAGTGGTATATTGAGTGCCTTCCCTTGAAGGGCTCATCTTCCAGCATTTTATCAGACAATAGTCTGGTCTAGTCATCATGTTTCAATAGTCAATATTCTGGTGTTATCAACAAGTCCTGGTGTGGCCCTGTAGGATAAAGCACTGGACCACAAGGTCAGTTTGAACCACAGGCTAGTAGTTCAAACTCACCAGTTGCTCCTCAGAAACCCTATACAGGGTCACTATAAGTCAAAATCGACTCAACAGCACTTAACAACAACAGTTGACAAAAGAGTCACAGGATATGTCATGGATGGAAATATCACCCAGGCAGAATGATCTTTATATTACAGGAAGGTTCCCTTTCTGAAGTAGTTTTCTGTATTTGTAACTAACAAGGAAAAAAGACCTGAAATTTTCCATAATTTTCCCAAATGTTTTCATATTGCAGTAAATTCCTCAAATGAGAAATGTCTGAGCACAGCACAAGGGCAGGATAGGCAGACCAACCACCAGCAGGCAGAGACAATGGCGGGAGAAAGGTAGAACAACCAGATGCCAAAGCTCACCTCACTCGTTGGTGCAGAAGATAGAGAACATTCCGAAGACTTCCCAGGGTTCTGTTCTCTGGATTTAGCCTATGACGTCCAAACTGGGGAGGAAGGGAAAAAGATAAATAATGACTGTTTGCTAATTTCTATATCTTCATTTCTACTGGTAGGAACTTATGCTAGAATGAGGTCTTCAATAATAAAAATATCCAACAAATCACCACAGATTTAATTAATTCTCTATTTTTCAGTGAAACATGGGGAGCAAGCATGAGAACTTTCATTTTCAGAGGCTTATGAAGGAAATTCTACCTCAAAAAACAAAACAGGTCCAGGATGATGATTTACATAGTGATGGTACAGCTTATCTTCTTCATCTTTACCAAGTTCTAATAAACACAAATGCATTAAAACCTCACATTCTTAAGCTCCTTATAGTATGTTTTTACTATTAAAGTAATAAAATACACTTGTAGTTGAATATTACTGTCTTAAAATAATACATTAGTAAGAATACTTTTAACAGAAAGCAATCATTTTTGTAACTGAAATGCTATAATACCATCCCCAATGTAGGCAGCAATGTTGCGGTCAGGTGCTACCTGTATACTAGTATATCAGAGATCCGATATACTAGACAGGGAACACTGCCAGGTCCCACGCCATTCTAAGGTGTTTTCCTTTCAACAAAGATTTTTTAATCTGCCATGGCCATGCTCCCCTCTTTATTTCCATTACCCTCATCTAGACCAGGAGTCCTGATGTGGTGCTGTGGGTTAATGAACCAGACTGCAAAGCCGTTTCAACTATAAGGTCAGCGGTTCAAGCTCACCAGCTGATCCTCGTAAACCCTATACAGGGTCTCTATGGGTTGGAATTGACTCGACGGCACTTAACAACAACAATCTAGACTAGGAGTCCAGGTGTGGTGCTGTGGATTAATGCACTAAACTGCAAAGTTGGTTTGAAATGCAAGGTTGGCGGTTCAAACTCACCAACTGCTCCTTGGAAACGCTGTACAGGGCCGCTATGAGTTGAAACCAACTCGACAGCACTTAATAACAACAATCTAGACCAAAAGCCCCTCTCCAACCTCACCACTCCAAATGCCTTCAACCTCACCACTCCAAATGCCTCCAACCTCACCACTCCAAATGCCTCCAACCTCACCACTCCGCTCAGTCCTCTGACCATTTAATAAAAGCCACAATAATCCTTGTAAATTATGACTCAGATCACATTACTCCCTTGCTTAAAGCCTGTCAAAGGCTTCCCACTGTGGCGAGAATAAAGCCTTGAGTTCTCATCTACAGTCTCACTGCTTACTTTTCTAATCTGATCCTGGGCCACATTCCGACCATAGTGGTCTCCTCTCAGTCCCTTAAATTAACTAAGTTCTTAGCACAAGATGTTCATGCAACCTAGAATCTTCTTTCCTTGACCTTTTGCATAGTTGCGTCCTTTTCTTTCTTTAAATATGACTACCAAAGAATCCCACTTCCAGTCATCCAACTAAGAAGCACCCCACTCTGTACCTCTGCACTAAATCAGAGTTCCTTTCTCAATCTGTAATCACAGATTTTAATTTTGCTTGTTTACCTGTCCATTGACTCCTCCACCAGATACACTAGGGCAACGATTACAACTGTTTCATTTACCACTGTGTATCAGAGTGGGTGCTTAAGAAATATTTTACTTCCGACTGATTACTACAAGAACAAGCAAGTTGCTCGCCCAGGAGATATCAAGGCAAGTGGTCAGATCCTCTCAGGGCAAACCCCCTTTCAAGACTAAAACTCAATGGGAATACACCCTCTGATTGGTGACCACGTTTATCACCGATAAGAGGAAGTGAGGGGAAAACAATAATGAAGCTACGAGTTAAGTCCTATCATGTTCAAAAGACTCCTGTGAACCTAGGTGGAGACCTGGTTGGCCAGCAGTGTAGCAAGACCTGTGGATTCTTGGGCCCAGAGTCAGTGCCATAGCCACAGAGGACTAGAGTGGAGAGTGAAGCATCCAGCTGATAGGAAGAGAGGGCATATGCATAAGAACACCCACACATGCAGATAATACCCACTTGACCTGGCTTCAATGTCTGGATGATCAGAGCTCAACTAGAAGAAGAAAGAAGAGG
>NW_006408615.1:11727664-11729067 GCF_000296735.1 Chrysochloris asiatica | reverse complement strand
AAGCAAAATGCAAGACCTTATCCAGAGAAGCAGCGACACCAGAGATGGACGCAGAGATGGGGACGTGGTAAGAGGGAGCAGCTGAGGACTGTAGATTCATGGAAAGAGAGGGACTGAGAGCTATCGGCCAAGAGGCAGACTTAAAGAATGTGCCCTTTGGTGTTGTAAATTATTATATATGCCTGAGTGGTTAAAATGAAAAATGAATAGAGAGAAATACTGTTATCTGATGGTACATGGTGGGGATTAAAATCATTGTAATGAAACAAGGAGTATGATTTGTTGAATGTAAAATGATCCGCCCTGTAAAGTTTCATTCAATTCACAATAAAAATTTATTAAAAAAAAAAAGAAATATTTTACTGAAGGAATGAAAAAAGAAATCTGGAAGTGATTTTTGTTGTGATGTTCAGGTGAATAGGTTCTGACTCATAGCAACCCTACGCACAACAAAACATGGTGAGACAGACACTGCATCCTCACAATTGTTATGTCTGAGCTCACTGTTGCTACCACTGTGTTAAGCCTCTCTTTCACAGACTCTCCTTTCTAAGCATGATGTCCTTCTCCAGGGACTGGTCCCTCCTGATAATATACAAGAGACAAAGTATGAGAGACGAGTCTCACCATGCTGGCTTCTAACAAGTATTCTGCTTGTACTTCTTCCAAGACAGAAATTATTTGTTCTCTTGGAAGTCCGTGGTACTTTCATTATTCATCTCTAATACCATAATGCAAATGCAATAATTCTACAGTCTTCCTTATTCATTGACCAACACTCACATACATATGTATGAAGTTACTGAAAATACCATGGCTTAGGTCAGGCACACCTTAGTCCTCAAACTGGTGTCTTTGCTCTTGGACATTTTAAAGAGGTCCTGTAAAGTAGATATGCCTCATCATTCGATCTCTTCACTGCTGCTTCCAAGAGCACTGATTGAGGATCCAAGCAAATTGAAGTCTTCAACAATTTGAATCTTTTCTCCACTTATCATGATGTTATTTACTGGTGCAGTTGTGAGTATTTTTGTTTTCTTTATACTGAGGTGCAATCCACACAGAAGGCTGTAGTTTTTGGTTTTTTTTTTAATGTTCTATTGTGAATTATGCGATAGTTTACATGGGAGAACATTAATTTTACATTCATCCTATTGTATATTATTTCATTGCTATGGTTACAATCCCCTCCATGCATCATCAACCAATCAAAGGGTATACTCTACAAGCCTGCCCCCTGTCAGCAACACACAGCCCCTCTCCCTTTCTGTGTCTAAAGTCCTCAAAAGCACCATCTCTCCACATCATCGTCTCTGCCTCCATCTCAGACATCACTGCTTCTCTGGGTAGGGTCCCGCTCTCCGCTCTTCTCCCTTGATGGTCCCAGGGACCTCCGCTCCTAG
>NW_006408615.1:11713031-11726154 GCF_000296735.1 Chrysochloris asiatica | reverse complement strand
GCAAATGACACAGCCTTGTGTGCTAAAAGTGAAGAGAACTTCTAAAGCACTTACTGATGAAAATCGAATATAGCCTTCAGTATGATTACACTTCAGCATAAAGAAAACAAAAATTCTCCATCACAATAAATAAACATTAAAGTTGTCAAGAATTTTATTTCATTTAGATCCACAGTCAATGCCAAGAATACTGAATACACCACAGAGGGACAAAAGAACAAACAAATTTGTCTTGGAAGAGGAATGGCCAGAACAAGCCTAGATAAAGATGGCACGACTTTGTCACACATACTCTGGAGATGTTATCAGGAAGGACCAATCCCTTGAGACGGACAGTATGCTTGGTAAAGTACAGGGTCACTGAAAAATAGGCAGACTCTCAGGGTGATGGACTAACACAGTGATTGCAACCAGTTTCAAATACAGCAGTAATTGTGAAGATGGCACAGGAAAGGGCAGGGTTTTGTCCTACTGTACAAAGGGTCATTATGAGTTGGAACAGACTTGATAGCACCTAACAAGAACATGTTACCTCAGAAATTGCAAACGATCAAACTTCATTCCAAACCAAATAAGAAGCTAATAGAGAATAATCTGGTTAACAGACTATCAACCAAACAGAAAATGGATGAGGAGTACTATGGCCTACCAACTGACTATTTTACTGCTGTATTAACACTGCTTAATACGGTTTTGGAGTCCTGGTGTGGCGCTGTGGGTTAATGCGCCAGATTGCAAAGCCGTTTGAACTGCAAAGTTGGCAGTCAAGCTCACCAGTTTCTCCTTGGAAACCTTATACAGTGACTCAATGGCATTTCACAACAACAACAACAATCCAGTTTTGGTGGCGGCAGAGCAGAGTCAGGTAGGACAGGCTCTGTGGGGGCGGGGTTGAAAACCCAGAGAAGCTGCTCTCGAGGAACCGCACCTGGATCTAGCATAAAGTTCAGGGCATCAGTTTCCCACAACCGCCAGTGGAAAAATCACATACAAAGGAAAATACTGCGACTTAGGGATCAGTCAAGACATGGGACTCCCTCTTTGGCCATCCAGCCCAGGCAGTGGGCAGAAGGCAGAGGGCGGGGCCACTGCCAGACCGGCATAGGGAACCCGGGGCACAGGGAAACAGTGCTAAAAGCAGCTCAGTGACATTTGCAAAAGGAGGTGTGGGGGGATTCTACACATTTTTTCCTCCTCTTCCCTGTCACGCCTTCGTTGCCCAGTCCGGACACCTTCAGGAGGGTGAGTGCGCATCCCCAAAAAAGTCCAGCATTGAGACCACAGTTTTCCCATGCACAGAGAGCAAGAGCCCCATCGGTCCAAGGGCAAATTCTTTGGCTGCTCCTTTTGACTTCTGCCTGTGGGTCCCAGCCCTAAAGTTAACTTTTGTGGGACCCTTTACTCCTGCCTATCCAGCAAGAAATAAGCAGGTTTGGCCTGACAGATAAACCATAGAACAATCTGTAAAACCCCAACATAAAAAGACAACTATTTCAAGAATTACACTGTGCACACGCAGATACCTAACTGACCTTCAGAGGCAAAAATAGTAGACAATCTTTCTCTCATTAACTTCTCAATATCTATCTGTGCACCTCTACGCTGGTGACTAGAGGAGGGGCCTGAGTGCGTGGACAACCCCACCCACTACTGGAGGCGTCTATGGTCTATGGTGCACACACACTGCCTGTGTGACTAGCCAGTCGGCCACAGTTTTATTTTTGTTTCAAAGTGATAGTTTTTGTCTCTGCTTGTATATTGCTTCTGCTTTTGGGCCTTTTGATCACACATTTTTCCTGGAGGTGGGAGCTTTGTCTCCCACATTA
Organism: Chrysochloris asiatica; assembly: GCF_000296735.1. Lineage (NCBI taxonomy): Eukaryota > Metazoa > Chordata > Mammalia > Afrosoricida > Chrysochloridae > Chrysochloris > Chrysochloris asiatica. Next base: position 11,724,328 of record NW_006408615.1, on the reverse strand, counting down.
CCCAAGAAGAGTAATTGTGGCCATATAGACAAGCAACAAACATACCCCATAATATTCCACCATTGAGACAAGAGCCAATAATAGCTGCTAAGCATTACATGTGAAAAGGAAAGCCTATCTCCTGATCATATCCACCAGGAGACAGACAGAAAGCTTAATAACACAGCAACTAACATCCATTTAAGCATTAAAAACCCATTACTAGAAATGACCAACAAAACACAACAAAAAATATCAAAACATGTCTAAAATCAAAAAAGAGTAACTGAGACAAATGAGCTGGAGACAGACAAAGGCTTTCCAGAAGAAGAAGAACAGGTTTTGGATTTGCCTGAGAAGGAATTCAGAAGAATGATATGGAAACAAATTCAAATGCTCTGAAAAGGGGTAGAGGAAAACAAGGAAGAAGTCAGGAAAGTACTACAAGAGCAATCAAACAAAAACAATATAGCATTGGAAACAATTCAAAACCAGCAAAAAGAGGTCTAGTTGATTAATAATAAAATATCAGAAATGGACAATACACTGCAAGGGGAAAGGAGCAGAATTGAAGAGATGGAAGCTGGAACCAGCGAGCTGGAAGACAAATCTCTCAATACTGCTAAGATAGAAGAGCAAGCAGAAAAAAGGGTAAAAAAAAATCTGAAGAGAGTCTAAGATTCAAGCTGGATAACATGAAGAGGAACAATTTAAGAATTACTGGCATTCTGGAACAGGAAGAATCAGAGAGGTCCACAGAGGAGATAGCTGAAGAGCTTCTGGAAGAAAATTTCCCTAACATCTTGAAAGATGAGAAGATAAACATTTATTAACACTGCTTAAAGGAGTTGAAGGGAATGCAGCGGCTCTTTAGGATAAACACTGGACTGCAAATCACAATGTCAGTGGCTTGAGCACACCAGCTACTCCACAGTAGAAAGATGAGGCTTTCTGTTCCTGCTTGGTAAAGATTCACAATCTCGAAAACCCTATACAGGATCATTCACTGTGAGTCAAAACCACCACAATGGCACTTAACAACAACGATAAAAAGGAGTTGAGGCTTTCAAGCAGAGAGACGCTGTATTAAAGCATGTTGCCTGGCTGCATATGGGGAGAGCCCTATACTCACCCTCAAAATCGATTGTACAGTCTGCATGGGATAGGTGACGGTGGTGGCAATTGCTTTGGCTATTGCACCAATGATGAACACGTCTGCAGAAGAAAGCTGGAAAGCAAAGGAAGACAGAAACATGTTAATCCTAACAACTGATGTGTTATCATGTCAATTTCAACTCACATTAACCCTACAGAACAGAGTCAAACGCCCCTTGAGGATTTTCTAGGCTGTAATCTTAATAGCACTATAGGATAATCCACTGGACCGCAGGGTCATTTGAACTGCAAAGTTGGCGGTTCAAATCACCTATTGCTCCTGGGAAACACAATACAGGGTTCAGTATGAGTTGGAACCAACTCGATGGTACTTCACAACAAACAACCAACAATCTTTATATATGCAGATTGTCACATCTTCCTCCCAAGAAACAGCTGGTGTGTTTGAACCACCAATTTTTCAGTTAGCAACTGACCACTTACCCACTGAACCACCAGATTATTATTTCACTGCTTTGGGGATTACCTTCAGTCGTTTCTTTAAAATCTGCCGTTTTAAACCTTCGTAGAACATGAACTGGATAGCAGGATTGAAGACCAACAGCAAGGAGGGGAATGTACCGTTCCACAGAGCCAAGATTCCTTCATCTCGAATTATCTGGTGAAACGCATCTAAGCAAAAAATCAGGGACTTTCAGAAACCCTTGCAACAACCCGCTAATTTAGGGGAAAATTCAACAGATAATTATTTTTAAAATAATAATCAGACACTGACAGTCACACCAAGCTATTGAGAGATCAGCTTCAATCATAGGCAATTGTTTTCTGACAATCTGAGGTTAGAATGCCAAGTGTTCCTAACTAATCAGCAGCAACACCACCAAGAACTCTGTAGTACTATGAACTGATAGCCCACAGGTTTCACAGCAAAGTCCAGTATAACATAAGATAAGTCCACTACATACAGGAGATTTTCCTTTTAAGAAAACCATTGCTCTCATTCTAAAAGGTTCTCTCTACATTGCTTTAATATACAAAGAAGGAAACACAGGAAAGGAGAAACTGGCAGTATGGTACTATCAAAAAGCAGAAGTTCAAAGGTATCAAATATTAACCTGGTACCTTTATCCAAAAGGTACTAAACTCGAGAAAACATGCATAGCAGATTATTATTTTGTTTTAATGTCAGCCCTTTCCCTCCACTCCATGTGAGCAGTATAGTTCTCTACCCCTTGTCTTTAGGCTTGGCCATGTGATATGCCTTGACCAACTGAATGTTAGCAAAATGCAAGCAGGGACTTATATATATGCTGGTATAATTTTTACTCTTTTACTTTTGCCATCATCCTGAGAAGAACATGCTTTGGCTGGCCCCAAGGTGAGGACTAGAGATATGGGGAGCTGAGACTTGCAGGCTGGGGTTAGCCTAGAACAATCAAATTTAGGCTGTCAAACCATAGACACATGAGCTAGAAAAGTGCTTGTGTACACTGAGATCTGAAGCTGTTACACAGCATCATTGTGGCAGTAAAGTCCAGATACAAAGAGAAAAGAAAACCTTCAAACAAGAACTCACCCAGAAGACACTTACCAATAATACCTTTGTAGTTGGTTGGTACAATGTCCTCATTCCTGAATTTTGCCCCTTGCAGCTTCAGTCTGGTATTTACCACCCAGAGTGGAGTTGTTAGCAGCACATTCACCACTCCTTTAAAAAGAAATGGGAGAGACAAAAGAAAAGCAAACTGTAACCTGTTAGTATTACTGCCGTATGCTAAAGCTTTCCCTGACCAAAGTGCCCCTCAGACTGCTGCCACTGACTTACCAGGAGTCTCTGTGCCTCAGTACAACACAAGTCACTAGGTCAGATGCAATTCAGAAGCCTTTCTGATAGCAAAATAGCACAGCAAAAAAAGAGAGAATGAATTTACACATTTGTGTAATTGGAGACAATCTACTCACCACTTACAGAGCATCCAGAGAAGCAATTTTGCTAATAGATACAAACCATACCTGTTCTAACTTAATGTACAAATTCAATTTAAAGACAGATTTAGGAACTGAACTAACTTGTTCATTATGTGGGACCTGTCTAAAAAACTTCAGAGAGGGAGAGTGGCTCATCGATCACATGCTAAGCCCCTGACAACTTCATATAAAACACACAATTTATTACTGTCATGTAAGCAGCTCATAGAGTTTTCAGTGAGGATGGATCTGGTACAAAGAGTGGCAGACAGAGGGAGAAAATGGTGAAATTTCAAAAGTGTTTCAGCAGACAAGAAGCTCATAGAAGAGTTCTTAGTCATTTAGGGAGTTAGGATGCAGGGAGTTAGCAAGCAATAGTTAGAAGTTGTCACAAACACCTTGCACAGCCTTAAAAGCATCATAATCCTTACAAGCTTAAAGATGGGGATTGTGGTCCCCCAAGGTTGCCTCAGAGCGGAACAATACAATGAGCCAGGTAGGTACTTCTTTTTGGAAAATACATGATCCCAATCTAATACCATCTTGAGATATTATAATATTCCTCAACAGTCCTGAAATGATTAAAAAAACAAAAGACAGCAGATAGAGTTGTAACAAAATGCCTGACACAGCATATACTTTACAAGTAATTTAAATAAGTAACGGAGCAAACTTAATGAGCAAGCACCACTGGAGCTGTCTGGCACTAGTCAAGCTCTTAAGAACCAGGAGGCACAACCCAAAGGAAGAGAAACCTCCTTATGCTAAAGTTATTTAAACACAACTGACAAAGAAGGTCCTGACTAAAGGACTCTTAAAACATACAGGCTGCCCAGGGATAAACTTAGTAAACAGTCAAGAGATTCAAGTTTGACTTTTTTGTTTGTTGCACACAGTTGCAAAAATTAGGTATTTTACTACCTACCTACCTCTTAAAAGCATTAAGAGAACTCATTTCTCAAAAGGAAATACATCATTAATGAGGCATTTTTTGTATTCCTATAGATTCATCCAACACCAAAGAGTCATCTTTAGTTATGACTTAAGGAGTCACACACTGCTGGTTGAGGCACTGCAGGTAATCTGAAAATATCAATCCATGCCCACTTGCCCAGACCCCAGAAGGTATTCCTAATCCATGCAATGTACACATACATCACTTAACAGAGGAAAATCAACAGTCAGAAAAATCAGACTAGATAGGGCTACCAAGCAGTTAAATGCTTTTTTATTTTTTTATCTTTTTGAATGATGAAAAAGAAGTTGGAAGAGCTCAGAACTAGAGACAAGTGTCCACGGATGCTGAAGAAGGGCACAGTGCGTATATTCCTGACATTAATTCTCTGGAAATCAATAGTTTCTTCATGTTCTAGTCAAGAGACAGGCACACACCCTGAACAGTAATGCAACCAAAATAAAGGTTCAACCATTATTTTCAATTCTGCTTCATACTCCCATTATTAACACAAGCTCAAGTACAAAACTGTACACCATTATTCTAAATAAGGAAACAAAGTCCTTGTAAAAAAAAAAAAAAAATTCACATTTCAAAGCTTTTTATCTGTGAACTTCAAGTACGTTTTTCATTCCCTAATTCAAAATAGATGGCGAAGTATATTTTATCCACTTTAGACAGACACTCAAAATACTTAAAATCCAAATTGACTAAACCTGGCATCCTCTGTTGTTGTTTTTTTTTTTACTTGATTATGTTATTTTTCTACTTGGTTATACAAGTGGCTTCAAAAAGTTTGTTGAAAAATTCTGTTATCTTTTAATTCCATTATACTACAAACTTTTTGAAGCCCCCTTGTAGAATCAAGTAAAAAAATAACTTTCTACTGAGGAGAATGTGCCAGAAACCAGCATGACTATGAATTCCAGCTCTTAAATAACCTATGATGGATCCAATGGATAAAGATGGCTGTCCGCTCCTTCGTGAGCCTGTGCAGCTCTGCACTGTGATGGTTCCTTCAGCTGGACGATAGCATTATCTACCTAAGAGGAGGAGAATGGTCGTTCTAACTTCGTGGTTCTATTTTCTTTCCTTTCTGAGTAATACATCATTTACATGAAAATAGAACCAAAATTAAGAGATAAAATAGTAACTTAATACACTGACTATAGTTATATACTGTTTCAAGGAATAATTGGGATATAGTTCTTCTGAAATCAAGAAAACAAATCCTTTTATCAGCAGCTAAGTTTCCTTTGTTATGGAGAGAATACAATACTAACTATGTTAATGAGGTATGGACTTCTGGGAAGTATGCAGTTATTGTGCCTGAGTCAGTTCACAGTGACCTTGTATAGGGTTTCTGAGGAGCAGATGGTGGGTTTGAATCACCCACCTTGTGGGTCAAGCCAACCTTGTGGTCCAGTGCTTTATCCCACAGTGCCAAACCAAGACTCCTCAGGGAAGTGTAAGCACTGTATGTAGGAAAAGCACTGGGCTCATGCTGTTGTTGGTACGTACCACTGAGTAGGTTCCGACTCATAGCAACCCTGTATAGGGTTTTCAAGGAGCAGCTGGTGAGTTTGAACTGCCAACCTTGTGGTTCAAATCAACTTTATGATCCAGTACTTATCCTACAGCGCCGCACCAGGACTCCCATAGTGACTCTGTTGCTGTTAAATGCCATTGAGTTGGTTCCGAGCCATAGCGACCCTGCATAGGGTTTCTCAGGAGCATGGGATGAGCTTGAACTGCTGACCTTGCAGTGTAGTGCCTTAACCCACAGCACCACACCAGCGGTCTATAGTGACTCATAGAGACCCTGTATAGGGTTTCCAAGGAGCTGGTGGTGAGTTTGAAATGCTGACCTTGCAGTTAGCTGTCCAGTGCTTCTCCTACAGCACCACACTAGGACTATGTTGTTGTTGTTAAGTGCCACTGAGTTGGTACTGGCCCATAGTGACCCTGTATAGGGTTTCCGAGGAGCAGCTGGTGAGTTTAATCCACCAACCTTGCAGTATCCTATAGCACCACACCGGGATTCCAGAACTGACTATAAATAGAAGAAAACGGCAGATCAAAGCCACAAATCTAGCCACTTAACACTCTACAAAGGAATGCATCTTTAAAAATAATAAAAAAAACTTTTTATTTTGAATTGGATGAATGGAAAACTGGTTTGCTTTGTAAACCTTCATCCAATTCAAAATAAAAAGTTTTTTTTAAGGATGCATTCCTTTGCTTTGTGTCATTGATTGAAATCCCCACAATGTTAACATCACTAATCCCCTCTTCTTCCCTATGTTTTCCATTTCCACTCCTTTTTTCCTAACTTTAGGGATTATGGGCAACCATTGTTCTTCTGATCCCAAAAGATTGACTATTATAAGGAGTGCTTAAGTCCCTAGTATTATTATTCACCTTACTGACCTTCTCCAGCAGTTGCTGGAGAAGGATATCAAGTTTGGTAAGGTGGAAGGTCAGAGAAAAAGAGGAAGACCTCCAACGAGATGGATTGGCCAAGTGGCAGCATCGATGGACTCAAGCATGGCAACAATAGTGAGGTTGGCCAAGGATCGGGCAATATTTAATATTTCATTCTGCTATGCATAAGGTCGCTATGGGTTGGTACCGATTCGATGGCACCTAACAACAACAACAATTGTTTGATTGAAAATTGAGTCATGGGAGTAAGTTTATTCCCAGGCCTAAAGGGCACAGGAAGGCATCTTAATATACACCAGGAACAAACCTGCTTTAAAGATTTAATGTATGAGGGCTGGAGATGCATTGTGAACTATGGCAATGAGAACAATATCAGCATTCTGAAAAAAAAAAATACTGGTAAAAATCCTAATCTCTTAAGAATGGCAAGTGTCTTCTTTTCATTTAAGTTATCTGTAAGGTTCTATTCCCAAATTCTTCCCCAGGGTATTATGTTTTATGGAATTCTTTTCTGTAGAGAGATAATAAATAATACATTTCTAAGTTTCATATAAAATTTTAATAACAACAATGCTGTTCCTAGCTCTCTGAGGAAAAAGGAAACTTGTTTCTATAGTGATTACAATACCAGCAGCAAGAAAACTCAGTTACTATCGCGGAGTCAATTCCAACTCACAGGACTCTATGGGACAGAGCTGATCTGCCCTTCGGGGCTGCCGAAGCTGTAAATCTTTATGGAAACAGACTTCATATTTCTCCATGGAGAAGCTGGTGGATTCAAACCATCTTTCGGGCTCCCAGCTGAGCAGTGAACTACTATAGCCCCATGACTCCTTAGAAAGAGATAAAGGTTCTTCTAATTACTTTGAGTCCTGGGATGGTGCTATGGGTTAATGCGCTGAACTGCAGTCTGTTTGTGCCACAAGGTGGGCAGTTCAAGCTCACCAGCTGCTTCTCGGAAATCCTATACAGGGTCACTATGGGTTGGAACCGACTCAATTGCACTTAACAACAACAATTTAAATACACATAAGGAGTATCAGGAGAAGTTAAAATTTCACAGGAGTAATTTCCAAGGAATTCTCCATCAGTAAAAGACCTATATGAGTCCTGGTGTGGCATTGTAGAATAAGCAGCGGTTCAAACCCACCAGCTTCTCTATGGGTCAAAAGTGACTTGATGGCACTTAACAAGATAAGAAAACTGCAAACCACAAGATCAGCAGTTGGAGTCCACTATCTGTTCCATGTGAGAAAGGTGAGGTTTTCTGCTCCTAAGAAGATTTTTTTTTAAAGTCTAGGAAACCTGGGTGGCTATGAGTCAGAACCAACTAGATGGCACTTAACAACAAAAGAGAATTACAGGATAAAAAGGATTTCAAAATTCTCAACCATGACATTACTGGCATTCTGGGCTGAAGAGTTCTTTTTTTGACAAGGAGAGGAGGTGCTACTGCATAGGATGCTAAGCAGCATCTCTGAACTCAACCCCCAAGATGCTTACAGCAGCCATACATAGGGGTTCCATGGAGCAACTGGTGGGTTTGAGCTGCTGACCCTATGGTTCACAATCCAGTGCTGATCCTACAGCTGCTCATGAGTGGTCCACCAGATGCTAGTAGCACCCAAGATGTCTCCAAACCCTGCCATTATGGTCCCTCTGGGTCAAAACCAGCCCCAGGTAAGAATCATTGGGTTAATCCAATCACCAAGTGGTTATTCACTCAAGAAGCCATCTGCAGAAAACGTAATATTTTTATTTCACTTATCTTTGCATATTTGGTCTTTCTTCTATTCTACTGTATGGATTTTGCAGAGTAATATATATTTTATTGTTATTGCTGTTGTTAGGAGCTGTCATAGCGACCTGAGGTACAACACAACTTTAACACTTCCTGGTCCTGCATCAGTATCAGAATCGTTGCCATGAGTAAGCCCATTGCTGCTGCCATGGTGCCATTCTGTTTTTTTGGGATGATCCTTTTTTTGCTGAGTCTCCATAACAAGTATGATGTCCTTCTCCAGGGACTAGTCTCTCCTGATAATATGTCTGAAATACGAGGGATGAAGTCTGGCCATCCTGGCTTCTAAGGAGCATTCTAGCTGTACTTCTACCAACACAGATTGGTTTACTCTTCTGGCAGTCCAGTACTTTGAATATTCTCCTCCAAACACAAACCACAAATGTGAGTAAATGACAATGGTATTACTACAGAGGATTCTCTTTTAACCAGCTCTCCATAATGGACTCACCAGATAACCTGTGTTCTTCTTTCCCTTTAAAAGACACACTGACGAATGCCCACAGTGCCCAGAGGGCTCCTCTCTAGTAGGCCTCAGGCTCTTCTACTTCCACCACACTGAGTTTTATGCTCAAGAGTGCACAGTGTCTGTTCTCACACCTACTTATGCAATGGTCTATGTTATTGTCGGCAAAGCATTATAGATTTGGTCATTTCAGAAGAAACCACAGAATTGCTATCACTAAACCCAAATGCCAAGAAAGGCAATTGGAAAACTACATCAAGATTGGAAACCACATTTAAACCTTAAACCAAAATTGTCCCATGAAGTCATCATTAAACCAGCAAACAATTTAGCTCATTCTGTAAAGAATGTTCATTTTGTACTCTTTTCACAAAACATCTTTATGAGATTAAATGGATGAGAGCAATTTTGAAACACAGAGAAAAACTTTAAGAAAAAGGGAGTCTAAGGTAAAGGCAGTGAAATACTCTGGACAGAGACAGTGAGAACAGGAGCACAACGTGATGTGATGGAACTACTGTCAATGAGCTGTACATGCAAACACTGTTGAATCTGAAATGTTGTGCTGTGTATACTTGTGCACATAAAGAAAAAAAGAAAGCATTCAAGGGGCTTCAAAAAGTTCATGGAAAAAACAGAATTTTTCAACAAACTTTTGGAAGCCCCTGTGTATATACTCATACATCGTTAAGTTAAAATAAAAACACTTATGATAAACAGGCTATTTAAATTCCACACCCTAAATGATTTTTTAAACTAACCGCCCTATAATACCAGTCCCAGCTGTGTTAGATATGGAGAAATCTAGTCAAATGATAAACTATGATCAGAGAAAGGACACAAACAAGGTACAGTGAAAAGAAAGACAAGGGTTGTGCATACCTGGTGGGTAATTAGATATCAGACTGCAAATCAACGGCTTTGGAGAACAGTGTACATATTTATATTCCATAAACTGGTAGTTTCATGGAATGTTATATAAGTTAGTCTCTGAGACTGAGTCATCCTTAGACATAAAACCATAAACAACAGTGATCTCAAATGTATCAGAAGTCAATATATTATAAATAAATGGTCTCAAATACAGAAGTGCTCAAACTAGATTGCTGTTTGTTGCAATTATGTAAAAAAAAAGAAGGCTCCTTCTCTACAAAACCTTGGTCTAGTCTAATTTTTTTTCCAAGTGAACAAATCTCAAATTTAATTTCTCTGAGTTGCGATGCTGTTTGAAAGCTGCTCTTTCAGAAAGTGGCTTGGGTAAGACTGTAGAACCTGGGTGAGTGAGTAAGGTACCAGAGGTAAGGACATCAGGCTTGAGCAGTGGTCTAGTGAGAAGTGGGGAGGAGGCTATGCATATGAAGAAGAGGTAACAGATTCCAGAGATGCTCAGGAGACAGCATATGAATTACGTAATGAATTATAATTATCCATTCATAGAATAAGATCCTGTTTGTTGTGAAAATTAGTTTGCATGAAAGTTAATCAGATCAATCCAAAATAAAAACATTTTTTAAAAAAAAGAATCAAAGGACATACTGCATTGGGCAAACCTGCTGCAAGAGACCTCATTCAAGTGTTCAAGAGCAAATATGTCAGTTTGAGGACTAAGGTGCACCTGGCCCAAGGTATGATATTTTCAATCGCCTCATATCCATGTGAAAATTGGGCAATGAATAATGAAGAGCGTAGAAGAATTGATGCATTTGAATTATGGTGATGAAGAAGAATATTAAAGGTACCATTGACTGCCCGAAGAACAAACAACTCTGGGTTGGAAGAAGTGCAGCCAGAATCACTCTCATACTTTGGACTTGTTATCAAGAGGGATGTGTCCCTGGAGAAGGACATCTCATGCTTGAAAGGCCAAAATCTACCACTTAACCACCAGTGCTGCCAGAACTCAACACTCAACTCATGGCGAGTCCAGGTGTGCAGAGTGGAACTGCTTTATAAGGTTTTCAAGGCTGTTACCTTTCGGAAGCAGATCTCCAGACCTTTCTTTCGCATCACTGCTGAGTGAATTTGAATCACTGACCTTTAGGAGTAAAACTTAAGTTCTCTCAGATATACACATGGCCATCCTATGTGACAAATAGTGTCTGCCCATTCTTTCTTAACCATTTTCTCTGACATTAAGAGAAGTCCCTACCAAGATATCCCTAGAGAGCATTTCTGATTCATAAGAAGCCCACATCCATTTGCCCTGAGCTTGTCCCAATTCCCTCAATTGTCCAAAGTGGTGGTTTTAATTCAGATAAATGAAGAAAATTCAATAGATTGTCCTTATTCTCCTATACAAAAGTGTCAAAAACTATAAAATACTTATGAGCATATTTATGAAGAAAGGTATGAAACATATGTGGGGAAAACAATAAATGTCTATGAAAATCCGTAAAACAAATTCTGGACAAATGGCAAGATCTGATCTGTTCTTGGATGAGGACATGTTGTATCATAAAGCATCAAAGTCCCCCAAATCTAATATGTCATTTCAATGAGCCTCCACACAGAATTTTGTTTGCCTGTTCATTTTTAGTGTTTGGAATTGAATAAATGTTTTAAAGCAT
>NW_006408615.1:11691585-11712931 GCF_000296735.1 Chrysochloris asiatica | reverse complement strand
AAAAAAAAAAAAAAAAAGTTAGTCAGATCAAAATCAAGACTAATATTGAGAGTATTAAGCACAAGAAAGGCTCCAAGACCAACCAAAAACCAGAGGGTGGTCTCAATATAGGTGGCTAAGAGGCATTGGGGACCAAGATTACTTCTTGTCTGATAACTGTTCTCCAATTAAATCATTTCAATTTCAAATGAGCATTTACATTATTCAGTTGTGTGGCCTAAAACATAGACATTTCTTCTAAGATTTTATAACAAAGTGATTTCCAAAACAGTAACACTCAACGTACTGTGATTGTTAGTTGTCATCAGGTCGAGTCTGGCTCATGCCAACCCCACACATATACAGCAGAAGTGTGCTCCTTACAGTTTTCAAGGGTGTGGCCTTTCAGAAGCAGATTGTGAGGCCTATTGCTTCAGGCATCTCTCGGTGGGTTTGAACTACCAGCATCTCAGCTAAAACTTGAGTATTCAACTATTTGCGTCACACAGAGACTCCCAAAACTCAACGTGCATGCAACAAAAATTAATTGAGTTACAGACAAAAATGGATTAACACAAAGAATCATAGGGAAAGATTCACTTTCTTTCCAACTCTTTAAAAGACCCTACACTTAATTCAATAAATATTTTGTTCATTCAGCTAATATTTACTAAACACTAGACTAGTGAGGGGAAGGAATATGTCTGTGTGATACCTACTCTCTCAAAGTGAAGTCAGACAATAATTAAATATTCACAGTATGAAGTTAATGACTCCCTAGTACCATTGTAAAAACCCTTTACAAGTGAAAAATCCAAATAACTTTTGACTTCCCCCAAACTTAACAACTAGTAGCCTATTGTTGACTGAAGTCTTACCAATGACATACTGCACCTACAAAAAACTGCATTTTCAATACAAGATGAAGTATGTCACAAAAAGTGCAGTTTCCATGCCTGCTGATGTAGCCACAGTGACAGCTTCACAAATTTCCTTTTCTTCTCATTTACAATGTTTTTAAGGCCTGATTCATTTATCTTGAAATGTAGGCAAATGCAGCTGAAGACCTCAATGAGGTACATATCAAGCAATTCAACTTTTCCTCATAATGTCATGACTTTGCTCTGCTTCTTGAGAGCACTTCCAGCATCACTAATGACACCTCATATGGGTCCCATGGGCTTTATTCAAGGCTTATATACTGCACTAAATATGATGAAAAATATGTGAAAACTGTGAGAGACCACTTTCTACTGTGATGCACAATATACTGGAGACAAACTGCTTATGCCAAGATGCTTAGCATCACAGTGTTTTGTTTTGTTTTTAACAAATCCACATATAAGTGGACATACAAGTGGTTCAAGCTGTTATCATTTAAGGATCAACTGTAATACTTTGGAGCATTGTTGTTGTTGTTCTGTGCTGTGGAGTCAGTTCCAACTCATAGCAACCCTGTACAGGGTTTCCAAGGCTGAAAATCTTTATGGGAGCACAAAACCTCATCTTTCTCCCATGGAACAACTGGTAGTTTCAAACTGCTGCCCTTGTAGTTTGCAGCCTGATTCGTAACCACTACGCTACCAGAGCTATTTGGAACATTACTATGTGCTAAAATAACCACTAAAAATAACCTATGAACAAGATAAATACTAACATATAAAAACATTTTATACCCAGAAACCCTTATTACCTGCCACAAATCCAACTACCAGGTCCTTTCCAGTGGTAGAACGTTGGCCTTTGACCCAGACTGCTTTGAGGCTATTAAAAGTGTAAAAATAGACAAAATTGGAGCAGCAGAGACTGGAGATAACTGGAAACCACCCTCGATATGGTGCCAGGCTAGGGGAAAAACACAACAAGCAAAGTAAAGGTTATGGACAAAAGCCAATGGAAACGGAGAGAAAGTCCTAAAAAAACATCACTCACATATTCTCAAGGTTTACTTCTAGGGCAGTAAGCTCTAAATTGCACACATATCTTATATTCTGAAGGAGGCTCAAATCAATTTTTTCTAGCATAAGGACACTACAATGCAAGCTTAGCAGCTGATTTACTGTTTGCCTCCAATTGCTTTCAGCAAAATTGAAGATCATTTTTTCCAAGACTGTTAGTTAATATTAGTAAAACACTTCAAATGAGATGGAAGAGTTGGAATGTTTTCTGGAGATGTTAACTTTGTTTCCACAATGTTCAAAAACATGCCAAAAGTCTTAACTTTGGGATTAAAATATTAATGCAGAAGGTACTAAGATTTCATTTGCACTCAAAATATTTGTGTATTAGCATTTGCCTGTGAAAATGTACTCCTGTGAGACATACTGTATTCATTTTTAAAATGCATGACTATTTATACATTAGAGGTTTAATTAATTAATTTCAGCTTTCATTAATTGTACGAGTTTTCCTGCAGCTTCCTGTGAATACCTTGCTTTTGCTTAACAGAAACATGTTCTGTGTATCCTAAATACTGAGATAATAATATGGACAGCACAGGCGCTTCATGGGACTTCCCACAGATGTTTGTAGGATTCTGTATGTCCAGCTAAAACAATAGTTTGGTATTTAGTTAATACTCTTAGGTGAAACCTTTAAAACATGAGTTTATTTTCTGAAGTTAACATAATGAGTAACATTACAGAAATAAATAAGTTGCAGGACAATTTGGCTATTAATAGTCCTGGTTTGGCACTGTAGGTAAATGCGCCAGACTGCAAAGCCATCTGAACTGCAAGGTCGGTGGTTCAAGCTCACCAGCGGCTCCTTGGAAACCCTACACAGGATTCACAAAATCAATGAGCATGATGAATATCTTTTTTATACCAATATATTTTGAAGTAATTATTATGCAGGCAAAAACGCTGGATCAGATTTGAATACATTTTATTTAATCTACTCTAGATTGTTAGCTTTAACTTTAAAATATGCTGATAAATACTGTAGTTGTAGGTGGACCTCCATCTGTACTTTTGCCCTGGATCCTCCAAATGTTAGGAACTATTTCTAGTGTCCACTGCCTAGTGTCAACAGTGCAATTGTAGGGTCTGGACCCAGTGTTGGAAGCAGTAATGATTTCTGTTGTAACTAGAAACCCTGGTGAAAATGAAAAGTGACTCCAGGTTAATTCACTTTGATTCAGTTCAAACTCTTTTTGAGTATCTGCCACATGACTAGTCCTAGTTTAGGAAATAGTAACACAAAGATAAATAGATAGGTTCTTCTTATTAAATAATAATAGCTGATATTTATTGAGTATTTGGATTGTGTCAGACAAAGTGCTAAGCAATTTTCCTGCTGTATCTCAATTTTCACAACTACTTTATACGGCAGGTACTTCATTAACCTCATAGTGGAAACAAGGAAACTGACACTATGAGTTTTTTTCCCAAGGTCACACAAGTATGAGTTGAAACAGCTGGAAATGTAATATGGGGCTGTGTGACTCCACCATGTGTGTGCTGAGCCATCTGCCTCCTGGTGATACCTGTGTCTGGTGAAGAAGACAGACAGACAGACAGATAATATTATCTTTTCAATGTGTTAGGGTTATAACTCTGGGAGTCTGAAAGGGTCCCTGATGCAGCCCAGGTAGAAGTCCAAGTCCTTGAGTGGTTGAAAATGGTCAACATGCTCAGCTACTAACCTAAAGGCTGCAGGTTCAAGTCCACCCAGAGTCACCTTAGAAGAAAAGCCTGACAATCTATTTCCAAAAAATCAGTCACTGAAAGCACACGAAGCATAGTTCTACTTTGATACACATGGGTCAAAATTGACTCAGTGGCAACTGGTTTTCTAGGTGATGATCCAGGGAGATTTCTGGACTGGAGGAGCTATTGTCTCCTCTGAGTCTTGAATGATCTGGCGGACTGTTTAGTTCAAGGGGGATAAGCAGAGCACTGGACTCTGCCCACTGAGCTATATGGGAACTTCATGTGTAAAGGACCAGAAGAAGGAAATGGTGTGACTGGGGAACCATACTGTAATTAAGTGAGAGCAGTGGAAAGGAAGGCCAGGGCCAAATCACACAGTGCGCCATGGGTTTAGCTGAGGAGCCTGAACTTGATTTCGGAGTCTGTGCCTTACTCTCCAAAAATTCAGAAAAATGTGTGTGTGTGATACAGAGAAGCAGGGGAAGAAAGGTAGGAAAACAAATGGGGGAAAATGTTAGCAGGTGAATCTGGGTAAAGGAGATACTGCTATTGTTTGTATTCATTTTAGTTTTTCAGTTTTTTATAAATTTGAAATTATTTTCAACTTACAAGTTAATAACAACACTACCACAAAAAGAAGTACACAATCAATCTGTCTGGATATGCCTGTTAAGAACTAAACAACTGTTATCTTCTTTGGTTTAACCCATGTGTGTGAAGTTGATGCTGACTCCTAGTGACCCCACAGGACAGAGCAGAACTTCCCCATGGGGTTTCGAAGGCTGTAAGCTTTGTAGAAGCAGACTGTCTCATCTTTCTCCCACAGAATGACTGGTGGGTTCAAGTCCCCTATACCTGTGCCGATCTTTTGGGTAGGCAATGGTTTCAAGAAGGACTTTACAATCAAGAATCAAAATGTCCAATAACAGATCTTTAAGGAACTGAAAACAATTATATATTTACAAATTAGGCAATTATAAACTATAAAACTACTACTATGAGGATGGAGAAAGACTGGAGGTGTATTGTAGGTACATGATAACAGGACTAAGACAAAACGAGGCAATACTCACAGGCCTTCTTCTTTAATGATCTCCAGAAGTACCATGTGTGTGGTTTTGGATTTTCTTGTCTCATCAACTATAATTACAAAGAGCATACATTGCAAGTAAATTCCTTTTAGAATTATTATCTTTAGCTTCACCAAGTTTCACTGAAATAATACTTACCTCCCTTATCCTTTGAACTCCCTACTTTGCCTTAGAACTGAATGCATATATATACACACACACACAGTGTTGTTAAGCGCTATCGAGTCAGTTTTGACTCACAGCGACCCTGTATAGGGTTTCTGAGGAGCAGGTGGTGGGTTTGAACTGCTGGTCTTGTGGTTTGCATTACAGTGCACACCCATATATTCTTAATTTTAAGTTAGCATCTTATAAAGTAGAAAGAAAAGAAATGAACATCTTCCGTCTACAGAATAGGTGACAGACACTAATGCTATACAGGTTATGTGCTGATTGGTAGCAAGATTACGGTTAAAATTCAAGGTTTCAAAGTCTTAACTTTCTGCTCTGTGTCTCATGTTAAAAAACAAGAGGTCTTCGAAGGATGAGAATTACTCTAGATTTTATAGAAGGAATTTTTCCCATGGATGAATACACCCAAAATCTCACCAATATTTACATAATTTGGAAGATCTGAAACTTGGATTTCCTTTGTATGTTGGAAGGACATGACTTTGGGGGGATAAAGGGTACAATGTCATGACTTGAATACTGTCCCCCCAAAAAGTATATATTGTAAATCCTCACCCCCTATACCTGTGGAGATGTCTTGTTCTGATGTTGCAGTATCAGCACAGATTGTTAACTACAAGATTGGCAGTTTAAATCCAACAACCACCCCAGGAAACCCTATATAGGGTTGCTATGAGTTGGAACCACCATATTCATGGAGATAATCCCATTTGGGAATAATGTTTTCTTTACGATAGTAAGCAGGCCATACCAGTGTAGTTACAAACCAAGCAGAGAAGAAGCAGAGGTCGGGGAAGATACCTGTCACTTCTGAAGAACACAAGATTAAAGAGAGACAAAGACCTTCCTCGAGAGCCAACAGGGAGAGAGAGACTTCCCCTAGAGCTGTTGCCCTGAATTAGAACTTCTGGCATCCTAAACCTTAAGAAAAAAAATAAATTCCTGATTGTTAAAGCCCACCCCATGAAAGGCTGTGAACACTGCTTTGTCTAGCACAAACACAAAAAAACAGCCCATCTCAATTAGCTTTAAATTTCCTATCCCAATTGAAAAAAACACTTTAAGAACATAAAAATGTGGACATTAACTAATTCCCTAAGAACTAAAATTGCTGTCAGTTTTCCTTGTGGGATGGTAAATTAATAAAGTCCCAGTAGTAGACAATTATAACCACCCAAATTATAAACAAACTTACCCATCTTGGTGAATTCACCTCACAGAACTTACAGACACAAAGTGATATAAGAAATGACTGTTCTCTCATTGGAGTCCTGCTGTGGCGCTGTGGGTTAATGTGCTGGACTGCAAAGCCAGTTTAAATCATAGGGTTGGTGGTTCAAGCTCATCAGCCACTCCTCAGAAACCCTATACCCAGGGTCACTATGGGTTGGAACTGACTCAATGGCACTTAACAACAACATTCTCCTATCATTGTTTATAATAGCAAAAGATTAGAAAAAATTTAAAAACCTACAAGCAGGTTATGGTGCATCTACACCAGCTCTGCAGAACAAGGACGCTCCCAATGGGCCAATTGAGAAGGCATCTGAACATACTAATGAAAAACACAAGGTACAGAACAGTGCATAAAGTATGCCTTCTGTATCAAAAAGCAAATTAAGAACATATATTCTTATTTGATTGCAATTCCACAGAGAAACTAATAAAAACATTACCTGTGGGGAAGCGGAGGAGGGAAGGGGACACACAAGAAGGAGACGCTATATATTCTGTTTTTGAATCATGTTTAAGTATAACCTGCCCAAAAATATCAAAATTAATTTAAAATAATAGACATCAAAGTTTCAACACAGAAACTAATTTATTCAGAGTTAATTTTATTCTTACATCTTCACATAAGCTTTGATATAGGTTTATAATTTCAAGTTGGAAAATACTGAGAAGAAAAAACCCCTAAGAATTACAGATAGCTGCAGAGTCCTGCAAAAGTTGAGGCAAATGAGGACTCCTGCCTGGGTTAGCAGTGAGACACTGGCATTGTCCGGATTAGCCAGAACAGAGGGTATCTGACTCAATTATGTTTCCTTCTCTGACATATAAGGAGTTGCTCTAGGTCAGAATCCACTCCATGGTAATTGCAGGGGCTTATGTTGGAGAGGGGAGATGTTTCCTATAAAGTCTGTAGAGCCCGGGTGGTGCAGTGACTGAAAGTGCTTGGCGGCTATCTGAACAGTAATAATTTGAAACCACCAGCCAATCTGTGAATGCTGCGGCAGTCTGCTTTTGTAAAGATTTACTGTCTTGGAAAGCCCAGGAGGCAGTTCTACTCTGTACTATAGGGTCACTATGAACTGGAATCAACTTCATGGCAATGGGCTTTGGGGACTAAGCCCTGAATGGTGCAAACAGTTAACAGGTTTGACTGCTAAACAAATGGCTGGAGGTCCACGTTCACCCAAAGGAAACTCAGAAGAAAGGCCTGGTGACCTCCTTGTGAAAAACCAGCAACTGAAAACTCTAGAGAGCAAAATACCACTCTGACACATCTGAATCAGAACTTACTCAATGGTAACTGCTTTATTCTTGGTTTGCTTCCTAGTCTCCCTTCTTAGATCCTCTGTACAACCAAAACAGAAACAACAAAAACAAAAACAAATTTCCACTTCGTGCCTAAAAGGAAAAAGCTACATGGCTTATTAGAAAGAATTAGGAAGCCCTGACAGGTTCTCTCAGATTAGAAAATGGCAAGGCCATGACGCATCCAAGAATGAGTCTCTGTTAATCAGGAAACAGCAATGATGACTAATATTAAAGTCAGGGAAAACAGGCAACAGTGTATCTCGAAATAAACAGAATATCTTCACATGCATTTAGAATAGACAAACACGCGTGCTTTCTGACACCAAGTGAATGGGAATATGATTACTACAAAAGATAAACACTTACCCTGAAGTCGAAGTCTAGCTGTGTCCAAAGGGAAAAACACTGTCATTGCTGTCACGCTGCCCTGAAGAGTTTAAAACACCGTTAGTCATTATAATACCATGGAAAATAATGACTTACAACTTTTAAATGAATAAAAAGGACAATATTAACAATGTGTCACGTAAGATTTTCAGTGAGCAAATATACACGCTGTTTTAATCTACTGGCCTTTCTATTGCTTACACATTCCAAACCTAAACAGAAGTTATGTTATTTCCCAGAACAAGAAATCTCTTTTCTAATTTTAAAAACGAAAAAGTAGTGGGTCACTGGAAATGAGAAATTTAGGGGGTCAAAGATAGCAGGAACGTAGATTTTCATCTTTGACAAACAAAAATTATCAGAGACAAGAAAAAAAGCAAATAAACAAGTCTGGGTATTCATAACACCTTTTGACAGATTAAAAATCACAAACATATATTTAGGGATGAAATTACAAGCATAAAACCTTGAACTGGGTTTGTGGTTCTCAACCCAAACATAGGTCCACCAGAGTCTATTCTCAGGCATCAGATCACGTTTCAGGCCGCTGATCTCAGAATGGTTACAGACAATACTTTAATCATGATAACTGGGAACTAGGACAACTTGAAAGTACAAAAGTTAGCTAGGCTTCTTTTTGACTTAGGAGCTCAGGTGGTGCTGTAGGATAAGCAATGGACTGTTAACCACAAGGTCAGTAGTTCGAACCCACCAGCGGCTCTGCAGGAGAAAAATGAAGCTTTCTGCTCCCATAAAGATTTACAGCTTTAGAATCACTAACTAGGGTTGCTATGAGTGGAAATTGACTCCACGGCAGGGTTTTGGTTTTATCATATGAAGCAAGTAAGGAGCCATAGTGGCGCAGAGAGTTAAATAGGGCTGTTCACCGAAAGGTCACCAGTTCGAATGCACCTGCCGCTGCACTGGAGACAGAGGAGGCAGTCTGCTTCTGTAATGATTTACAGTTTAGGAAATCCTATGAGGTAGTTCTTCCATCCTATATGGTCGCCATGAGTCGGAATCTACTTAAGGGCAGTAGGTTGGTTTTCTGCTTGACAAGGGAGAATACTGCACTGTACTGTTGTTGTAGCTAAGTGCTGTCCAGTCGGCTCTGACTCAGTGACCCGATATGGGATTTCCAAGGAGCAGCTGGTGGGTTTGAACCTAGCAGTCAAGTGCATGTCCTATAGCCACACCAGGACTCCACTGTATTATTAGTATTCTTCAAAACTCAGATTCAATGCTACCTCTCCTCACCTATGAGTCTGCAATTGTTTGTTCCTCTATGTTACCACTGCATGGTGTTTCTCTGTCAATGGTGAAATTCGTTCCTTTATGTGGCCTTTTGCCTTATGTTTTTGGAAAAATAGCTAGAGAGATTTTCCTCCTAAACCCTGAGGAGTTATCTTTGCCCTACTTTTCTACTCTAAAGGGTTTGTTACTTTTGTCCAAGTTGAGTGGCATTTCCTGGGTAAACTGAAAAACAATTTGTGCTTTGACACATTTTGTCTGGTTCTGGACTTCAGTCTGGACTGTGATTGGTCTATTTTATGCACCTGCAAACACTGGCCAATATACTACAATAAAATCAAAACTACAGCCACTGCATCAATTTTGACTCATAGTGACCCTGTAATGGACTTCCAAGGCTTTACAGGAACAGAAAAGCCTCATCTTTCTTCCACAGAGCAACTTGTGGATTTGAACTGCTGATACTGTAATTAGCAGTCCAGTGCTTAGGTTATGCAAATGAAGTTCCTATGGTTCACCAAGCAAACTGGTCAAGGTCATGCCTTAAAATTGACAAGTTGCTTATATAGTCAACCCAACAGAGGTTTCAAGGAGCTCTGGTAGCGCAGTGGTTACAAATCGGGCTGTGAACCGCAAGGTCAGCAGTTCGAAACTACCAGCTGTTCCGTGGGAGAAAAGATGAGGCTTTCTGCTTCCGTAAAGGCTTACCGCCTCGGAAACCCTGTACAGGGTCGCTATGAGTCGGAACCGACTCCATGGCACTTAACAACAACAACAGAGGTTTCAGGAATACAGGAAAAAGAGAAAAAGCAGCGAGACAATGAGAGATTAGGAGAGGAACCTCCAAAAAGAACAGTAACACACAAGACAATGAAAGCCTGGAAGCAGCCCTGCAGCAGAATTGGTGGTGACAAAGAGAACTGCCACTAGGAATGCAGCTAAGACAGCTGACAAAGTGGCTACACTGGCAATGAACTGGGTGCCTGAGCTGTAGAGAAGCTGAAGGTAGAAGGGCTTACATGGGTGAGAAGAGACCTGCTTGGGGGAGCTGAGAAGGTCCCCACAGCCAACAGGCCTATCCTGAGGGGGTGAAAGGTGCCCTACAGGGCTGAGCTGGGTGGGGCCTACACAGCAGCCAGAAGGGTGTACTTGCTCCCCAGACGAGTGGAGCTGAAAGAGCAATCCTATGCTGTAGGAAGGATGTGCTCTCCATTTTGGGAAAGGCTTCCACACTTTAACTATATGTTTTCTCATCCTGGCTCAGGTTGTAGCCAATGGATCCTGATCCCGAGTTATACCCTGCTACCTCCTTAATAGGAGTTCTGGTGTGATACTGCCTAATGCACTGCATTGGTTTGAATCACAAGGTTGTCGGTCAAACTCATCAGGTGCTCCTCGGAAACCCTACACAGGGTCACTATGAGTAGGAACTGACTCAATAACCAGTTAACTTCCTTAATGAACCACTTAACTTTTAGTACTGGATTATCGAAACCAGAACAGATGAAGATAGGGCCATGTGAGAGATGACTGGAGACAGAAAGTATGTCATAAGCATCAGCTTAAGAGTTGATTCTGGTTCTTCATGTTGTTAAGTGCCATCAAGTCATGGCAACCTCATAGTGACGCTGCATAGGGTTTAATCCTGAGTTCTTACTCCTCAGGAGTCTAGACAGGTTCTGACCCTACTACTGCTATACAAGCAGTCATATAACTGAAATCTAACTATTCCACTGCATTGTGAGAATTCTATCTTTGCACATCATAGATTCTGAATTAAATATTTATTAAATTCACTTTACCATCACTTTTATGCTTTTTTGATGACTCTTAAATAAATCTTTTCAAATAACAATTGGAAGATATTCCATGTCTGAAAGACCACTGGACCCACAAAGCTTTATAGTCTTCAGATTCTTACTTCCAACATCCCTGCTCACTCCTCAGATATTTTCCAATAAAAACAGGGGCAAGAAAGCTATCATGTTTGCGGCATTCCTGTTCACTGTGTGAACAGATCTGTTGAGAAACTACTTTTTCCAACAACTGGGTCACCCAACCCCTCTGCCCTGACAGTTTTAAATAGACACCTTAAGATTCCTAAGCTAGAATCCCCTTCCCTCCCTTCACTTTAAAAAGTGAAGCACATCTTAGAAAAAGATGGAAAGTAGTCAGTCCAAAAAGCCCACTGGTTCTCTTGCTTCCTTAGGACAAGAATTCAAAAATGTAAAACGATGTAACCATTTCAAAACTTTATTAGAACTAGAAAGACTGGATGATGATAGTTGAAAATTAAATCTAAATGTGAGGACTAGATAAGGCTAAAGGAGGCTTCTATTTCATGAGTACAGTGGGCTAGGCAACCTGCAACAAAAAACCTAGAAATACAGATAAAATCTAACAAACCTCTTTAAATCCTTCGCTGAGCTCAAGAGAAAGTAAGGGAAATCCACTGGGGCCAGAAAGAGGGGTAGAAACCCACAGGGTTAAAATTAAGTACACTCTTTGGCTTTGGCTATCTGAGGACTTTTTTTCTGTCTAAGTGATCAAGGGGCTCTTAAAAGATTCTTTTAGTATATAGTAATGAGGTAAAACACAAAGAAAAGCATACAAATCAATGAATTTCAAAGTGCAGTCATATCAAAATACATAGCCTATACTTTCACTACCCTACAAGGTCTCCTGGCCTTTCCAAATGAGTTTTGCCTCTTTTGCACTTTATGTAAATGGCTTCTCTCTATATAGATAAGACAATGTGACTTCTTTCATTCAACACTGTATGTTTAAGAATAATGCATTTTGTTACATGTGATTAGAGTTCACTCGTTTTCATTGATTTATAGAAATTATTTTCAAATTTTGTGATCCCAGGGTCCCTTTCTCTGAAAAAGTCCTGGCAATCTATTTCCGAAGAGTCCGCTGTTGGAAATCCTGTGACATTCCAAGGGGTGCCAGGAGTGGATATTGTGTGAACAGCAAATGGCTTGGCATTTTTAGGAGTCCTTGTGCACACTCGTAAAAGTGATTTGAGGACTCTACAAAGTTTTTATTAATGTGGGTTATTATCTATCTTTGCTACATTATAATTAAAAAAAAATAATTAAATGCATTCATTTTAAATAATAAACCCATTTCATTTTAACAAATATTTTTATGAAAAAAATCACCATATTGTCTGAATTTTAAATGATGAAAAGAACAACTTTGTTTTCTATTTTTACAAACCACTGTAATGTCTGGTCTTAATAATACAAAATAATCAAGTAAATTCTCCAATCTACCATTATAAAACCATACATTGTTGTTATTAAGTGCCACCAAGTCAGTTCCAACTCACAGCTACCCTGTATAAGATTATCAGGAGTGACTGGTGGGTTTGAACCGCCGACCTTGCAGTTATCAGTCCAGTACTTACCCTACAGCACTATACCAAGATTTCCATTCTACACAGGAACAGTGTACTTATGAGCGAATGAGTGAAAAAAGAAACTGTCTTAATATTCTTATGAGTATAGTTTTGTGTGGAAAAATCTGTCCTTCAGTAAGAATTATGCATTGCCTAGAGGACACATCTCCAGGTGATTCTGTTTCTATGGGAGCTATTTTGCAATTCCCTAAATTGTAGACAACAGATAGCAAGGCAAATTAGTAATGCAAACACTGTCCTTTCCAGTAGAAGTCCAGCTGATTTCTCTCTCTTCCCCACAAGGGAAGAAATTAGCTTTGCTTCACTTACACCATTTCAACATTCCTTTATACAACACATAAATTTGTGTCTTGACATCTCCCTGAGTTTCCCCATTAATGAATTACATAGAACCTTTAACACATGCTCTTATAATCTGTATAGAGTCCTGGTGTGACAGTAAAGTATAAACACTGGACTGCTAACCAAATGGTTGGCAGTTCAAACCACCAGCCGCTCCTTGGAAACATTATAGGGTTACTATGAGTCATAAGCAACTCAAAAGCACTTAAAAACAATAACTTACATCTGCATAAGAATTTTTTTCACCCCATTTGAAAATTATCTTTTAATACCTTTGCCTTCATGGAACCTCCAAGAACTTGGACACACCGCAAACATTCCCAGACATTTCAAAAATTGTTTTTTTACAGCTTGCATTGTATGAGGGTCAAAAAGTAGTGCTATAAAATCACAGAACTCTTTATCAAATAAAAGTATCACAATGTGAAGTTTCTTGTGGAGCCCCTGTAGTGTATTGGACCTTAGGTGGAATCCTGAGCCCCATCCAGAACCTTCTGAGGTGGGACTTCCCACTTGAAAAGACATGCACACCAGCCCAGAGTGGCTAGAGTAACAGAAGATATTTCCTGAAAGACAGACCAGGAGGAAAAAACAAAAATGACAGTCTGTTTGGCTATTACGAGAACAAGCAAGCTGTTCACCCGGGAACCATCAAAGCAAGCAATCAAGTCTCTTCAGGACAAATTCCCCTACGAGACTGAACCTCAAAGGGAACACACATCGGGCATGTAAGCTAGCTGGCAATCGTGTTGGTCTACATGTGAGTGGAAGTATATGGGCTGAGTTCAACCACATTCCATCGACTCCTGTCGACCTTGAGATGAGAAAGCAGAGAAAGGACTGGGTAATCCGAAGTTTGAGGAGACTTGGAACTTCTGAGCCCATGGACACTAACCTAGCCATGGAGGGCTAGAGCTGAGAGTGAAGCATCCGGCTGATATGAAGTAGGGGATACGCACAAAAACACCCAAACATACAGATAGTACCCATTTGACCTAGCTTTGATGGCTTGATGACCAGAACTTGACTAGAGGAAGATAAAGAAATTTCATAAAAGAAGCAAGTATAAATTGCTACAATTTGATGAACTTGGCCTGTACTTATTGATGTAGTAAGTCAAAAAAATAGCAACTGAGAGAGAAGGAGTCTTCACATCAGGGATCAAGCCTATCCCCTTGTACACACAGTTAATATTGTTATTATTGTTGTTAAGTGCCATCCAGTTGATTCTGACCTATAGGGAGCCTGTATAGGGTTTCCAAGGAGCAGCTGGTGAGCTTGAACCACTGACCCAGCAGTTCAAATGACTTTGCAGTCTGACACATTAGCCCACAGTGCAGGATTAATTGTTGTTGTTGTTGTTAGGTGCCATCGAGTCAGTACCGACTTATAGTGACCTTATGCACAACAGAATGAAACACTGCCTGGTCCTAGGCCAACCTCACAATTCTTGCCATGCTTGAGCCCATTGATGCTGCCACTTTGCCAATCCATCTCGCTGGGAGTTTTCCTCTTTTTCTCTGACTCTGCACCTTACCAAACATGATATCCTTCTCCAGCGACTGCTTCCTCCTGACAAAATGTCCGAAGTATGAGAGACAAAGTTTGGCCACCTTGTCCTCCAAGGAGCACTCTCTGTCTGCACTTCTTCCAACACAGATCTGTTGGTTCTTTTGGCAGCTCATGGCATTTTCAATATTCTCCTCCAACACCATAACTCAAAAGCATCAATTCTTCTACGGTCTTCCTTATTCACTGTCCAGCTTTCACATGCATATAAGTTTACTGAATATACCATGGGTCAGGTGCACCTTAGTCCTCAAGCTGACATCTTTGCTCTTCAACACTTTAAAAAGGTCTTGTGCAGCAGATTTGCCTAATGCAAATACATCGTTTGGTTTCTTGACTGCTGCTTCCATGAATGTTGATAGTTGATCCAAGAAGAATGAAGTCCTTGACAACTTCAATCTTTTCTTGATAAGAATGTTGTTTATTGGTCCAGTGGTGAGGATTTTAATTTTCTTTACATTGAGATGCAATCCAGACCGAAGGCTGTGGTCTTTGATCCTCATCAGTAAGTATTTTAAGTCCTCTTTGCTTTTAGCAAGCAAGGTTGTATCATCTGCATATCACAGGTTGTTAATGAGCCTTCCTCCAATCCTGATGCCACGTTTATCTTCATATAACCCAGCTTCTAGGATAATGTGCTCAGCATACAGGTTGGATAAGCATGGTGAAAGAACACAACCGTCGCACACCTTTCTTAATTTTAAAACAGTGTTCCCATGTTCTGTTCAAAAAACTGCCTCTTGGTCCATGTACAGATTCTTCATGAGCACAATTAAGTGTTCCAGAATATACTTCACAATGTTGTCCATAGCTTGTCATGATCCACACAATCGAAAGGGCAATTTGGGTATTGGCTACCTAAATGGGGGTGGGAGGCCTGTAAAGGCACAAAGTGACTGGCTTATAAGTTTTCAAGAGGGAGTTTAGTTTCAGAGTGTGTGAGGTAAGGTAAAATCTCCATTGAATAGTTTTCATCTTGTCTAGATGGGTCTGACAAAAGGAGATGTGGATAAGATTCTTATCATTCAATAGCAATTATTATCATGACTAACTGCTATTGTCACAACTGTAAAGGTAGAAATTTTGTAGCATAAAGGAGGGAATAGTAAATCTTACATTCCAGGAACAGAGGACCCTAGGACCATCAAAGGAGAAGCGCCCTTAGCAGAATATGGGAAGCAGTGACACCAGAGATGGAGGCAGAGATGAGGACATGGAGAGACAGAGCATCTGAGGACTCTAGACTCATGGAAAGAGAAAGGCTGTGTGCTGGTGGCCAAGAGGCAGGCTTGCAGAATGTGCCCTTGGGTTATTTAAATGATTTTATATATATATATATATTCCTGAGTGTTTTTGTGCACATTTTTAAAAAATGTAATTATAGTAATTATTTAGCAGAGTTATATCATAGTTACTGAAATGAATAGCCAAATTGTAAAGGATGAAAGATTTCAATATATAAAAAAAAAAACACAAAAAACTGTGAAGCTGTTTTCTCATCATATTATCCACCTAGGTCTGTAAACTTCTGAAGATGATTATCGTAGGATAAGCATTCAACCTCAGGTTCAAAAGGTTGGTTTGAATCGCAAGGTAATCGGTTCAAACTCACCAGCCATTCCTAGGAAGCCCTATACAGGATCGCTATGAGTCGAAACTGACTCAACAGCACTTAACAAAAACAACAACCCTTACTGCGGACTTCTGGCGTGGCGTTGTATGATCAGCAATGGACTGAGAACCACAAGGTCGAACCCACTAGTTGCTCTTCAGAAACCCTCTACAGGGTGGCTATGAGTCGGAATCGACTAGATGAGAGTTTGTTGGTACTCTGCATCCTTATCATCACAGTATTGTCTGTCTTGTTCCATTGTGCCATTCTGGTGGGTACTGAGGGACAATACAGTGCTGCCTTTTATTTACATTCCCCTGGGACTCGCCCTTTCATAGCCTCATTAGGGAGGAGAAATGAGACAGCACTATCCCTTCCATATGTCACCCTCAAAAGATTCACACTCAACAATATGACATATTAGGGTTGGAAATCTGCCTGTGGCACTGTAGGATAAACACTCAACCACTAAGTCAGTTGGAACCACAAAGTCTGTGGTTCAAATCCACCAGTTGTTCCTTGGAAACCCTATACAGGGTCATTATGAGTCAGAACTGACTCTACAGACTTAACAACAACAATATCAGCAAAGGGGAAAACTAGACATTTTTTGCTTTTAATTCTCTAAGTTTAAAGTCTTAAACTAAAACCTTATTTTAAAGCAAAACCAAAACAATTTGCCAGGCAGAGAAATTGTCTGAGTAGAAGATAAAGCTTTCTGGTCAACAGAACTCTCTCTACCCACCAACTTATTGGTAGGACTGGATGGAAGAAGGAAGAGAAGAAATGGCCAAGAGTCAGTAAAAACTTCACAATGAGTTAGCAACAACTCCTACAGATACAGTTTATAATCTTTACTTAGACAACATGTACAATTGATCAGGTCTATGGCAGAGTTTCAGTCCATCTTAATCCTCCATTTATCACTTGGGTGAGTCCTCAACTCCTCACTCCTCTCCTTCTGCAGTATAACTAAGCAATGTGTTCATCTATAAAATATTTAAATAATACCTGCCCATTAATAGTCCTTGCTTTTTGTGCTGCTCAGAAAGGAGAAAAACTATCAGGACACCCAAGCAGTAAAACCTAAACCCTCTGTAAGCCCGCTGGGCATGCCGAGTGGAATTTCTCCTGAGCCCTGCCCTCATATCAATGAGGAAAGCAGCAGAGAAGCAGGTTTGGTTATCTCACTGAAGTGGAAAGAGAAACCAGACACAAATCTGGGTCACAGAGTAGATTCTGGAACATTTTTAGATTAGGTTAGAGTACACAAGAAGTGTGGGAGATAATGCCTTAGGCAGAATAAACTGATCTACTCATAGGAAGAGGTCCCTGTGTAACTAGGAAGCCTCCAAGAAGCTATTGGTCCAGAAGATGGAGATCTTCCTAGTGGTGGGGATGGTGGCTTTTCTGAGATGGACTCAGTTGCTCCTCCCAGAGGAAACCTCCAAGTCCAGGAGAATGCCAGTAGCAACTGCAGGGAAGACAGGGATGGAGGGACCACATGGCAAAATGCTTCCAGGAGATATGCAAGACAGGGGCTCTAGGTTCTTCTCATCTGAGTCGAGATCCAGTTTTAGACTTTTCACACAGCTGCATCTCTGTGCTCTTATGCCTCACAGCTGGTCTAAAGCTTTGCCTGGAAGAATTTGTTCTTGGTTTCCTTAGGCTTTACAGCCAGTTTCTTCTCCATTTCCTTCTTTATTTCCTGGAGAAATTCCAACCTTTTTGAGATTACTTCTATATTCTTTCAGTCCTTTTAGTTTTTCTCTTCATTACTTTCTATTAGGTCCTGCTGCTGTGAAATCTCATCAAGAAAACTGGTCTCCTCTTCATTTAAACCTCTCACCATGGTTTTGAATTAGAATTGTTCATTACCCACATGTCTTTCTGTTCCTGTCTTCTCAGAGAGACCAAGGATCATAAACATTTAGACATTGTTCTGAATTCTAAGATTTCAAGCTTTCTCCCATTCTTCTTGTCTCCTCCAGCATGGTTCAGCTAGTTCTGCCTCACACAACTATTTCTTGGATAACAAGGCTGTCATCATGCCCTCTACCCACAATGAAACAGGTCTCAGCTGTGCTCTCCCCAAACTGCCTCCACAAAACCACAAGCTCTTTAAAAAAAAAAGAAAAAGACTACAAGTTTTATGTGGGGAAAATAAATTCCCTTAAGAATTAGTAACCACGGGGCCTCAAATGTGTTTGGGGTCTGATTTTATACTACCTGCATGTGTCCCAAAAGTGTTAAGTGGAGCATTGTTTCTCTCTCTCCCTGTCTATTTCTTTCTTTCTCTCTCTCTGTCTCTCTCCCACACACAAAATCACACTCTCAGGCCGGTAATACAGGATTGGCAAGGGGACTGGGCAAACAGGTACACTCTTCTACAATGGAGGGCAATTTGGCAATGCTTACCAAAATTGCAACACACATTTGCTTTGACCCAGCAATTCCACTTCTAAAAATTATCCTTCAGAACAGGTCATGAGGAATTGTGTCTACACAAGGTTATTCACTGCAGCATCATTAGTATACCAACTCCTCATTAACCAAACATGATGAGGTTTCAAAGACCAGGTTGTTACATAAAAATTACGGGAAAATGGAGAATGACCACATCACCTCACCCTGTCACCTGTACAGTGAATGTCCTGCTGGACTGATGCTGAGGTCACCTACCACAGCCACTTCCCCACCTCCACATCACCTCAGGAGAGCTGAGCCCCTCACCGCCACCCACAGGGGAGGGCTGCCCAGCCTTCCAGAGCCAGGGTGACCCACGTGCTGCCTCACTCCCTATCTCTAGAGTCCCCTCCCTCTTCTACCTTCACCATATTTCCAGGATGGGTGGCCCCAGTTCATCCCCTCAATGACCCCAAAACACTCTTAGTGGCAATCCGAGGGCAGGAGGGCCTGGGTGCCACAGGGGGAGGGTGTCCATGCTGCCCACTGGGCCCCCTGCTGGCAGCACCCCATGTCCCCACGAGTATCAACAATCCAGGTCTGCCCTTGGCCTTAAGCAACAGCTGCCACTGCCACTCACCCACTGACTCCACCCCAGCCCAACTACCCTGCCCTGCCCTCACTGTGCCCACCACAGAGAGATATCGAGAAAGCATTAGAGGTTATACAGGTGCTGGTCAGCTGACGTGTAGTCCCGTGCCCCTGGGCACCCAAGCGCACCGTCTCAGGAACCCTGACCATGACCCATCATGTCCCTCTGACTCCTCAGGATTGGAAGCCATAGCCAGACCCTGAGGTCCACACTTCCTTCCCAGCCCCAAAAGTGACCCACCTTCAGAACCTGGCCTTGGCCATCTGTGGGCACTCAGGACTTGTCAGGGAGCATCCCATCCTGTTGGCGCCACTCCAGCCCCCTCCTCTGCTCCACCTGGCACCCTGGCTGCTCTGGAAAACTATATTACCACTTCCCTCCTAGGTGATGAAATATTACATCATACATGCTACCATTCTAAGTACACAAGGGGCTTGCTAGTCAGGGACCCTGTCAGGTACCTTGGCATTCTTTATTACCAAATTATGCAAAATACTTACACAACGGTAGATTTTTTTACTATTGTCATGAATGCAAAGTGTCAGATGATGAGACAGTAAGTGAGGAGCAGGTGTACTGGTGGAGAACAGGAAAAAACTTAGATGTCCTTCAAAGGGAATTGGTTAAAGAAATTATAGCCACAGGGAAGGTAGAATCCCCACAGAATAGAGTTCATCTTGTCTAGACAGGTCTGGTGAAAGGAGATGGGGATAAGATTCTTATGATTCAATACTGAGTAACTGTTATGACTAACTGCGAATCTCACAACTGTAAAAGTTGTCTTGTAACAAAAAGAGGGAGTAGTTAATCTTATACTCCAGGTACAAAAGACTCAGGACCATCAAGGGAGAAGAGCCTTAGAAGAATATGGAACCCTAATCAGTGTAGGAGTGACACCACAGATTGACGCAGAGATAAGGACATGGAGAGTAAAGCATCTGAGGACTCTAGACTCACGGAAAGAGAAAGGCTGTGTGCTGGCGGCCAGGAGGTAGGTGTGCAGAATGTGCCCTTGGGTTATTTAAATGATTATATATTCCTGAGTGTTTTTTGTGTACATCAAAAATAACCACCACAACAACAAAAACAACACCACAGAGGGACTAGAAGCAAACACTGCTGAATGCAATCAAGATGTACTGATCATTACTGGCGATTGGAATGCAAAGGTTGGAAACAACAAGGAAGGATCAAGAGTTGGAAAATATGGCCTTGGTGACAGAAATGATGCTGGAGATCGCATGACAGAATTCTGCAAAATCAATGATTTGTTCATTTCAAATACCTTCTTTAGACAGCATAAAAGAAAATTATACATGTGGATCTCACCAGATGGAATACACAGAAATCAAACTTGACTACATCTGTGGAAAGAGATAGTGGAAAAGTTCCATATCATCAGTCAAAACAAGGCCAGGGGCAGTTTCTGGAACAGAATATCAACTGCTCATATGCAAATTCAGACTGAAGCTGAAGAAAATGAAAACAAGTCCACGAGAGCTAAAATATAACCTTGAATATATCCCACCTAAATTTAGAGATCATCTGCAAGAACAGATTTGATATATTAGACAATAAAGACCAAAGACCAGAGAAGCTGCGGGATGACATCAAGAACATCATACAGGAAGAAAGCAAAAAGTCATTAAGAAGACAAGACAGAAGGAAAAGATCAAAATGGATGTCAAAAGACACTCTGAAACTTGCTCTCCAGCATAGAGATGCTAAAGCAAATGGAAGAAATGAGGAGGTCTAAGAGCTGAACAGAAAATTTTAAAGATCAGCTCGAGAAGACAAAGTCGAATATTACAACAAAATGTGCAAAGATCTGGAATCAGAAAACCAAAAGGGAAGAACACACTCCGCATTTCTCAAGCTAGGGGAAGTGAAGAAAAAAATTCAAGTTTCAACTTTTGCTATTGAAGGATTCTCTGGGCAAATTACTGAATGATACAAAAAGCATCAAAAGAAGATGAAAGGTAATGGTTGATGTTTAACTGTTTCAAGAGGTAGCATATAATCAAGAGCCAATGATATTGAAGGAATTGGCAAAGAACAAGGCACCAGGAATTGATGCAATACAAATGGAAATATTTCAACAAAGTGAGGCGGCACTGGAGGCATTCACTCATCTATGTCATGAAATTTGGAAGACAACTATTTGGTCGACTGATTGGAAGAGATCCGTATTTGTGACCATTCCAAAGAGAGGTGACCCAAAGGAACACGAAAATCATCGGACAATGTCTTTGATATATCCCATGC
>NW_006408615.1:11673385-11688740 GCF_000296735.1 Chrysochloris asiatica | reverse complement strand
TCCTCAAACTGCATAGGTCTTGTGCAGCAGATTTTCCCAAAGCAATACGTCATTTGATTTCTTGACTGCTGCTTCCATATGTGTTGATGGCTAATCTGAGCAAAATGAAGTCAATGACAACTTTAATCTTTTCTCCACTTATATGGATGTTGTTTACTGGTCTAGTGGTGAGAATTTTTGCTTTCTTTATATTGAGATGCAACCCATCTCCTGTATTATGTTATTGATGTCATCCCACAAGATCAAATACCAAAGGCTGTGGTATTTGATTTTGTGGGATGACATCAATAACATAATACAGGAAGGAAGCAAAAGATCATTGAGAAGAGAAGAAAGAAAGAAAAGATCAAAATGGATGTCAGAAGAGACTCTGAAACTTGCTCTCCAGTGTAGAGAAGCTAAAGAAAATGGACGAAGTGAGGAGTTACAAGGGCTGAACAAAAAATTTCAAAGGTCAGCTTGAGAAGACAAAGTCAAATATTACAACAAAATGTGCAAAGACCTGGAGTTAGAAAACCAAAATGAAAAACATGCTCAGCATTTCTCAAGCTGAGGGAACTGAAGAAAAAATTCAAATCTCAATTGGTAATATTGAAGGATTCTATGGGCAAATGATTGAATTATGCAGAACGCATCAAAAGAAGACGGAAGGAATTCACAGAGTCACTGTATCAAAAAGAATTACCATTAGAGTTTTATAACTGAAACTTAAAGAGAGGGAAAAAAAACCTAACATTGAATTGCAAATGTATTTTGTCTAATCTATTTCATGTTTAATTTTGTTTTTGTAGACAAGTCTAGAAACAACATAGAGCCTGGCACAGCATAAACACTGAAATGTTTGTTAGTAAATGTATGAACCTACATACATTGTTTTAGCTGTTCCCTGAAACAAAACTCTTGGAAATGTGTTCCAAATTATAAAGGTAAATTTAGAACACAGCTTTCTGTACATTGGGGACTTGCTATTTTTGTCTCTTAGCCATGCAAATGCACAGATAACTGTTTTCATAAGCAGCTGTTACCTGAAACAAAGTATGTATTATATACACAAGCCTTAAGCCAAGTTGTATAAGCACATGATTTTTCAGAATTTAAATCAAATTCCTCCCAACATAAGTGCTTGGTATCCCACCTCCCTCAAGAACAGTCTGTTCCATTATATAAAATGAGAAGACACAAAATACCCAGAATGTAATTAAAATGTACATTACGGTTGTGCTACAGTGGCATAATAAATCAACCCGTTCTTTTGAGTTTCACAGAATTCTCACTCTCTGAGTGGGAGTTCTGCTGATGACAACAATTAGAATGAAAAATAATCCATTTCCACAGAAACACTCTTCTTATACCTATTCAAAAAACAAACATTTTTAATTACAAAACTCTACCATTCCCCTCTTACATAACAAGCTGTGGAAAACCCATTCCTGCCCTGTACTGGCACTTAGAGCTCGCAAATCCTTGCTCCCAGCAGTGGTGTCC
This sequence comes from Chrysochloris asiatica, assembly GCF_000296735.1. Lineage (NCBI taxonomy): Eukaryota > Metazoa > Chordata > Mammalia > Afrosoricida > Chrysochloridae > Chrysochloris > Chrysochloris asiatica. The sequence continues at coordinate 11,687,255 of NW_006408615.1, read as the reverse complement.
TTTCACCTCAGAGAGGAGGCAGGCAGAGGGAGAGGAGGAGCCTGGCCAAAAAGCTGACGCAGGTTTAGAACCAAGGTCTGACTCCTAGTTCTGAAGGTCATTTTTGGACCTCAGTTCTCAACCTTATCAACCAAAGCATGCATGACTTATAACCTTAGCAATCCCCTCCCCCTCAGAAAAGTGTACACAATAAACAGAAAAAAAAATCTGGGGAAAGCAAGCAATTAATTAACAGTGATTATATGGGGAGGAGGGAATTAAAGGCGGCTTCCATTTTGCATGCTATGTGAGAAATTAGAGTGGTTATGAATAGGGTTGCGAACCTCAAGGTCAGCAGTTCGAAACTACCAGCTGCACCACAGGAGAAAGATGAGGCTTTCTGCTCCCATAAAAATTTACAGCCTTGGAAACCCTGTTCAGGGTTGCTATGGGTCGGAACCGACTCGACAGCACTTAACAACAATACATGTTGTTGTTAAGTACCGTTAAATCGGTTCTGACTAACAGCAAATGACATTGTATAAGGGTTCCAAGGAGCAGCTGGTGAGCTTGAACTGCCGACCTTGCAGTTCAAAGCGAGTTTGCATTAACCCACAGCACCACACCATGACTCCCAGATATTGCACATGTATAATTAAATCCCCCCCACAATAAGCATGGATTCATTTAAAATAATAAAATACAAAGACCTTTAAAAAGTCTATTAAAATGCAAGAGAGTAACAGCCTAGAGATTCTAAAGTATAGTCTGGGGACCCCTAGGAGTCTCCAAGAACTTTTCTTGGGGTCTGCAAGGTCAAAACTTTCATAAGAAGACTCAGATATTATTTGTCTGTTTCATTCTCATTTTGTCAGTGTGTAGAGAACTTTGCAGGAGCCTACGTGATATATGGTATTTTAAGAGACTGAATGCAGAAAACTGGTGTGTGCATGAGGGGGGGTCCTGGTGTGGCGTTGTGAGTTACTGTGGGGGACTGCAAAGTCGGTTTAAACCCCAAGGTTGGTGGTTCAAGCTCACCAGCCACTCTCGGAAACCCTATGCAGGGTTGCTATGGGTCAGAACCCACTCAAAGGCATTTAACAACATCAACAAAGATCAAACAGTTTGACAACTGTTATATAAACATCTGTAAAATACACAGATTTTATGAAAAACAGCATGTTATTAACAAACTTCATTATTATCTAACACATCACTCCTAATATTCCTGATTTCTGGTGCGGTGCAGTAGAATTAGCACTGGACTGCAAGCCGGAAGATCGGTGGTTCAAACCCACCAGCTGCTCCTTGGAAACCCTAAGCAAAATGGCTAGAGTCAGAACCACCTGGACAGCACTTAACACCAACAGTAACCTTATATACAAGTGTGAAATGAAAGAGTAGATGAAAACATCAACTTCCGTGGGGCTGGCTACTGTCCTCAGAAGGACACTTTTAAAAAGGTAAAATACCTCTACAAAGAATTAGTCTGTAATTAATGCCTTAGTGGAAGTCATATTTTAGAGACTTGTTTTTTATGACAAGGAAACTAGGTAGTTGATATAGAACATTTTACAGGAGACTGAAAGGGAAAGCAACTGCCAAGTCTAGGCATTCAAAAAGCTAGCATGGTGACAGTTTGTTGTTGTTAGAAGCCGAGTTGGTTCCATTCACAGTGACCACGTATAGGGTTTCCGAGGCTGTAAATCTTGACATGAGTAGAAAGCCTCATCTTTTTTCAATGGAGGGGCTGGTGAGTTTGAACTGCCCAGTGCTTATCCTAGAGCGGCATTCAAGGCTCTGGTCACTAAAGCTCTTGCTAACCATGTTAGGGGCCCAGACTGGTGTTCGACTGGACAGACATTAGAAGAATAAAAGTTTCAAAGATGACTTCCAGGTTTCTGGCTTAAAGAAATGGGATAATGATGGTGTCATTAACTGAGAAGGCAAACATTAGAGAAGCAGCAATTTGGGAGCAAGAGATATTAAACGTGGCTTTGAATTAACTGAGGATTAATTGCCTCAAGGAGTCCTGTTGGCGCTGTGGGCTAATACACTGGACCGAATGGTCGTTTCAATATCAAAGTCGGCAGTTCAAACTCACCAGCTGCTTCTCAGAAACCCTTTCAGGGTCACTATGAGTTGGAACCACCACAAAGGCACTTAACAACAACTGCCTCAAAGACTTTTACTTGAAAAAGACGTACAGGTGGTTAGCTGGATGTATCATTCTGCAACTGATGGCCTGGTTTGGGATAGACATGTAGATTTGGGAATCAATGGAAATAAACACAACAACACTGATGGTACCTGTGACAACAGAGATTAGATCTTTTATGTGTATAGTTCCTATTTCACTAGTTTCTTCTATTTTCTTTCTTGGGTTTATTTTGCAGCCAAGCACTGTAACCACTGTTGCAAGTTCTTATCTAACTTCTTAAGACAAATGCTGAGATCATTAATTGTAAGCCTTTCTCCTTTTCCAAACTTGATTTAAAGGCCACTCATTTCCCTCTAAGGAGCTCTGGTTGCTAACCACAAGGTCAGCAGTTCGAAACTACCAGCTGTTCCGTAAGAGAAAGATGAGGCGTTCTGCTCCTGTAAAGACTTACAGCCTAGGAAACCCTGTACAGGGTCGCTATGAGTCGGAACCAACTCCTCGGCACACAGCCACCACCACCACATTTCCCTCTAAATAATGCTTTAGTTGCATCCCACAAGTCTGCTTTTTTTTTTTTTTTTAACATGCCAGCTTTTAGTACATTCACAAATTTGTACAGCCATCACCACTAATTCCGTAACATTTCCCTCACCTCCTATGCCCCCAACAAAAAAATATGCCTATTAGCAGTCCCTTCCTACTTCTGCCTCCCACCAGTCATCTATCTACTGTTGTTGTTAAGTGTTTTCCAGTTGGTTCTGACTGTAGAGACCCTGTACAGGGTTTCTGAGGCTGTAAATCATTACAGGAGCAGAAAGCGTCATTTCTCCTGTGGAGTGGCTGGTGAGCTCGAACTGCCAACCTTGTGGTTCGCAGTCGAGTGTTTATCCTACTGTCTCTATTTTACCTATTATGCACATTTCATACAAATGAAATCATACATGATCTTTTGTGATTGGCTTCTTTCAACATTAACACATGTTGAAGCATGTACACTAGTCCTTCCTTTGTATTGCTGAATATTCCACTGTATGGACATACCACATTCTGTTTGACTATTATGAATAACGTTGCTATAGAGATTTGTATACAAGTGCTTGTGTGGACATATATTTTCATCTCTCTTGGAGAGATACCTAGGAGTGGAACTGATGGGTCATATGCAAACTGTATGTTTTACATTTTGTTGAGCACTGTTTTTCCAAACTGATGTACAATTCCCATCAGCAATTTATGAGGAATCTAATTTCTCCATATTCTTGTCAACACTTGTTACTATCCAACTTTCTTACTGCAGCCATCTAGTTGTTGTACGGTTCTGACTCAAAGCGATCCTGTATAGGGTTTCCAACAGGCAGCTATTGAGTTTAAACTGTCAACTTTGTGGTTAACTCTGACATTGTGGTCCCGTGCTTTATCCAACAGTGCTACACCAAGACTCTAGCGTTGTGAGAGGATTCCTGCAAACACAATCGTCAGTGAAAACATGTGGCTGCTAGAAGAACTGGGAGGACTGCAACAGCTGAAGCAAATAGAGATAAATACTGTTAACAGATGGGTTGAAATCATTGCAATGAAGCAAAGTATATGATTTATTGAATGTAAAACTGATGATCTGCTCTGTAAACATTCATTTAACTCACAATAGAAAGTTAAACAAAAAAACACTTGGCTACTAACCAAAAGGTCTGAAGTCCGAATCTACCAGTGACCCCAGGAAATAAAAATGTGGCAATCTGCTTCTGTAAAGATTATAATCTTGGAATCCATATTGGGCAGTTCTACTCTGTGATATAGTATATGAGTCAGAATCAACTTCACAGTAGTAACTTAGTTGTATGTGTGTGTTTTATTTTGTTTTGTTTTTAATCGTCTATTAGAGTCCATGGGTGTGCAGCGGTTAAGTGGACTACTAATTGAAAGGTTGATGGTTCATACCCACCCAGAAGTACCTTGAACCTAAGCCCTGGCAATCTGCTTCCAAAAGGTAACAGCCTTAAAAGAACTCTGTATAGTGCAGTTCTAGTCTGCGTACACCAGAAGAAATATGTTTAATCTTTAAAACAATAAAAATTTGTGGGGATTACAATCATAATGCATATGAATTGTTGAGCTGAAAATAATTTTCTATGTAAACTTTCACTCAAGTCCAAATAAAAAGTTATTTTAAAAGGTTTAAAATTTAAGACGAAAAGAAGGGGATTAGGATTTCAAGATCACTCCAAAGGTTATACAGCAAATGACTGTTACATATGTGAAATCATGTGATTTGTTGTTGTTGCTGCTGTTAGGTGCTGTAAAGTCGATACTGACTCATAATGACCTTATATACAATAGAACGAAACACTGCCCAGTCCTGTGCCAACCTCACAATCATTGCTATACTTGAGCCCATTGCTGTTGCCACGGTGCCAATCCATCTCCTTGAGGTCTATCTTTTTCACTGACCCCTCCACTTTACCATGAATGATGATGTCCTTCTCCAGGAACTGGTTCCTCCTGATAATATGCCTGAAGTAGTGTAGTGGTCACAAATTGGGCTGCTAACCTCAAGGGCTGCTAACCACCAGCTGCTCCATGGGAGAAAGATGAGGCTTTCTGCTCCTGTAAAGATTTACAGCCTCAGAAACCCTGTACAAGGTCACTACTATGAGTCGGAACCAACTCCATGGTACTTAACAAAACTAAGTAAGAGAGACAAAGTCTCACCATCCAGGTTTCTAAGGAGATTCCGGCTGTACTTCTCCAACACAGATTAGTTTGCTCATTTAATATTCTTCTCCAACACCATAACTCAAATGCATCAATTCTTCTGATTCACTGCTCTTCCTAATTCACTGTTCAACTTTCACATGCATATGAGATAACTAAAAATATTATGGATTCGGTCAAACACACTTTAGTCTTCAAACTGACATCTTTGCTCTTCATCACTTTAAAGAGGTCTTGTGCAGCAGATTTGCCTAATGCAATAATCATTTGACTTATCGACTGCTGCTTCCATGTGTATTGATGGTTGGTCCAAGCAAAATGAAATGTTTGACAGCTTTAATCTTTTCTCCATTTATGTTGATGTTATTTATTGGTCCAGTGGTGAGGAATTTTGTTTTCTTTACACTGAGGTGCAACCCATACCAAAGGCTATGGCTTTGATCTTCATCGTAAGTATTTTAAGTCCTCTTCACTTTCAGGAAGCAAGGTTGTATCATCTGCATATCGCAGGTTCTTCTTCATAGACTCCAGTTTCTTGAATTATTGCTCAGCATACAGGTTGAATAAGTATGGTGAAAGAATATAACCCTGGAGCACACCTTTGCTAATTTTAAACTATTCAGTGTTCCCTTGTATTGGTCTTGGTCTATACAGATTCTCTTGATCTATACAACTGCCTCTTGGTCTATACAGATTCTCTTGATCTATACAACTGCCTCTTGGTCTATACAGATTCCTCATGAGCACAATTAAGTGTTCCGGAATACGCATTCTTCACAATGTTGTCCATAGCTTGTCATGATCCACACAATCGAAAGCCTTTGTGTAGTCAATAAAGCACAGGTAAACATCTTTCTGATATTCTCTGCTTTCAGCCAAGATCCATCTGACATCAGCAATATCCTTCATTCCACGTCCCCATCTGAATCTGGTCTGAAGTTCTAGCAGCATCCTGTCAATGTACTGTTGCAGCCATTTGTTAAATTGTCTTTAGCAAAATTTTACTTGCATGAATATTGATGATTTCCACATTCTGTTGGGTCACCTCTCTGTGAAATGGGCACAAATATGGACCTCTTCCAATCAATTGGCCAGGTAGCTGTCTTCCAAATTTCTTGACATAGATGAGTGAGTGCCTCCAGTGCCGCCTCACTTTCTTGAAAGATTTCAATTTTTATTCCATCAATTCCTGGTGCCTTGTTCTTTGCCAATTCCTTCAATGCACCTTGGTCTTCTTCCTTCAGTATTACTGGCTCTTGATCATATGATACCTTTTCAAATGATTGAACATCAACCATCTCTTTTCTGGTACAGTGACTTTGTGTATTCCTTAATATGTGATATGTCCTTAATATGTTTATTCCATTTTATTCATGCTTGAAAAATGCTGTTGCAGTGGCTTATTAAGTGTCAGCCACAATGCTAGCCAACTACAAGAGACACAAATGCAAACTAGGCAGTCTTAGTCCTTGTCCTATGAGGCTCAGTCACTTGGGAAATATGGACAGGTAAACAACAACTGGGCTATTACCTGTCATACAGGAGCAGTGAGAACACACAGGAAAGATAGCTGACCTGCACTTTCTGATTTTGATCAGGAACATATCAACCAAGACGAAGTTAACTGGTGTATACTATCACATTTATGCCCATACATTAACTCTTTTATAACTCTTCATTCATATAATTATTTTATTAAGTACCTGTTACACATCAGGATTTGTCTTCAGTTTTAGGTCTGTCCCCAGCCTGACAGCCTCTACTGCTCTCAGCTTTTCCAAACAATGAAAAAAAACCTTTGACTTGGTCCACCTATAAAATTTGAAATGTCTGACTTTGCGCACTTTACGATTCTATTCTCAAATTTATCTAATCTCAAAATATACTAATTTGAAATTAAAATGCTTTCCCACAATTTATTTTCCTTGTCAAGATAACAAGGAAATATTTTGTGAATTCCATCAACCCACATGCCTGCATTCAAAAACTTTTTTTAAAAAAAAACAAAAATGTAGAGTTACACTCCCCAGTTCATGGTCCATTGTTGTATTTTTCAACACCATTCCCATATCCCATTCCTGACTCAATCTTGTTCCTAAAACAGCCATCCTAATGTGTTTATGGTGTATCTTTTTGTATGTTTCTTGCAAATGATTATTTTGAATGCTTGTATTTTTAATCTACATAAAAATTTTGAGTTAACAGACAAAAAAAAAACAAAAAATAAATGAAACTCCCTTCACACCCTTCTCAATATGTTATTAACATAACATTTTAATTCTAACTTCTTGTATTTCTCTTTAATCTTAACAAAAATAATATTAATGTTTTTGTTGGGTGCCATTGAGTCAGTTCCTACTCATAGAGACCCTGTAAAACAGAATGAAACACTGCCTGGTTTTTTTATTATTAATATTTGTTAGAGTCATCTGTACACAATATTTGCCACTTTTTCTACTACTCATTCTTTCTTCTGTCTCCTAAGTTCTATATGAAAATACTTCCCTTCTAGATAAAGTACTTCCTTTAGATTTTCTTCTAGTGAGTTTCTTGCTAGTGTCAAACTGGTTTCGGTGGTCTGAAAGTGTCTCTCTCTCATCTGTTTTTAAAATATTTTCAGTGAATACAGCAACTGGGAAAGTTATTTTTTCTCAGAAAAAAAGAAAAGACCATTCCTTGGTTTTCTGACTACAACCATTGCAGATGAGTTGTTCTTTGGAAAGTAATCTTTCTTCTTTGGTACTTGTAGTATCTTCTGTTTTTGTTATTGTAGGATTTGTTAGTCACCTTGAATCTGTGGTTGATGTCCTTCTGTGAGTTCTGCTTCAAACTCTCTTCTCTTCCTGGCTTTCTGTGGAGACATGTCAGAATGTCTCATTTTCTCTGTATTAGGGCTATATCAGGGATGGAGAGTCTGACCTGAGGGCCGTGTAAGGTGAAATCATTGGATCTAGCCCTGCCAAGGTAACCACAGTTCCAGCCATCACATCTGTTGTTGGCATTGACTCACAGCAACCTTATACAGAAGGAGCTCTGGTAGCGTAGTGGCTACAAATCAGGCTGCTAATCTCATGGTTAGCAGTTGGAAACTACCAGCTGTTTCACGGATGATGAGGCTTTCTGCTCCCGTAAAGATTTACAGGCTCGGAAACCCTGTGTAGGGTTACTGTGAGTTGGCACCGACTCCACAGCACATAACAACAACCCTATACAGAGTTTTCCAAGAAGCAGCTGGTGGGTTTGAACTGCTGACTTTGTGGTTCGAAGTCCAGTACTGATACTACAGCACCACACTAGGAATCCAGCCATCACATTAGGGATAAGTTAATTAAATGTTTGAACAAATAGCAGGCTAATTTCTAAAATGATAATTTTGTATGGCCCAAAGATGTTATAAATATCTAAATAGCCCATGGCAAAATAAAAAAAAGGTTCTGTACCCCTGCTCTATGTAGTTTACTCTCTCCTTCACATCACTATTTGGGTATTTCTTCAGATCCATCTTTTAATTCACTAATTCTATCTTTAACTGTGCTCAATATGCTATTAAACTTGTATTTGCACTGTAACTATTCACTCAGCTTCGACAATTATCAAATCATCACTCTGCACTGAAATTCTAGGTTTTAATCTTTGTTTGGAGTCCTTGTGTGGCACTGTGGGTTATCGAGCTGGACTACAAAGACGGTCTGAACCTCAAGGTCAGCGGTTCAAGCTCACCAGCTGCTTCTCGAAAACCCTATACAAGGTCCCTTGGGTCAGAACCAACTTGACGGCACTTAAAAACAACAACAATCTTTATTTGATCAAAGCAAAGCATGCAAATAGTTCAAAAAATTAAGCAGAATACAATGACCAACTATAGTAGCTACTGAACCTCTCCCATTTTACCCAATTTTCCTCTTTGGAAACAATTACTTTAGGTTCTTCTGTCTCTTCTGGGATTTCCACATATCCACATGGTGTGGTGCTGTAGAATAAGCACTAGACCACAAGGTCAGTTTGAACCGCAAAATTGGCAATTCGAACTCACCAGCTGCTCCTGGGAAACTCTATACAGGGTTGTTAAGAGTCGGAAACTATTTGAAGGCAATTAACAACAATATAATTAAGCAATATATATATTTTGATTCGTTTTGGAGAGGAGAGGTGGTGAGAATTTAATTGTCCTATATCCTTTCAGCTTCCTCTCTCCATACTCCTAATATTTTTTCCCCACATCAATATTCAGTGTTCCAATAATGATCATGCATTCATTTTTAAATTGTTTTATTTTCATTTCTAGACATTCTATTTTGTTAATTTCCAAATCTACATGTTAATTTTCAAATCTGCTTGGTCTGCATGTATTTTCTAGCTTTTATTTTCTCATACGGATCAAATATACCTTTTTTAGGTTTTGAAAGAAAATTCCAACTTCTGCTTCCACACATGATGGTTGGTGTTACCTATTATTCACCTTCAAACACTCTGTTTCTGTGGGCCTAGTTACGATTTAACTGAGTTGCTCATTCCTGTTTGGGAGCATTCTTTTAGACCTGAGATGAAAATCCCTTGGAAAGGATCTAGGTCACTTTCTGCCAGGTTGCTTTGGGACCCTACTGGCCTAAAATCCCTCACACTGGCTTTAGGTTTTCATGCCATGCAAGTACAGGAAACTGGGATGCAAGCTTGTGGTTGCAAATTCACTGGTGATTTCCTGCCCTCAGCTCAGTGCCAAGGCATTTGCCCGAGCCATGGTATTTTCAATAACCTCATATGGATGCGAAAGCTGGACAGTGAATAAGGAAGATCATAGAAGAATTGATGCCTTTGAGTTGTGGTGTTGGAGGAGAATACTGAAAGTGCCATGGACTGCCAAAAGAACCAATAGATCTGTTTTGGAAAAAGTACAACCAGAGTGCTCCTTGGAGGCCAAGATGGCTAGGCTTCGTCTCTCCTACTTTGGACATACTGTCAGGAGGGCACAGTCACTGAAGAAGGATGTCATGCTGGGTAAGATGGAGGTCAGAGAAAAAGAGGAAGACCCCCCAACGAGATGGATCAGCCAGGTGGCATCATTGATGGTGTCAAGTGTGGCAGTGGTAGTGAGGTTGGCCCAGGATCAGACATTGTTTCGTTCTGCTGTGCATGGGGTCGCTATGAGTCGGTTCCGACTCGATGGCACCTGACAACAACAACAACATGGTATTTTCATTTAATCTCCTCAAATGCATATGAAAAATGGCCAATGAATAAGAAAAACCATAGAAGAATCCATGCATTTGAATTACAGTATTAGAGAAGAATATTGAAAGTACCATGGGTTGCCAAAGAAGAAATAAATCTGTCTTGGAATTATAGTCAGAATGATCTTTAGAAGCCAGGATGGTGAGACTCTAATACTTTGGACATGTTATTAGGAAGGCCAGTCTGTAGAGAAGGACATCATGGTTGGTGAAGTGGAGGGTCAGCAAAAAAAGAAGACCCACGACGAGATGGAATGACCCAGTGGTAGCAACAATGGGCTCAAATACTGTAACAACTGTGAGGATGGCACAGGACCGGGCAGTGTGCTTAATTCTGTTGTGCACAGTACTGCCATTAATAGGAACCGATTTACTGGCATCTAACAACAGCTCAGCGCCACAACGGGAAACTTTCCCATCCACCATCAGACTACTGTTGCTGATAGGTGACAATGAGTCAGTACTGACTCATAGCGACCCTCTGCACAACAGAACAAAATACTGCCAGGTCTTCGGCCAACGTCACAAACGTTGCCATGCTTGAGCCCACTGATGCTGCCACTTCGTCAATTCATCTCTCTGGGGGCCTTCAGACTATAGTCCTTTTCCATCCAGTTTCATTGGTGGTGGGTGATCGCCTACTGGACTTCTTGTCTTGGACAGACTGGGTTGTCTTCTTCTCTGCACCTCAGGAAGCTACAGATCTAAAATTCTTGTTGACCTGGTTAAGCAATTCCTGCCGACCAAAACTCCTCTCCTGGTCTTGAGGTCCTAACTTCATCCAGTCTGCGGTCTGAGAATTCTTACGTTCTTGGTAACACAGGGAGAAGTGGGAAGAGTGATGGCAATCAATGTCACAAAACAAAGTGTGTATGAATTGTTAAATGGAAAAACTCATTTGCTTTGTAAATTTTCAAGTAAAAAAATCCTGATTTTTCTAAAAATATTTTTTTCACAATGAAACCTGTGAGAGTAAGAACTCAGTGGGACAGCCTTGTTTTTCCAGGATTTGCAAGTTTTCTGTCTTTGACAGGGTGCAGAGTCTTTGCACTTTTCTATCACTCATTTTATTGGAAAATATTTGAGTTTCCTTCTTTGAGATGCTACCATACAAAGGTTCTGGTTTCCAGAGGTTTTAATACAGGGGAGTTTTCAGGAGGTTTGACTAGTTCCTTAGTTAGAAACAAAAACCAGACATTTAGAAACCTCCGTGAATGTGTTTACTTTTCTTTGCTATCTATTTTGTTCCCGTCTCATGGTGTAGTTTGTAAGGGCGGGTGGTAGTTGCATGCATGGTTCAACCCTATCATCCCATGGTAGGTGTTAACCATCACTCTTTTAGGGTTCGGGATATTTAATGAGTGAGCTAGGAAATATTTTCTGAACTTAATTCCTGCTATACTTTACATTTCGTTTGCAAATTTAGTACAGTTAACAAATGCTAAACAAATACAAGCTGCTAATCTCATGGTCAGCAGTTCGAAACTTTAAGCTGTTCCATGGGAGAAAGATGATGCTTTCTGCTCCCGTAAAGATTTACAGCTTCAGAAACACTGTACAGGGTCGCTATGAGTCGGAACCGACTCCACGGAAAATAACAACAAAATAAAAACTAAACAAACATAAAATTTTGCACTGGATATTAATATTTAAAAAAAATCGGTAGAAAACACAAAAATTTGAAATTAGGGTCCCTGTACAAAGGAAAAGAGACTAAGAGACAAAAACCAAAGATCCTTCAGGGATCATCCAAGTAACCTTAAGTGTTTTCAACATGAAATACCAAAACACAAATATAAACATCACTTCAGCAAATGTTCACCTGGCCTTAGATGAGTGTCAGTGGTGGCTGGAAAAATGAAGAAGGGGCATTTGCCAGCAAACCAGGGTTAAGAGAAGAGAATCACAGGAGTGAAAACATCATTGACGGAAATAGGAAAGTCAAAAAGTGACCTAGTTTTAGGCAACTGCGAGTTTCCTACTACTCTCTCATCTGGGCTTTAATGGAATCATGTGTGCTGTGTACAAAATTCTACCATCTCCTCACTCCACTGTATTTAATTATGCCTTCCTTACCTGACTGTGGGCATCTTAGTAGAAAGAACCCAATGTGTGGTGAATTAATTGGTGTTGGTAGTAAGTACCGTGGAGTTGGTTCCAACTCATAGCAACCCTGTATAGGGTTTCCTAGGCTTTAAATCTTCCCGGGAGCAGGAAGCCTCAGCTTTCTCCCACAGAGCAGTGACTGACTCAAACCGCAATCCTTATAGTTCACAGTCCAGTGCTTATCATATGAGGCTACCATGCTCCCCACTGAATGAATTAGTACATGACTAAATGAGGAAAAAAACCCAAAAACCAAGGATCTTTAGGCATTTGAGACATACCAAGGTACAGCCTAGAAGACAGGCCTTAGCTAGAAGTGAAAATGGCATGCAAAGTCCCATAAATTGCTTCAGCCTAACTTCATGGGGATTTCTGGCTCCCACTATGCCATAAAGGAGGCCTGGTATGGCACTATGGGTTAATGCGCCAGACTGCAAAGCCATTTAAACTGCAGTTCGAGCTCATCAGTGGCTCCTTGAAAACCCTATACAGGGTCGCTATGGGTCGAAACTGACTCAACGGCACTTCACAACAACAACATGCCATGAAGAGCCCCATAGTCAACATCTGTATTCCTTAAGAATTCATGAGCATCTACATTTCAGGTTACATAACAAAATATATATGGCTGATTCATTTTCTCACTTTTAATTCTCTACTTTTTAATTTCTTTAATTCATTTTTCTACTTTTTAATTACTCAACACAAATCACAAATGAAGTTGAGATGATATACTTAACACCAGAGTCAAAACATAATGAAATACTGGGTTAACCTGGTTAACACTTGGCTGCCTAAGAACGTGTAATTTTATGGGAATGGCAGACAGGGCCGCACATAAATTCAGAATCAGAGGATCATACCTTTTAACTATAAAAACTGATGTTTTTCCTACCAACCTAGTCACTAAATTGACTGTTTCCAAAATGCCAATTCACCCTGGAAGGATGAAAAATATTCAAAAGAATGCAGTGCCAGTTCCAAAGTCAACTTCCAGAGTTCAGAAATAGTTGAGTCACAACAGCAACATTGAAAGTCAGCAGCTCCTGATGGAGTACATGGCTCTAATGGACAGAAAGATTATTAAATAAAATAAAAACAAAAATTTTAAAAAGCAACAGAAATACATCATCAGTGGAAGACCTTGAACTAATGGAATTCCCAAGATTAAAAGGCACTTAAATCTATTTTAAAATCAGAGTTAATACAAATCTTTTCCCTGATTTAACAATCATGCTTGCTCTCTCTCGCATTCTCGCTCTCGCGCACACACACACATTAAATAAAAAGACCTAATGGAGAACCCAGGAGCCCTGGGTGGTGGTGTGGGTTAATGTGCTGGACTACAAAGTCAGTTTGAACCACAAGGTGAGGAGTTCCAAGCTCACCAGTCGCTCCTCAGAAACCCTATACAGGGTCTCTATGGGTCGGAATCAGCTCGACAGCCCTAACAACTACAAATGATTAACTCAATATAATAACAGAGAATAAATAAGATGGTAGAACAAGTAGAAGTGCAGTGAGGAGCTCCATCAGCAACAACACACAATACCAGACCAAACAGTCTAAGGGGATGGTGCCAGAACTCTGAACCACATATAAAGGGATATTCAGACAGTTGGAAGCCTTACAGCTAGGGTAATGTGTAGCAGAAGCAAGAAATCCATTGCTTTCTAATCCAAGA
>NW_006408615.1:11657741-11672961 GCF_000296735.1 Chrysochloris asiatica | reverse complement strand
TCACAACAACCAATAGTGGCATCTTGACATTTCTCAGGAAGAAGAGTGAAAAGGGAAGCCCATCTGATCACATCTATCTGGAGGCAATCAGAAAGCATAAAAAATACCAAAATACACACCCATCTAAGTATTAAGGCCACAGATAACTCCTGAATATTCCTCCCAAAAAAACAGAAACAGATGACCATTATCAGCACATGTCCAGAAACGAGATAAAGTGACTGAGACAAATGAGATGGCAGTAGACCTATACTCCATATTGGAAGATGGGCAGGCTTTGGAAATGCCTGAGAAGGAATTCAGAAAAATGATTATAAAATATATCAAAACACTATACAATGGAGTTGAGAAAAATAAGGAAGAAGTCAGGAAAGCGCTACAGGAACAATCAAATAAAATAGATACAACACTGGAAACATTCAAAACCTACAGAAAGAGGTCCAAATGATTAATAATAGAATATCAGAAATGGACAATACACTGAAAGGGCAAAGGAGGAGAACTGAAGAGCTAGAAGCCAGAACTAGTGAGCAAGAAGATAAATCTGTCAACACTACGAAGATAGAAGAACAAACACAAAAAAAGATTTTAAAAATCTGAAGAAAGCCTAAGGTTCATGTTGGACAACATGAAGAGGAATAACTTAAGAATTATCAGCATTCCGGAACAGAAAGAATTACAAAAGTCCACAGAGGAGGTAGTTGAAGAGCTGCTGGAAGAAAATTTCCCTAACATCCTGAAAAGCAAAAAGATTCAAGAAGCTCAATGAACCCCAGGAAGGACAATCACCAAGACATATAATATTCAAGCTCTCCAAAATCAAAGATAAGGACATAATCCTGAAAGCAGCTAGTGAAAAGAGAAGTGTAACATACAAAGGCAAGCAAATCAGATTAAGCTCTGATTTCTCAGCTGAAACCATGCAGGCAAGAAGGCAATGTGGAGACATATATAAAACTCTGAAAGAAAAAAACTGCCACCCAAGAAGCCTCTATCCAGCAAAGGTGTCAATCAAATACAAAGGTGTAATCAAAACATTCCAGGATAAGCAGAAGCTAAGGAATTTTGCCAAAGCCAAGCCTGCTATGAAAAACATCCTAAAGAAGTTCTGTGGACTGAGAACCAACAAGAACAGACAACAACCAAATGATGTACATGGCAGCATCACCCTGAACTCAATCGACAAATGGAAGAGTCAAGAACAGAATAAGATTATAAGAACAGATGATCTAGGTCAGTCTATGATCAAAACAATTACAGTGTGAAAGAAGGAACAGAGATCCAGGTGGTGAGAAGGTCAGGTAGATTAGAGGATAAAACAGACTGTCTTAAATGGAGGAAAAGAGTTAATGGAATATAAGGTAACCACAACAGTGGGCTTGGGGTGGGAGTTTAGTTCGGGTGTTGGGGAGGGCAATTCAAGAAAGGGTAGGAGGTGGAAGAACAAGATAGATAGGGGAACATGAGACAGGTTTCCATGGCCTAAGTGGGACAGAAGTAAATGGTGATGCATGCTCAAACTTGGAACAACAGAGCTCTGGGATACAGGGATCTAGGCATAGTTTGAAGAGGGGAAATAATACTAAAATGCTTGACTGTCTTATGAATATTGGTTTCCCTTGCCTACTACTGTAAAATAGACACATGAGTGGGATAGAAAGGAATGTTGGGAAACATGATTAGAGAAAACCTGTAAGCCTGTCTTCAGCCTATAACTGACTGGAATACCTAAAAGGGGTTCTAGAACCTGCCCAGTGAAATAGACCTCTTGCAAAGCCTTTGCAGAGTATAAGACATTAGGTGGAATCCTGAGTCCCATCCAGAACCCAGCAAGGACAAGCAAACCAGCCTGGAACAGCTAGAGCAAAAGAAGATACATCTTCAAAGAAAGATCATCAGGAAAAACCCAAAACAAAAATCTCAGCACGACTGGCTACTACAAGAATAAGCAAGCTGTTCTCCAGGAAGCCATCAAGGCAAGCAATCAAGTTCCTTTAGGATAAACTCCCCTCTAAGACTGAAACTCAAAGGGAACACATGAACAGGCATGTAAGCTTGCTGGTGACCACAATGGTCTACTGGTGAATGGAAGAGGGGGAAAGATAGCAATGAAGAAATGAATGGGCTGAGTTCAACCACAGTCCATTGACTCCCATTGATTCTGGAGATAAGAGAGAGAAGAGGAAGGGAAGGTTGGTCCAAAGTGTGGTGAGACCTGAAGACACTTGAGCCCATGGACAAGGACATAGCCACAGATGGCTACAGCTGAGAGTGAAGCATCCAGCTGATATGAAGTGAAGGGAGATGAACAAGGACACTCAAACTTGCAGACAGTACCCATCTGACCTAGCCTCAATGGCCTGATAATCAGAACTCCACTAGAAGATTACAAAAAAACAAAACAAAACAATTTTTTTTGATAAAGGAAACAAGGGTAAATTGCTATAATTTGATAAACCTGACCCATACTCACTGTGGTAGTAACTCTAAATACCAACAGAATGGGAAGGAGTCTTCACATCAAGTATCAATGCTATCCCCTCTGTATACAGGGTAGATAGGGACGGGCAACTTATTATACTTTGTTGTTGTTTTTCTATGCAGTGGAGTCAGTTACGACTCATAGTGACCCTGAACAGGGTTTCTGAGGCTGTAAATCTTTACAGGAGCAGAAAGCCTTATCTTTCTCCCACGAAACTGCTGGTAGTTTCGAACTGCTGACTTTAAGGTTCGTAACCACTACACTACCAGAGCTCCTTGACATTGGCTACCTAAAAAATGAGAGAGTGATAAAGGCATGAAATAACTTGCTTACAAGGTGTCAAGAGGGAGTTTAGTTTAAGAGTATGGGGGCGGGGGGAGAAAGAGTCCCCACTGAATAGTTTTCATCTTACCTAGGTGTGTCTGATGAAAAGAGATGGGGATAAGATTCTTATGATTCAATAGTTAGTAACTGTTATCAGGTGGGTTCAATCATGTCAAAGTAAGGGCACATTTATATAGCATTAAAGGGCAAGTAATAGCTGGATGATCATAAATTTCTAGCAGGGGACTGCCTGTAACTTCAACACTCCCAGGCCACTATCTGAGGTAATGTCTGCTAACTGTCAAGGTTGCTATGAAAAGAGAGGATTAGCTCCAGAAAGCATCATACAGAAAATCAGCATGTTTTTCTACTTGCTCTTTTATTCTAAGTAGCAAGAACCAGGTCCATGGAGGGTCTTCAAAAAGTTAGTGGAAAAGTTCCATTATCTTTTCATTCCATTTTTTCCATGAACTTTTTGAAGCCCCCCATATATGGTCCAAGGAACTCTGGTAGCGAGGCAGTTACAAGACAGGTTGATAACCTCAACGTCAGCAGTTTGAAACTACCAGACATTCTGCAGGAGAAAGATGAGGCTTTCTGCTCCAGTAAAGATGTACAGCCTCGGAAACCCTATACAGGACAGGGTCACTATGAGTCAGAAGCGATTCCACGGCACACAGTCACCACTATTCAATGATATGTAATTTTTTTTTTTCTAATAAAAAAAATTGTATTTACTTAGATGCATTCAGAATGTCAACAAAACAGCTGCAAGTTTTTTGTTTGCAATTACAGAGTGGTATTCAGTTACGGCCTCGGAAACCCTGTACAGGGTCACTATGGGTCGGAAACGACTCAACGGCACTTAACAACAACAATTCAGTTAACAGAACAATTATTTCGTATAAGCTGCATCAGACAACTGAAGATGAAAAAAAAAAACTACCATCCCCATATATAACTAATTTGTGCTGTGCACCAACAAGAACCTGCTTTAAATTTCCATTACAACCCCCATACTGTACCAGGCAAGGTTAGTGGCTATTGAAAATACCACCAGGACAGGGCTAGCTAAAGACACATTCGGTAGTGTGTTAACTACACAAAAAAAGACACTGTACAGTTTAAAAACAAATCTTACACAGCCTCACATTTCCATTTTTTTTTTTTTTTTTCTTTAAAAGGAGTGAGTTGTGTACAGGGGGGTTAAATGCTTTATAGACAAAAAAAAAAAACTGCGCTAGACCCAACTTATTCATCATCATCATGTTCTTCTTCATCTTCATCCTCTTCGTCTTCCTCCTCCTCCTTCTTTTTCTTGCTTTTCTCAGCCTTGACGACTCCCTTTTTGGCTGCATCGGGCTTTCCTTTAGCCTGGTAGGAGCGATATCCTCTTCGTACTTCTCCTTCAGCTTAACAGCCTTCTTCTCATAAGGCTGCTTGTCATCGGCAGCGGTGTTATTCCACATTTCTCCCAGTTTCTTCACAGCATCACCAATGGATAGGCCAGGATGCTCGCCTTTGATTTTGGGGCGATACTCCGAACAAAACAAGGCCGAAGGAGGCCTCTTGGGTGCATTGGGATCCTTAAACTTCTTTTTTGTCTCCCCTTTAGGTGGGATATAGGTTTTCATTTCTCTTTCATAATGGGCCTTGTCCACCTTTGCCATGTCTTCAAATGTTCCTTTCTCTTTAGCAGACGTGGTCTTCCACCGCTCTGAGCACTTCTTGGAAAATTCTGAGAAGTTGACTGAAGCATCTGGATGCTTCTTCTTGTGCTCCTCTCCACAGGTGTGCACAGAAAATGCATAGGATGACATTTTGCCTCTCGGCTTCTTAGGATCTCCTTTGCCCTTGTTTAGTTATTTTTTTCTGTCCGTGAGGCACAGAGTCCGCCCAGTGCCGTCCGGCTCTGCCTGGCCCGGCGCTGTCTCTATGGAGCTCAATGTACTGCAATGGCTGTCGATATGTAATTCTTTTAAATATAAACTATGCAAAGAAACAAAAAATTTTAAATAATCAGTTGGGGGGCGGAGTTCTTAAAAGTTACTGATTAGTCAGTAGCATTACAATTCCAAAGTCTAGTTCAGTGTCCAAACCCCCCTAGGCAATTCCAACAAACAGCACTTTTTAAATTCTAGACTAAGGAAATGCCTTTTAAATTACAAATGCCCATTTCTACAAATAAAAAGTATCTTTCAAAATGAAAACCAAAAAAATAAATTATAAATCTAGTTGTACTTAAAGTTCTGAGAATACTTTATACGAGGGGGCTTCAAAAAGTTTGTAGGAAAATTCCATTATCTTTCAAATCCACTTTGACACCAACTTTCTGAAGCCCCCATTATAATAGTCATGAACTGCAGACATTCTCCTGAGGAGGTGCAATCCTGGTTCTGAGGCTCTGGAGAGGATTATCTACAATTACCAATACCAAAAAGCACTTAACTTGCTACATGTGTGTGCATACTTAGTGAGAGGGTGTAGAACTTGGAAGGAGGTGAGTAAGCAAACAGAACATCAATTCAAAAGTTGGTAAATCAACATCTTAGATCTTACAATGACCCAACAATCCTCTGGGTAGAAGCAAACACTCCAGGCAGCCTCGGAGTTTACCTCAAGGTCACACAGCCAGTGAAAGGCACAGTCAGGATTTTAACCCAGTCAGCCCAACTCAAGGGCTCTTAAACTTTTAACCCCTCACTAACTAAGCCAACTCTCCAGAATCCTGGTGTGGCGCTGTGGGCAAATGCATCAGGCTTCAAAGTCGTTTGAACTGCAAGGTTGGTGGTTCAAGCTTACCAGCTGCTCCTTGGAAACCCTACACCGGGTCGTTATGGGTCAGAATTGACTTGATGGCCCTTAACAATAACAACAAGCAGGATCTTGTTTTATGAACACCATCATTTGGATATTTAAGTAAACACCAGCTCCCACTTCAATATTATGCTATTAAAAGCAATAACACATCTCTCGTGGACTATAGATTTATTTTTGTGGTGCAATGTTTTCCTCTGACAGCAACCAAAAAAAGTAGGACCCATGTTGTAACATTAACTCTTAATAAAGAGGTTTGCAAAAAGAATTTGAGATTCGCTCTTTGGCGAGTTAGTTCAAAAGGACAAATGAACACAAAGCAACTTCTGTCTCAGTTCCAGGTAAGAAAAGCACTGCCCTAAAAGCAAAAGCAAAAAAAAAAAAAAATTCTTATAAAAGCATGTTTGTTTATTTTAATTCCTGGAGTCCTGGGGTGGCGCTGTGGGTTAATGTGTCAGACTGCAAAGACTGGTTCAAGCTCACCAGCCGCTCTTTGGAAACCCTATACAGGGTGGCTATGGGTCGGAACCGACTCGACGGCACTTAACAATAACATTAATTGCTGGAGATAATGAATACAGGCAGTCCCTGGGTTAGGAAAGCCCAACTCCTACTTGTTCTTTGTTGTTAAGTGCTGTTGAGTTTGTTCCGACTCACAGCAACCCTATACAGAGTTTCCAAGGAACAGCTGGTGAGCTTGAACCTCCAATCTCACCTCAAACCAACCTTTCAGTTTACAGCACCACACCAGGACTCCAGTTGCTCTTTGTTATTGTTATTAAGTGCCATCGTGTCGATTCTGACTCATAGCAACCCTGTATAGGGTTTCAGAGGAGCGGCTAATGAGCTTGAACCAGCGACCCTGCAGTTCAAGCTTATGGTCCAGTGCTTATCCTACAGTGCCACACAAGAACCTCAAACCCTACTAGCAACAAATTCATCACAACTACATTCATCTGATGAAACTTGTGGTTTTAAATCGCTGACAAGGCTTAGAGCCTTTTCTTGAACTAAACCCACTGCTGTTGAGTTAATTCCAAAGTAAGGCCAAATAAGAACTGTATACACCTGATCCATATTACCTACAAATTCAAAGACACACTTAGGAATGTTCACAACCCTGGAACTGGCTGTATAATAAAGCTTATATTATATGGGAGGTATCATATAGCTAAAATAACTTATGAGAGAAAGAAAAAACCAGTATATTCAGATTGCCAGTATTTCAAGCAAGAGTCTTGGTCTAGCACTGCTAATCACAAGGTCAGTAGTGACTCAAATCTACCAGCCGCTCCTTGGAAACACTTAACAGGGTCACTTTGAATCTGAACTGACTTGATGGCACTTAACAATGATTTCAAGCAGAATTTTAATAACAAAAAATAAGCAACAAGCACCGGAAGGGGAAAAAAAAATGTCTTTAGATGTGTGTATCACCTCTAGGCTTTAGCAGTGGTCAGCCCATGGCCAAATCCAACCCACCACCTATTTCTGTAAGTAGTATGACGGAACCCAGAAAAGTCCATCAGTGTGGAATGTGACAGAGACCTTACACAAAACCTACATTATTTACCATCTGGTCCTCTGTAGAAAAAGTTTGCCAACCCCTATTATATTTCTGGTGTGGCACTGTAGGATCAGCACTGGAATTCTAAACAAAAGGTCGGCGGCACTGCAAACTGACATTACAGCGCTTAACATTTTATATCTTACAGAACTTAACACTATATAAAATTATTTTATTTACTTCTTTGTTTACACAGTTACTGTCCAAGTCTCCCAAGGAGAATGCAAGCTACATGAAAAGAACATTATGAAATGCAAGTTTCGTGGTATGCCTGTGTGTGGACTATACACTGACAGCATGTTGTTGTTGTTAAGTGCCACAAAATTGGTTCTGACTCATAGAGACCCTGGTACAGAGTTTCCTGTAGGAAATGACTGGTAGGTTTGAGCCACCTTCCTTGTGGTTCAAACCGACCTTGCAGTTGAGTGCTTATCCTACAGCACACCAGGACTCTGATGACGGATTGCTCCCCATTGTATTATGAACTCCTGGTGAGGAGCTGTAGGACCAGCACTGGATTACTAACTACAAGGTCAGAAGTTCAAATCTACCAGTCACTCCTCAGAAACCCTATGCAGGGTCATTATGAGTTGGAACAGACTCCACAATGACCTCCGTGTTGATAAATCTAATGGCTAATTCTTAGTCATCATTTTATTTGACTCATCAGCAGCATCTGATCTTGCTGGTCTCATTATGTTCCCGAAAACACTTTTTCATATGGCTTTCAGAACACCACACTCTCTCAATTTTCCTCCTACCTGACTGGCCCCTGCTTAGTTTTCTTTGCGATCTCATTTCCCCAATCTCTCCATGTCAGCTTTGAGTCTCTTCTTTGAATCCAAATTCACTTCCCTGGTGAGCACACCTCTAGTCTCATAACTACTCTTAGGCATTTAAAACTCAACAAGTCCAAACTCATCTTTCCCCTAAAACCTGCCCCTTCAGACTTCACCATCTCAGGAAAGGTGAACACTATTCTTCCACAAGTAGCCCTGGAGGTGCAGTGTTTAAACACTGCTGCTAAGTGAACAGTCGACATTTCAAACAGACCAGCCTGCTCTGTTGGGAAAAAGATGAGGCAGTCTGCTCCTGTAAAGCAAACAGCCTTGGAAACCTTTCCAAGTAAACCTTACTGTTCTACTTTGTCCTATAAAGTTGCTGTGAGTCAGAACTGGCTCAATAGCAATGTGTTTGGTTTTATGGTTTTATTTTTCCAGAGCCTCGAGTCAAAAAACTCTGAGTCAACCAACCCTCATTTTGTGATACCTCTCATCGAATTCACCATCAACTCCTTGTAACTCTATCTTATAATACATTCCAAGTTAGTGATCGCTTCTTACCGCCTTCCCTTCTACCAAGCTGGCCCTTGTTCCCCTGATAATCTATTCTCAGCAGAGGAGCCAAAGTAAATCGATTTTCAAATGTAATTCGATCATTCCATGGTCTCTCTCTCCCACTCAGAGTTAAAGCCTGGCACAATTTGGTCCACTGAAATATACATAAACATTCTTGTTCCCTCCACTCCAGACACACCTGCCTCCTTGTCCATCCTAAAGGGCTGTCAAGCAAGAGCCCGTCTCAGTGCCTTTGGCACAGCTGATATGAATGTACCAAATCTTCACCAACTCAGTGATCCCAATAACTCTTCGAAGTAGGTTTCATTATTTCTACTTTACAGATTAGGAAAGTGAGGCTTACAGTCTGCCTGACAAATTATAGGATTGGGGTTCAATCTGCATGAGTCTATGCAAAACAAGATATCTCAAGAAAGTTTTTTATTTGGGGGGATGCAAAAAAGAGAGGGTTTAATGATGATCTTCTGATGTCTGTGATTCCAACTGCTCAGGATGCACGCTGACAGCTAGTAAGGGCGTTGAGAGAGGGCAGTTAAAAGGACGAGATGAAGTAGAAAAGTGACCCAAGCCAAAAGTAGAATGTTTCACAGAAAAGGGGGGAGAAGGGGTGCGTCGACAGTGTCAAATGAAACTGCGACTTCCAGCAGCACACCACACCTTTCCATAGACAGAAACCTCATTAAAGAGGTGAGGGAGACCTATCTCTCTGACAAGGTCTTCAGTACTAGGCACTGCCCGCACTAAGTCTGTGAAATTTGCAGATGATTAAGCAACACAACTTCACACCGAGGTTCTGCAGTTCAGCGATGCGGCGGGGAGGAAGAATGGGGGCAGGAGGTGAATGGCCTTCACATTTAGAAGGCCGAGAAAACAGGCTTCTCTTCTTCACGACCCCCCCTCTGGTATGGGTGACCACCGCCGTCTGCATCTCAGATAGTCCCCAAGAGGCCAAAGCGGTGGCGAAAACCGGGGGCGAGTATCGGCCCTCACCCCTACTCATTCTTCTAGCAACTTTCCGCCCAAGTCCCATTTCTCCGTCCCGACAGCCGACCTCTCCCCTCCGCCCCCCTAGCACGACTGGCCCTGGAGAAGCCCCACACCCGGACGTGAAGAGCCCGCCTCACCACGGCTCCGGCAACGGCGTGGACCAGGCTCTCGTAGGACAGCACGGAAGCCATTGGTGCAGCTCCCCGCGGACCGAGCCCCACTTTTCCCACAGGTGCAGCGGTCCGCAAGGTGAGAGGAATGGAATGAGAGGTCCGCGCGTGAGCGTCTCAAGTCCCTCCCTCTCAGGGCCGCCCGCTTCCTACAGGACAACCACTTCCGGGTGTCAGGTCACAGGTCACAAGCTGGCGCATGTAGTCTCCCGTTAGGAGCCTCTGACGGGGCGGGGAATAGAGGAAGCCTGGGAACGCCTCCGAGCGCTGATTGGCCCTGGAGCGTGTGCGCTGCGGGGCCTGAATCGCTGAGCTTGCCGAGCTGCCACCAGGGTCTGACTCCTGGGTTGAGGCCAGTGGGTCCTGAGCCTGAGGCTTGTGCTGCTGGGGTGGACTGCCCTGACCTCGCGTTCCTGGAACCGGCCAGTGCTCCACACGCCTCAAGTTGGCTAACTTGCCAAGTCTTTTAACTGTGTTACGTTCCTCCTTTGATAAACGACAATGTTAGAGAAAAAAAATTTCCATGTTGCAAAGTGAATAACCAAACTACATAGAATTAAAAAAATGACCTTTAACCGCTTGTTGCTGTAAGGGTATTGATGAACTCATGGTAACACTGTGTTACAGAGTGCAATTGCTCCATAGGGTTTTCCAAACGGATTGCACCACTCTTTTGTCAAGTTTAATCGTACTATGGTGGCTTGCATGTTTCTATGATTCTGGAATTTATGCCCTGGTATCTCAAAAACCCGAATCGGGGTGTGAACCGCAAGGTCAGCAGCTTGAAACTACCAGCTGTTTCGCGGGAGAAAGATGAGGCTTCCTGCTCCCTTCAAGATTTACAGCCTCGGAAACCCTGATCAGGGTCGCTATGGGTTGGAACCGACTTGACGGCACTTAAACAACAAATCTCAAAAACCAGCATGGTCACCCATGGTAGAGAGGTTTCAGTGGAGCTTGCAGACTAAGACAGACCTAGAAGAAGGACCTGGGGTTCTACTGCTTTAAAAAAAAAAAAATTTTTTTTAAGCCAGTGAAAACCTTATATATAGCAACAGAAGATTGATGCAATGCTCGAAGCCACTCAAAATATGACTGGGGAAGACCTGCCTCCACAAAGTAGAATTAACCCTAATGCTAATGATGAAGTAAAGTTTGCAGGACCTTCATTTGCTCATGTGGATTGACTCAAAATAAGTAGAAATAGCTGCAAACATCCATTAAAAATTAAAGCACTGAATGTATGAAGATGAAAATTGGAAGTTGTCAAAATTGCAATGGAACTGGAGTCTTATTACTTACTAGTGGCTGCCTTGGTATGGCGATGTAAGATAAACACGGGACCTATAAAGTCAGTTTGAACTGCAAAGGTCAGTGGTTCAGAAAGCATGGAATCTTTGCCTTTAAGAATTCTAGTGTCTGACTTGCAGGAAATAACCTAAAAACTCTCCCGTCTCCTCTCAGAAGAACGGTTTTGAGCTTAAATTGTATGGCTTCTGGAAAAAAAAAAAAAAGATGTGCTTGTACCTTTAGATTAAGCCGAAGGCCACTGGAGATAATTAATTGTCTGAGTCATTGGGTCATGAAGACCCAGGGAATGAAATGTTTTTCAAGATAAAGAGAAAGGTTCTGTTATTACTCACCTCACTGTGGAATGTAAAGGGAAATAGATCAAATGCTTAGCTGATGTACACTGCTCTATATAATGTGCTTGTTTTTGTGAGTGGGGAGGACAGTCTTGAAGGGATCATCCTCCCTGTCCTCCAGACTGCAGGCTTTCTGTTAATTAAGTTTGGATTGGATCTCTCCCCATCACTGTGATTAACTACAATGACAAGGTGTCAAACCCTTGTTTGGGGTTGTTGTTGTTGTTGTTATGTGCCATGACTCATAGTGACCCTATACAGGGTTTCCGAAGCTATAATCTTTATGGGAGCAGAAAGCTTCATCTTTCTACCACGGAAGAGCTGGTAGTTTCAAACTGCTGACCGTGAGATTAGCAGCCTGATTCGTTTTGGGTTAGCAACAGTTGAAACTCACCAGCTGCTTCTTGCAAACCCTATAAAGGAGGGATATGAGTCGGAATTGACTCAAGGCACTTAATAATAACAAGACTCTAAGATGTCATCACTAGTCTGTCAGTTTGTCTTGCTGTGGCAATTTGTGTGTTGATGTGATGCTGGAAGCTATGCCACTGGTATTTTAAATACCTGCAGGGTCATCCGTGGTGGACAGGTTTCAGCAGAGTTTCCAGACTAAGTCAGACTAGGAAGAAGGAGAGACTGACTACTTCTGAATGTTAAGCCACTAAAAAA
Organism: Chrysochloris asiatica; assembly: GCF_000296735.1. Taxonomy (NCBI): domain Eukaryota; kingdom Metazoa; phylum Chordata; class Mammalia; order Afrosoricida; family Chrysochloridae; genus Chrysochloris; species Chrysochloris asiatica. The sequence continues at coordinate 11,660,941 of NW_006408615.1, read as the reverse complement.
CTTATAAATAACAGTGAAACACACAGCACCACAATATTTGAATATTGAAACATGATTAAGAGCACCAGAATGTTGTCAGATATAGTGCCAGAAAGTGAGCCCCTCGGGTTGGAAGGCACTCACAATACAACTAAGGAAGGGCTGCCTCCTCAAAGTAGAGTTGACTGTGATAACAAGAATCAAGTAAAGCTTTGGGGACCCTCATTTGCTAATGGGGCACAATTCAAACTGAGGAGACAGCTATAATAATCGGAACAAGAAATGTATGAAATATGAATTTAGAAAATTTGGAAATTGTCAAAAATTAAATGGAATACATAAACATCAATATCCTATGCATCGGTGCACTGAAATGAACGGGTATTGGCCGTTTTGAATCTGACAATCATATGTTTCACCATGCCAGAAATAACAAATTGAAGAAGAGCATCACGTTCATCATCAAAAAGAATATTTCAAGATCAATCTTGAAGTATAAAACTGCCTGATAGGATAATATCAATACGCCTATAAGGAAAACCAGTCAATATCATTATTATTCATATTTACACACCAATCACTAAAGTCACTGATGATGAAATTGAAGAATTCTACCAATCTCTTCAGTCTGAAATTCATCACACATGCAAGTAAGATCATTGATAATTAACTGGAAATTGGAATGCAAAGGTTGAAAACAAAGAGGAAGGATCAGTAATTGGAAAGCATGGCCTGGGTGATAGAAATGATGCTGAAGATCCAATGATAGAAGCAAAACCAAAGATTTCTTCATTGCAAAGACCTTTTAAAACAACATAAAAGACAATTATACAAGTGGACTTCAACAAATGAAATATACAGAAATCAAATTGACTACATCTGTGGAAAGAGACTGTGAAAAAGCTCCATATCATCAGTCAAAACAAGGCCAGAGACAGACTTTGGAATAGATCATTAATTGTTCATATACAAGTTCTAACTGGAGTTGAAGAAAATGAAAAAAAGTACATGAGAGCCAAAATATGACCACGTGAATTTAGAGACCTTCTGAAAAATAGATTTGATGCTTTAGACAATAATGATTGAAGACCAGAAAAGTTGTGGGATGGCATCAAGAACATCATATAGGAAGAAAACAAAAGGTCATTAAAAAGAGAAGAAAAAAAGAAAAGACCAAAATGATGTCAGAAGTGACTCTGAAACTTGCTTTCCAGAATAGAGATGCTAAAGCAAATGGAAGAAATGAGGAGGTAAAAGAGCTGAATAGAAAATTTCAAAGGGCACCTCTAGATGACAAAATAAAAGATTATAATGAAACGTGCAAGATCTGGAGTTAGAAAACCAAAAGTGAATACCATGCTCAGCATTTCTCAAACTGGAAAAAGTGGAGGAAAAAAACTCTAGCCTTGACTTGCAATACTAAAGGATTCTATGGGCAAATTATTGACTGATGCAGAAAGCATTAGGAGAAGATGGAAGAAATACACCAAGTCACTAAACCAAATGGAAATGGTTGATGTTCAAAACTTCAAGTGGTAGCATGTGATCAAGAGCCAATAGTACTGAAGGAAGAAGTCCAAGTCACACTAAAGGCATTGGCAAAGAATAAGGCTCCAGGAATTGATGTAATATAAATTGAAATCTTTCAACCAACTGAGGCAGCACTGAAGGCACTCATTCACCTATGCCAAGAAGTTTGGAAGACAGCTCTGGCCAACTGATTGGAAGAGATCCCTCTGTGTGCCTATTTCAAAGAGAAGTGACCCAATGGAATGCAGAAATCATGAGACAATATCATTAATATCACATGCCAGTAAAGTTTTGCTAAAGATAATTTTAAAATGGCTGCAAATTATATTGACAGGGAAACTGCCAGAGGTTAAAGCCAGATTCAAAGAGGACTTGGAACTAGGAGTTCCAAATTCTGATATAAGATGGAGAGAATACCAGGAAGACATTTATCTGTTCTTTATTGACTATGCAAAGACTTTCATCTCTGTGGATCATGACAAGCAATGGATCACAATGCAGAGAATAAGTATTCCAAAACACTTCATTGTGTTCATGTAGAATCTGTACATAGAACAAGGGGCAGTTGTTCAAATAGAACCAGGGGACACTGAATGGTTTAAAATCAGGAAAGGTGTATACCAGGTTTATGTTCTTTCAACATACTGATTCAATCTGTATTCTGAGCAAAGAATTCAAGAAGCTGGATTATATGAAGAACATGGCATTAGGACTGGAGGAAGACTCACTAACAGTCTGTGAAGACTCATGATACAACCTTGCTTACTGAATGTGAAGAGAACTTTAAATACTTACTGATGAAGACCAAAGACCACAACCTTCAATATGGGTTGCACCTCAATGTAAAGAAAACAAAAACCCTCACCACTAGAGCAAAAATAACATCATAATAAATGGAGAAAAGCTTGAAGTTGTCAAAGACTTCATTTTGCTTGGATCCAACCATCAACACTCACGGAAGCAGCAGTCAAGAAATAACATGCCACATTTCATTAGGCAAATCTGTTGCACAAAACCGCTTTAAAAAGAGTTCAAGAGCAAAAATGTTAATTTGAGGACTAAAGTGCATCTAATCCAATCCATGATATTTTTAGTAGCCTCATATGCATGTGAAAATTGGACAGTGAGTAAAGGCCATAGAAGAATTGATGCATTTTAGAAATGGTGTTGGAGAAGAATATTAAAAGTAACATGGACTGCTATAAGAACAAACAAATCTGTGTTAGAAAAAATACAACCAGAATGTTCCTTGCAGACCAAGCTGGCGAGACTTTGTCTCTCATACTTTGGATTTATTGTCAGAAGGGACCAGCCCTTGGAAAAAGACATCATGCTTAGTAAAGTGAAAAAGAAAGAGACCCCTAACAAGATGGATTCATATAGTGGCAGTGGCAATGTGCTCAAGCTTAACAATTGTTAGGATGATGCAAGACTGGGCAGTCTTTCATTCTGTTTGGCATGAGGTCACTGTGAGTTGGAGTCAACTCAATGGCACCTAGCAACAACAAAAACATCTGTGGAAAAGTTCAATATCATCAGCCAAAACCAGGCCGCCAGGGCTGACTATGGAACAGACCATAATTTGTTCATATGCAAGTTCAGACTGAAGCTGAAATAATTAAAACAAGTTCACAAGAGCCAATATATGACCTGGAACGTATCCAACCTGTATTTAGAGACCATTCCAAGAA
>NW_006408615.1:11656037-11657186 GCF_000296735.1 Chrysochloris asiatica | reverse complement strand
TGGAAACAGCAGTCAAGAGATCAAAGGACAGCCGCTGCCTCCGAGACCAAGATGGCAACGAGAGTCACCACCTTCCTCAAGAACGCCTGGGCCAAGGAGCCAGTGCTGGTCGTGTTCTTCACCATCAGAGGCCTTGCTATCAGCCTGCCCTGGGTAAGCCCCTACACCAAATACTCCAGCATGATCAACAAGGCCACCCCCTGCAGCTACCCAGTGCCCCCCTGAGATGATGGGAATTTGCCTGAAGTGCCCAGCCACTCTCAGGACTCCCAGGGCCCCAACTGGGAATGGCTGAAGAAACTGTGAGGTCTCCTTGGGTGGGTCCCTCTGGCCCCCCAATAAAACCCTGGAAACGAGGGGGGAAAAAAAGAACTCAAACGACGTATTGCATTAGGCAAACCTGCTGCACAAGACCTTCTTAAAGTGTTGAAGAGCAAAGCTGTCAGCTTGAACTAAGGTGCACCTGACTCAAGCCATGGTATTTTCAATAACCTCATGTGCATGTGACAGCTGGACAATGAATAAGGAAGACCATAGAAGAATCGATGTTTTAGAGTTATGGTGTTGGAGAAGAATATTGAAAGTGCCATAGGTTGCCAAAATATCTGTGTTGGAAGAAGCACAGCCAGAGTGCTCCTTGGAGGCCAGGATGGCCAAACATCGTCTCTCATAATTTGGACATATTGTCAGGAGGGACCAGTCACTGGATATCATGCTTGGTAAGGTGGAGGGTCAGAGAAAAAGAGGAAGACCCTCAGCGAGATGGATTGGCAAAGTGGCAGCATCAATGGGCTCAAGCGTGGCAAGAATTGTGAGGTTGGCCCAGGTTCGGACAGTGTTTCATTCTGCTGTGCATAAAGTCATTATGAGTCGGTACCAACTCGATGGCACGTAACAACAACAACAACAACAACATAGGCAAAATATTGAACAATGCAGGAAGCATTATAAGAATATAAAAGGGTTATACAGAATTATTGTAACTGGCTGAAATAAAGTATCTCTCCCTTTTAAAAGACAGGAAAGAAGAATTAACAGCAAAGTAAAAAAACAAAAACAAAAAACAACCCTGTTGCTGAGGGGGTGGAGAGACTGGGACTTTCCTACATTTCTAGTTGGACTGTAAAATGGTGCAACCACTGTGGAAAA
>NW_006408615.1:11653397-11654412 GCF_000296735.1 Chrysochloris asiatica | reverse complement strand
TCATTGAGCTGAAACCAAGTGTATGATTTGTTGTATGTAAAACTGATGCTCTTCTCTGTAAACCCACACTCAATTCACAATAAAACATTTGGGGGGAAAAAGACGAATTGGTTGACATTCAACCATTTCAGGAGGTAACATATGACCAAGAACCAATGGTACTGAAGGGAGAAGTCCAAGATGCACTGAAGTGTTAAAGAAAGCAAGGCTCCAGGAATTGATGGAATACAAATGAAAATGTTTCAACAAATGGATGCAATGCTGAAAGTGCTCACTCTTCTATGCCAAGACATTTAGAAGACAGCTTCTACCAACTTACTGGAAGAGATTCATATTTGTGCCCATTCTAAAGAAAGGTGATCCAGCGGAATGCTGAAATTATCTAACAATATCACTAAAATGAGCTCAAATGTAACAATTGTGAGCCTGATGCTGGACTGGGCAGTACTTTGTTCTGTTGTGCATATGGTTGTTGTGAGTCAGGACTGACTCTATAATACCTAACAACACCATCACTAATATCACACACAAGTAAAATTATGCTGAAGATAATTCAAAAGCGGTTGCAGTAGTACATCCACAGGGTATACTACCAGAACACTACCAGAATTTCAAGCAAGATTCCAAAAAGGACGTGGAATAGGAGACTATCATTGCTGATGTCAGATAAATTTTTGCTGAAAGCAGAGAATACCCGAAAGATGTTTACTTGTGTTAAATTAACTATGCAAAGAATTCAGCTGTGTAGCTTATAATAAATTATGGCTAACAATTTGAAGAGTGGGAAATTCCAGAGCACTTAATTTTGCTAATGTGGAACCTGAAAAGGGGATACTTGTTGCTGTTGTTAAGTGCCATCAAGTCAGTTCCGACCCATAGCAACCCTGAACAGGGTTTCTGAGACTATAAATCTTTGTTATTGTTGTTGTCAGGTGCCATCGAGTCGGAACCGACTCATAGCGACCCCATGCACAGCAGAACGAAACAATGTCCGATCCTGGGCCAACCTCACTAC
>NW_006408615.1:11638476-11649842 GCF_000296735.1 Chrysochloris asiatica | reverse complement strand
AAGAACATGGCATCCGAATTGGAAGACACATCTTGCTTGCTGAAAATAAAGATGACTTCTGATGAAGATGAGAGACCACAGCTTTCAATATGGGTTACACCTCTATATAAAGAAAACAGAAATAGAAATCCTCACAACTGAACCAATAGGGAACATCATAATAAATGGAAACAGTATTGAAGTAGTCAAGGATTTCATTTTACTTGGCTCCACAATCAACATCCATGGAAGCATTAGTCAAGAAATCAAAGAACTTATTGCATTAGGCAAGGCTGATACAAAAAACCTCTTCAAAGTGTTACAAAGATGTCAGATTGATGACTAAGGTGCAGTGACCCAAGCCACAGTATATATCATCATCTCATATGCTTGTGAGAATGGGACAATTAATAAGGAAGATTAAAATAGAATTGGAGCATTTGAATTACGGTGTTTATAAAGAATATTGAATGTACCAGGGTCTGACAGAACAAATTTGTGTTGGAAGCATTATAGCCAGAAAGACCCTTAATAGCAAGATGACAAGCCTTCGCCTCAAGTTCTTTGGACATGCTATCAGGAGGGACCAGTCCCTAGAGAAAGATGTTGTTGTTGTTGTTGTTGTTGTTGAGTGCCGTTGAGTCAATTCTGACCCGTAGCGACCCTGTTTTAGGGTTTCCGAGGAGCAGCTGGTGAGCTTGAACCAGCGACCTTGCAATTCAAACGGCTTTGCAGTCTGGCACATTAACCTACAGCGCCACACCAGGCCTCCTGGACAAAGATGTTATACATGGTAAAATAGAGGGTCAGTAAGAAAGAGGAAAACGAGGAAAACCCTAAGATGAATTGACATAGAAGCTACAACTATGGGCTCAAACATAGCAACAGTTATGAGGATGTTGATGGACCAGGACTGGGTAGCATTTAATTGTGTTGTACATAGGGTCCCTATGAATAGTAACTGACCCCGGACTGCACCTAACCACAACATCCTTGAGAGCTTTTTCTCCACAGGTATCATTGAGTGTATTCAAAGTGCCTTTAAGTTAGCAGTCAAGCACAAATCATTTGACAGTCTTTGAGAATATTGTTAATGGATTTCCATTTCTTAACTAAGACACCATCATCTCCTGTCTCTGTCAGTTTCCATATTAAATCCTTTTACAATATCCTTGTTGATCATTCCTGATTAGGTGCTTACTACATGCGACACTTGGTACTTTATGCTTACTATCACATTTAATCTTTGGGAGAGGGCTTCTACCAACATTTACCTGACCATGTTTTTTCAAAATCTGTAGAAGAGATATTAATCTTTAGTCATCAGCTAAGATCTCTCTCCCACTTCAATCTTCCTTTCTTTAGGGTGGTGTTGGCTTTGTGGGCTAGGCACTGGGCTGGTGTTTCAAACCCACCAGCCACAACTTGGGAGAAAGATGAGACTGACTGTTCCTGTAAAGATGTAGTCTTGGAAATCTTAAGGAGCAGTTCTATCCTTTCCTATGGGGTCACTACGAATTAGAAATCAGCTCAGTGGCAGTGGGTTTGTTGGTTTGGTTTCCCAGTAACTCAGGTAAGAGGAAAGGTGAGTCTGGGACACACTTACTTGCCAAGGAGTTGATTCCATCCCACAGTGACCTCATGTGCTACAATGTAGAACTGCTCCGTTTGCGCCACCTAGGGGTCTTAGTTGTTTAAACCACGTTGCCATCCAGTTGATTTAGACTCACCTGGACCCTATAGAACAGAGGAGTCATGGTGCAGCGCTACAGGATAAGCACTCAACTGCAATGTCAGCAGTTCAAATCCACCAATCACTACTCAGAAACCCTATTGTTGTTGTTGTCAGGTGCCATCAAGTCGGAACCGACTCATAGCGACCCCATGCACAGCAGAACGAAACAATGTCTGATCCTGGGCCAACCTCACTACTGCTGCCACACTTGAGTCCATCAATGATGCCACCTGGCCAATGCACAACAGAACGACACTGCCCAGTTCTGGGCCAACCTCACAATTGCTGCCACTTTGCCAATCCATCTTGCTGGGAGTCTTCCTCTTTTTCTCTGACCTTACCAAACATGATATCCTTTTCCAGTGACTGGTCCTTCCTGACAATATGTCCGAATTATGAAAGACCAAGTTTGGCCATTCTGGCCTCCAAGGAGCACTCTGGCTGCACTCCCCTCCAACACAGATCTGTTGGTTCTTTTAGAAGTCCATGGTACTTTCAGTATTTCTCTAACACAACTCAAAAGCATCAATTCTTCTACGGTCTTGCTTACTCACTCTCCAGCTTTCGCAGGCATGAGGAAGGCAACCTGGGACAGGATGAATTGCAGCTTAGAAGCACCAGGTATGGTGGCACTGCGGTCAATGTACTCAGGATCCAGGTATTTGATCAAGTCTTCAATCTTTTTGTACAGAATCGTCACCCTCTTCCTCTTGCTGGCGATGTTCCCCAAAGCCTTAAACTGACCATCAGCCACCTTCCGCAAGCCACGTGCCCCGCCTGGTCCATAAACCCAACGCTCCAGCTCCTCCACACGGGATTGTAGCTGCAGCCGATCTGTCACAGATGCCATCGCTACCGCCACCCGGCCTCAGCTGGGGAACAGAGCACTCCTATTTTTTATCAGACTCCTTAAGATTGACAATTCAATCCAACCCGGAAGTATCTTGGAAGGCCTGGCAATTTGCTCTCCAAGGGTCAAACCCCAACCAAGCCCACTGCCATTGAGTGGATTCTGCCCTGTACATGGGAAACCTATACAGGGCTTCCAAGGCTACACATCTTTAAGGGAACAGAGAGCCTCATCCTTCTCATGTGCAATGGCTGGTAGTTTGACCTGTCAATGCAGCCTTGAAACCCCATGGGGCTTATTTCTACTCTGCAACATAAGGGGTCACCAGGAGTCAGAATAGACTTAATAGCAATTAGGTTTTTTTGTTGCTAACAGTGTGTTAAACCTACATCGTCCTATACCTAATAACTAGCATAAAACGGACAGTCGTTAAGTGTTGACTCAGTTTGGACTTATAGTGATCCTGTACAGGGTTTCTGAGGCGACTGTGATTTGCCAACCTTGCAAATGAATGCCACAACAGGATTGTAAGATGATCAGTATACACATAATAAGAGGAATAGGTCATGTACTGAAAAAAGGGGGTAAAAATCACCATTCAGTTTGACACCATACTTTATTTTGTAGTGTAGCTAGAAATACCCAGTAACTATATATTTTGAAGCAGGGGGTGAAAAAAAACCCAAAACCTCTTTTCCTTTTTATAGCATTTTAGCACAAGAAAAAAGTTTGTGGTTTAGAAGTGATGTTGAATCTCTATGAAAATGTATTTTGCATTTGTGGAACTTCAAAGTCTAACAGCACTGGACACATTTTCAAGAAACCACTTATACTTTTATCCATTTATGGTATTTGCAGTGTTAGAATGTTGATGGTAAGGTAGATAGAGCTAAGTACATCAAAGAATCCAAAAGCAACCGATTTTCTTGAGTTAGTCACACACAGAACATACTGGGAGTTTTGAAAAGAGAACACACATAAACAAAAAGAATACCAGCAGCAAGCTCAAAAGCAAATTTATATGCTGAGTATTTTTAAAGGGTTTAAAAAGCATGCTCCATCAGCATACAGCCTTTTCTCCCTTACACAATAGATACATCTCTAATTTTCTTGTGTATAGCAGCAAGAAGAGTTAGAACCGGAATCAACTTCCTTAACACTTCAAAAATGTGCTCTACGGAATGAACTGCACTACTCCTACCTCCTTGGATCCTCTTAATAAACCAAGTACAGAGGACTGAAGGTAAAATCCCTTGAAACGGTTAAACACTGACATTTTAATGGAAGATGGAGTTCTCCAAGTGTACACAGTATTTGTACTTTGTCTTGTTTTAATGTAAAACAGAAAACAATGTATCATTTTGTTTTTCTGAAGCAACGAGAGGAATTAGAGATGGAGCTATGACTGCAGTATGTATTAAGTGCAGTCCAGTCAATTCTGACTCATAGCAACCCTGTAGAGTGTTTCTGAGGAGCAGTTGGTAGTCAATTCTACAGTGAAAAACCACTCTATTCACACCTCAGTCTCTAACATACAAAGATGAATTAAATACCAACAGGATCTCACCAATGTATAAGTCAAAAACATACATATGAAATCTTTTGACCAAGTAAGGAACTACAGTTGTTACGGGTATTACCCTACATAACCCACCACTGTTGTTTGTTAAGTGCTGTCGAGTCAGTTCCGACTCATAACAACCCTGTATAGGGTTTTCGACGAGGAGCTGGTGGGTTTGAACTGCCGACCTTGTGGTTCACAGTTCAGAGTTGATCCTACAGCGCCACACCAGAAGCCTATAACCACCATATGTTACATAGTAAACTAAATCCAGCATAAAATATGCTTTGCTGTGAGTGATAGAAGGAATGACGATGCTGATGAAAAACCAAACAAGAAACAACCTATCTTTAACCCAAGAATAAAAAAAAAGGAAAAAATAAAAATTAAGCAACAAGCAGAAAGCAGAGTTAGTTATCTTTTGAGCAAGAAACATACAGAAATATAGTACTCCCTCTTCCCCTATGTGGAAATAATTTGAAACATTTTACACAATGGATAAGAACCCAGCTAAATAAATAATGCAGCATCACAAAAATCACCCTTTCACTACTGTTAGATTTTACACCAACTGCAACAGGCTCGCTTGCATACATCACAGGATTGCCGCGGTCCTGCTGGGTACGTCCAGTCCCTACAGTCCTACTGCAATACTGGTGGTCCCAGGTTGTTGTTGTTTTTTTTTTAATTGAAATAAATCATTTTCTTTAAAAAATAAAGCATTTTAAAAGACAAATAAAAATGTAACCATGTATCCAACTCTGCCTGGTAAATCTTTATTTCACTCAAGCTAGAGTGATCAATCTTCTACACTTAAGGATCTTCCTTGCCCGACCAATCCAAAAGAGCCAAACAAAATGATTAGTAACAAAAAATGTAGGAATCAGCACATCCTTTTGTTTTGTATACTTTAAGGTTTAAAAAGTGTTTTAAGTTTGTACTTGCTAATAGGAAATCATTATCTGAATGAATACCCTAATGGCAAATGAGTGAAAATGTCTCAGCTGCATTGGGGCTGCAGGGAAGGGTGGTCTCAGAGCACCCCAGCTTTCTTGATTAGAAGGTCGGAGGTACACTGGTTTGTATTATTGCGACATCCACAGAATGCTCTAGGTTGCTTTTCCTTCAGCAAGGGCTTTGTCAGAAGACGTTTAGGCTTGACCTCCAAATTTGGCTGACAATTTACTGATGAGATTCATGACCTTAGGGTTACTCTGATACTTGGACATATTTGCCGGGTTCTGAGCCACATCCTGGAAGGCCACCATAACTTCTGGATCCTGAAAAGAAAGGTTATGTTGTTGTATTTGATTTTTTTTAGTACATAAACAAGTTTCCTTACTCTAAATCCTCACTCGATTTAGATCTGACATGGCTAAGTTTAACTGAGACTTGGACTTGTGATCAATTATTGGACAAGTCAACTGAAGTACGTAACTTTCAAAATACTTCATTAGCAGTACCTTTTAGCATTATTTGATTTACTTAAGTATGATTAGTGTGTACTTCAAAGCTAAGTTCAGGAGTGTGAAGCATCCAGCTGATATGAAGTGAGGGGAGATGCACAAGAACACGCACACTCTCAGACAGTATCCATTTGAACTGGCATCTATGGCAGAACGATCAGAACACGACTAGAGGAAGAAAGAAGAGTGAAAAAAAAAAAAAAAAGGTAACCTACAGTAAGTGGATGAACTCGACCTAGGTTTGTGGATGCAGTATGATAAAGGAGCGGACAAATCTCTACATTGAGGATCATTCCCACCCCCCATGGTACACAGGATCAACAGGGAGGGGGAAGTTAGACATTGGCTACCCAAAATGTCTAAGAAGACCAGAAGAGTTGTAGGATGACATCAAGAACATCATACATGAAGAAAGCAAAAAGTCATTAAGAAGACAAGAAAGAAGGAAAAGGTCAAATGGATGTCAGAAGAGACACTGAAACTTGCTCACCGGTGTAGAGATGCTAAAGCAAATAGAAGAAATGAGGAGGTGTAAGAGCTCAACAGAAAATTTCGAAGATCAACTCGAGTCACTGTACCAAAAGGAAATGGTTAATGTTTAACCGTGTAAGGTAGCATATGATCAAGAGCCAATGACACTGAAGAAGGAAGTCCAAGGTGCATTGAAGGGATTGGTAAAGAACAAGGCACAAGGAACTGATAAGAGTAAAAATTGAAATCTTAAGTGAGGCGGTACAGGAGGCACTCACTCGCTCACCTCTGCCAAGAAATTTGGAAAACAACTAGCTGGCTGACTGATTGGAAGAGATCCATATTTGTGCCCATTCCAAAGAAAGGTGACCCAATGGAATGTGGAAATCATCGGACAATCTCTGCTATCCCATGAGAGTAAAGTTTTAATAAAGGTAATACAGAAACGGCTGCAAGCAAACATTGACCGAGAACTTCCAGAAGTTCAAGCTGAATTCAGAAGAGGCTGTGGAACAAGGGATATCATTGCTGATGTCCAATGGATCTTGGCTGTAAGGAGAGAATATGAGAAAGATGTTTGTTTACCTGTGCCTTATTGACTTCGCAAAGGCTTTCAATTGTGTGGATGATGACAAGCTATGGACAATATTGTGAAGTATGAGTATTCCAGAACAATTGTGCTCTGCGGAATCTGGTACCTGGACCAAGAGGCAGTTTTTCGAACAGAACATGGGAACACTGAATGGTTTACAATTAAGAAAGGTGTGAGACAGGGTTATGCTCTTTCACCATACTTATTCAACCTGTATGCTGAGCAAACAATCCGAGAAGCTGGGTTCTATGAAGAAAAACGTGGCATCAGGATTGGAAGAAGACTAATTAACAACCTGTGATATGCAGATGATACAACCTTGCTTGATGAAAGTTTAAAGGACTTAAAACATTTCCTGATGAAGATCAAAGAACACAGCCTTTGGTATGGATTGTATCTCAATGTCAAGAAAACAAAAATCCTCACCACTACATTCTTAGCGGTGGAGAAAAGATTGAAATTGTCAAGGACTTCTTTCTTCTTGGATCAAATACCAACACTCATGGATGCAGCAACCAAGAAATCAAACAATGTATTTATTGCATTAGGCAAATCTGCTGCACAAGACCTTTTTAAAGTGTTAAAGGGCAAAGATGTCAGTTTGAGGACTAAGGTTCGTCTGACCCATGCAATGGTATTTTCAATAACCTCATATGCATGCAAAACCTGGACAGTGAATAAGGAAGACCGTAAAAGAATTGATGCTTTTGAGTTATGGTGTTAGGGGAGAATATTGAAAGTGCCACAGGCTGCCAAAAGAAACCACAGATCTGTTTTAGAAGAAGTGCAGCCAGAGTGCTCCTTGGAGGCCAAGAAGGCCAAACTTTGCCTCTCATACTTCGGATATATTGTCAGCAGGGACCAGTCACTGGAGAAGGATATCATGTTTGGTAGGGTGGAGGGGCAGAGAAAAAGAGGAAGACCCCTAATGAGATACAATGGCCAAGTGGCAGCATTGATGGACTCAAGTGTGGCAACAGTAGTGAGGTTGGCCCAGATTGGGCAGTGTTCCGTTCTGTTGTGCATAAGGTCGCTATGAGTCGGTACTGACTCGATGGCACCTAACAACAAACCCAAAATGGGGGGGACTACAAACTTTCAACAGGGAACCTAGCTCCAGAGGATACAAGGAAATGTAGAACCTCAACTGAATTTTTTCCAACCTGTCTGGATGGGGTTGATAAAAGGTGAGGGGGAAAGGATTCCTGTGGTTCAAGAGGGAATGACTGCCATCAGGTCTGATAGGGAGTGTTGGAAAGGTAAATGTAAATGTTTAGTAACAAAAGGACGGGAACCACTGATTTTACAGTCCAGGAGTGGAGATCCCTGGAACCATCAAGGGAGAAAAGTAAAGTGCGAGATGGTGTCTGGAGAGGGAGTGACACTAGGGATGGAGGCAGAGGCAATGATGTGGACAGAAGGAGCGGCTGGGGACTCTGGACTCAAGGAGGGAGAGGGGTTGTGTGCTGGCGGCCAGGGAGGCAGGAGTTTTTGGTGTACCGTTTGGGTGTCTGATGATGCATGCAGGGGATTGTGATCATTGCAGTAAAACAAAGTACGACAGGATGAATGTAATGATAATGTTCACCCATATAACTAACACATAATTCACAGTAAAAACAAAAAACAAAATAAGCTAAGTTCATTCATGTCACTTGTATTAAGATAATAAAAAAGAGCAGGTGTAACAGCTAACTCTGATACAAAGAAAAGGCATTGCATAGGATAATTCCCAATGGTTACTAAGTACTTCCTATAAACCAATTTTTTATATTAAGCTACTTACTCTGGGGGGAAAAATAAAATACAATTACATAAACTAGTTATTTGGCCATCCAGAAACAGAGATAAATGAGTATGAGAGCTAACTTTGTCTCTACACAGCAATATATGAAATAAACACTTTAATGATACAAAGTCCAATTTTGTTCTTTCAAGTCTTACCTGCATAGCTGCAAGAACCTCTGGATCACTAAGAATCTCATTGAGCCCAGGCATGCCACCTGCCATTCCAGGCATGCCCCCAGGAAAATTACCAGGCATTCCCCCGGGAAAGCCACCTGCAAGAATAAATGAAACATACAATTGTACCAATACTGTGGTGTAGTACATTATTTAAAATGTCTTTTCCAGTCTTAGCCTTCGTAACTCTGAGAGAAGGTGGTGGGGAAGATACTGATAAGTCTTTAACAGTTAATGTTAACAGTTAATTGTAATTGTAAAAACTTGAAACTAATGTGGGTATACAAAATGAGTTGTCTCAGATGCAGAAGGAGAATTCTCATTACCATCAAAGCAAAGACAGGAGTGGAGCCTGTCCTTTGGACCCAGATATCCCTGCACATTGAATCTCCTCAACTCATGACAGAAACTGTGTCACCAGAGGAGTGGCAACAGAGAAGCAGCAGCAGAACCAAGAGTTGGAACATGAGACCAAGTGGCAGGCGGCTTCCTAGTCCATGGACCAGGAGGCTCATTACAGAGTGAAGTACCAGCAGGCACTAATTTGGGGAGCTAGGTTTGCTATAAGCCACAGAGTTAGAGCTGAGTGCCTTTGGGCTAAAGTTTCTGGGGGAGTGGTGTGTCTTGTAAGCATTTATCAGAAAGCCTAGAAGAACTCTGTAACATTGGTTGAGCAGGGAGGTCTGGCTATGGGCACAGTGAGGAAAGACTGTGCTAACTAAAACTGTGCCTCGAGCGTTTCAGCTCCTGAAATGTAACCTGCTAACTTCCTAAATAAACCCCATAACTCTTGAATATGGTGGTCTTGAGTTCTGTGTGACCACTGCAATGAATTATCAAACCCAGCTAAGTAAACAGCAGTGGAATGGAAGGTTTGGTGCCACACTTGTTTGCAAACACTAACTGTACTCAGACACGATCTCATATACTAGTTTCTTCAAATAAAAAAAGCACACACATCAATGTGTGAACAGAAAACAAAGATGCCAGTAAATGCAAAGGAGTCTGAACACTGACTAGATAGAATAGGATACAACTTCCAAAACCAGACTTTGCTCCCTTCTAGATTCATTTTTTCCCTACTAATCAAACTGCTTTAAAAAGAAACCAATCTTATCTTAAAAAAAGAAAATCCACTAATAGTCACTTAGGATTATAAAATTAAGTAAATAAAATACATTTATCACAGTCATCTCATATCTTCTTAATCTTTAACACTGTTTGTCAATTTTAAGGTAAATGATCACAGAATTTAGTCAGCTATAGTTGTTTTTGAAATCTATATTCATCTAAAACAGTTATTCACAGAAGAACTACCAGAAATGCTTATTTCCTGATCTCTACCTCACACAGGAACAAAATATGGACATCTGAATTTTTAACAAGCATTCTACTAATTCTTTTTCACACTGAGAACAATATACTAGGGAAGAAGGGGCGCATCATGTCAGCCTAGTTTGGTGGCTTCACCACCACAATTATGCTAATCAGGGACTTCCAGAAGAAAAAGACATTAATACGCTTGATAGATCAAGGGTCACTAAAAGTAGGCATGTGTAACAGTAAAGAAACGTGTAAACAAAGTCATTTTCACCTGGCACGACAATAATGAAAACTTGGCCATAAGGAACTGACAATCACAGAAATTTAAGGGGGCCTGAAAACAACTTCTAGCTATTCCTATTTCTACTCATTCCAAAGCTTTGAAAAACTAATTTCCACCCACTGAAAAATCACCATGAATTGCAAGCACAAACAAATCTGAGTCAGTCAAAATGCTCCTTAGAAGGATGGAAAGACTTCATCTCTCCTACTTTGGACATATTATCAGGAGGGACTAGTCCCTAGAGAAAGGCATTACATTTGGTAAAGTGGAGTGTCAGCGAAAAAACAGGGAAAATTCCATTGAGATGAACAGACACTGTGGCGGCAGCAATGGGCTCAAGTTTGACAACTGCAAGGATATTGTAGGACGGGGAAAGGATATTATAGGACGGGGGAAGTGTTTTGTTGTGTTGTGCATATAGGATTGCTATGAGTCCAGGAGGTAACTGAGTTCCCATTAGAGTAACAAACCTTTATCTTTTCCTTGTTATATAAATTTCATTCTACTTAAATTCAAACAAATTCAGCAATTATTTTCCAGTTGCCTGTTTGTCTCTTCTACCTATATTTTGGGAAGGAGCCCTGGTAGTGTATTGGGATGCTAACTAACTGTAAGGTCAGCAGCCACCTCTGTAGGAGAAGGATGAAGCTTTCTGCTTCTGGAAAGATTTATAGCCTTGGAAATCCTAGACAGGGTGGCTCTAGTTGGGACAGACTCCACAGCATACCACCAACACTGGATTGCTAGCTGCAAAGTTAATGATTCAAACCCACCAGCCGCTCCTTGGAAACCCTATAAAGGATTGTCGGACCTGATTTGGTGGCACTTAACAACCTGTATCTCAGGCCTGTGGGGATCAGTCAAGAACAAAGCTTTGCCTCTCTAGGTATTTCTGATTACTGACCTTTGCAGGAAAGGGAAGAGATTTTGTTATTTCCACTTCTAGTACCTTCATACCTGAGTGCATTTACCTCAGTGTTTGCATGAATATCAATGTACAGAAGAAATGTCCATATGGCAACTAGAGGTACTGGAATTACATCATATTAAGTTCTTATAGTCTTTCAATAAAGTATAATGCTAAGGTCTCCATATATGTTAACTATTAAAATACATGTACTAACTGCTCATTGTTGTTGTTGTT
>NW_006408615.1:11622756-11638376 GCF_000296735.1 Chrysochloris asiatica | reverse complement strand
CCCTGAACAGGGTTTCCGAGGCTGTAAATCTTTACGGGAGCAGATCGCCTCATCTTTCTCCCGCGGAGCAGCTGGTAGTTTCGAACTGCGGACCTTGCGGTTCGCTGCCCAATTCGTAACCACTACGCTACCAGAGCTCCATAGTACCGTATTTTCCCGAACAGAAATTTTATTGAGAATAGACTTCCAAGAGGTTAACATTTAAATAACTTCATTCATTGTTCCTGGGACAATTGGAATGACATGCAATACATAAATATGAGACTTTAAATACAAAATACACCAATTATTTACAATACAATTTTGCTTTAAACATACCTGGAAAAGAGCCATGCTGAGCTCCAGATTGTCGTCTGGCTTCTTCCTCCTTTTATATTAAAAGGAAATATGTATACATATGAATTATATAAATACAATCCTAAAATACAGAATTGAAGTCAGTTGTCACTCCAACCCTTCTCTGTGGACATCAATAGCACAAATTCATATACCTAATATAGACTAAAACTAAGAGAAACCATAGTAGAGTAGCAGAAACACTGTGAAGGGGCTATGGTTTTTCCTTTCAAGTGAAGAATCCAAATTTTTCAATCAGAATAAGCATCTCCAAGAAAATAAATAATACTGCCAAGTTTCAATTACTTGATTGGCAAAAATTCCTGTTATCACATAGGCACAAAAGAGTCCGTGAAACGTAAGCTCATTTAAGAATTCAAAGACTAAAAATCCCCAAATTTAGCGAAAATGAAGGAATGGAAGTAGCAGCATTACCCCATAGGAAAAAGTCCTGTTGGAGCAATGGTTAAGTACTCAGTTGTTAACCAAAAGGTTTGTGGTTCGAGTCCAACAGCCTCTCCGAAGAAAAAAGATGGCAGTCTGCTTTCATAAAGATTTATAGCCTCTGGATCATTCCCACCCCCTTGGTACACAGGGTTGACAAGGATGGGTAACTTAAGACATTGGCCACCCAAAATGGGGGGGCTACAAAGGCAAGAAGTGACTGGTTTACAAGCTTTCAATAGGGAACCTAGTTCCAGAGGTGTCCAACCTGTCTGGACGGGGCTAATGAAAGGTGATGGGGATAAGACTTGTGGTTTAATAGGGGATGATTGCTATCAGGACTGTCAGTGCTGGAAAGATAAAGGTAGACATTTTGTAAGAAAAGAAGGGGAGTGGTTGACTTTGCAGTCCAGGAACGGAGGTACCTGGAGACCATCAAGGGAGAAAAGCGAAGTGCGGGACCCTATTCAGAGAAGCAGTGATGCCAGGGCTGAAGGCAGAGACAATGACATGGTGAAATGGAGCAGCTGGGGACTCTAGATTCAGTGAGGGAGAGGGCCTGTGTGCTGGCGGCCAGGGGGCAGGGGATTGTAATCATTGCAATGAAACTAAATACGAGAGGATGAATGTAAAGATAATGCCCTCCAATGTAAACTATTACATAATTTATAATAAAAACTTAAAAAAAAAAAAAAATTTATAGCCTCTGAAACTATAGTGAAGTTCAAGGCTGTCCTACAAGGTCACAACTAGTGAGAATCGACTCGACAGCAATAGGTTTATAAATTATCCCACAGAAATACTGTTGTTGTTAAGCGCTGTTAAGTTGATTCCGACCCATAGCGATCCTGTATAGGGTTTCCAAGGAGCAGCTGGTGAGCTTGAACCACCAACCTTGTAGTTCAAACAACTTTATAGTCTGACGCATAGCCCTCAGCGCCACACCAGCATTAAATATAGGAGCCAGGAATTGGAATGGCATCCAAAGAACTCTTAACAGACTGTATTTTTCCCTTCCCGGATTAACTACAGAAACTTTACCCTCTGGGCTCTTTCATGTTCTTCCCGAGCCTTCTTAACCCTTTCTATCTTTTCTTTGATCTCTCGCTCTTCACGTTTTCGCTCATACTTTCTCCGATGTTCTGCAATTTTCTGGGCCTAGGGAAGAAAATGTGTTAGGCTGAACAAAGCCAACAGAGTTTTGAATAATAAGATTTAGCTTACAGAAAAGGGCCTTCTATCACTCAAGCTTTAATAAAACCAATCACAGTTGCATGGGGCACTGTGAAATAGAGGACGAGTCTGGGATCGGAAGTTAGGTAACTGTAATACATCTCTAACAAGTAGCTCGAGGATGATAAATATTTCCAAATTGCACAATCCTTGTCTGGTAGTTTCTACAAGCCATAGTGCTAGAGCTTCAGAAATTAGAGCTTAGTTTTGCAGGAAAGTATCCCATCAATGATGTCTGTCTGTCATGGGAAAGCAGATATGGGGTCACACACACCAGGTTATTTGTTACAGTCTATGTGTTTCCTTAACCCTTAGGGTAGTGGGGGTGGAAACCAATCTCAAAGAATCGCTATAGGGATTAAGATAAAATGTATATAAGTAAGTGTACCAGGCACTAGTACAATGATCAGTACCTAATACTTAGAACGTATTATTTATTCAGAAAAGAAAATGAAGATTTAAAGGTTAATGATTATTTTGTTAAGACCCCCGTGCTCAAGAATAATACCTCATGTAACTATCTGGCTCAGTTAGTATGTTAGAAGAAAAACAAAAAAATCTGGTGGTAGATAAATTCAGCAGACTCTCCACTATCTTAAATCCTTTGGGAGTAAATTCTGGATAGTTCAACTTACCAAAAAGCTGAAAGATACACCATTTAAATGAACTAAATTAGTTACACTTTATATTTTAGATAGAAATTATCTTAAGACAGGATACTCTAGCTACCAGATTCAATATAATCATTTAGGGGGGAAAAAAAGGTTGAAATGTATTAACTTTCACAAAGTCTTCACGTTTGACCAGACTAATTTCTGGATCATTTTGTTTTTAGAGATTTTTTATTTCGTGCTGTATGTCTGATGCTCCGTTTACCACCCCTAATTTTCTGGTTATAATTCAACACAGTAACAAAGTTTGCTATAAAACAGCATGAGAAGTGAAAGTATGAAAGCCCAATAGACATCCTGAGTTGAGCACAAAGCTTCAGTGATTGCAGATTTAAATTCCCAGTGGTTCGTTTCTTCTCCTGTGCTTTTGAGGAATCTAAATACTAGAGTGCCCAGTTGGTGAGCTTTCCTTTCTCTACTTGAACATACCCTTGGTTGAACCTCTTTCAGCATTGCACTAGCATCTTCATCATAGTCCAGTTTACAAGCAAGAGCAAGGTCATGTGCTGCTTCTTCCCAATGGCCCAGAAGTCTGAAACAGATTTAAACTTGTTTTAGGAACTTAGGTGACACATGATCTCTTCCCTAAAGGAGTTTTATTAAAATAAAAGCTTAATTTTCTTTTCCCGTAAAAGCTAACTCATGAAAAGTAGGATAGCATGCTACCTTCAATATAAGCTAGAAGGGGAAACACAATGGACACTTTGTTGGGAAAAAAAAAAAAAAGCAGCAAGAAGGCTAACTCTGAAAATAATGGTTGGAGGGGGAAGAGGTTGAGGACAGCAAATGGAAGGAAGACTATCTGGATATATCTGACACAGTTTTAACTCTTGAAACATGTAAATGTTTCACATACTCAAAAACATAAGTCAGAAAGAACCGATTTGACCGCACTTAACAACAACAACAACGTGTCCTGGCGTGGCACTGTGGGTTTAATGCGCTGGTCTGCAAAGTAGGTTTGAATGGCAAGGTCGATGGTTCAAGTTCACCAGCTGCTCCTTAGAAACCCTATACAGGGTCACTATGAGTCCACTCTGGTAGTATAGTGGTTACGAGTTAGGCTGCTAACCTTAATGTTAGCAGTTTGAAACTACCAGCTGTCCCACAGGACACAGATGATCCTGTAGAGATTTATAGCCTTGGAAACCCTACAGTTGGAACGGATTCCATCGCATACTACCACCATCAATGCTGAAACAATCAGAAAATCAAAGAGCCTAATTGAGTATCACATGGATAACATTCTAAGGATAAAAAGTGCCAACACAAAACAAAACAAACCCCAACTTTAAACTTAGCTTATGTAAATTTTTCATGAAAATTATAATTCTAAAATGATTTTATGTATATTGTAGAGTAACACAAGTAAGTAAACATATTAGGGACAAAGACAAGGAGA
The DNA here is from genome assembly GCF_000296735.1 of Chrysochloris asiatica. Classification (NCBI taxonomy): domain Eukaryota; kingdom Metazoa; phylum Chordata; class Mammalia; order Afrosoricida; family Chrysochloridae; genus Chrysochloris; species Chrysochloris asiatica. The sequence goes on along the minus strand of NW_006408615.1, from coordinate 11,634,290 downwards.
AAAATGTAAAAAAAAAAAAAAAATAGGGAAAACTAATTTAAAATTTAATGGGAAATATCAGTATAAACTCATCATTTCCTGGTTTTTTAAAGAAATCGTAATTAAAACCTTTTCCTCCTACATTTCTCAATGACAAAGAAACAAAGTCAAATGGCTAATTCCAAGTCAGGACAAGCACAGTACAAGCTGAGCTTATGCTGTTTTATACAAAGACAAAGAAATGTTCAAAGATGAATGGTGGGTGATGTGGTAGAAAGCACTTTTGAATTACACCAGCCACTCTTTGTTAACCCTATGTGGTATCACTATGAACCTAAACCGGCTGGACAGCACTTAACAACAATAAAGGGATCAACAGTAACCTGTGTGAACTTTTCCTATGTCCAGATTCACTAACATTTTATTTAAAAACTTTTCTATATCTTGATATGTGTCTTCATAACCACAAGAGATGCTCTGAGTCATCTAATACACCTGTTCATGCGACGGGCTCTCACGACAATTCATCTCTGGGCCACAAGGACTCCCACTGCAGCCCAGAATGATAACATTTGTTTCTTTAATTCTCCCTTTTGACTTTTTAGGTAACCTAGGAGAGACTACAGTAGTTTCAGGCTAGCATATTCCTTATGTAATTAATACATTGGTTGTTCAATATTAAGTTACAAAAGAAAAAGTAAGAAAATTTGTAAGGACATTTGAGAAAAACTCTTACACTTGGTTTTACATGATCAAAAATGGTTATTAGCAATATTTTTCTTTGACTGGAAGGAGAAAAAAACTTATACAAAGTACATGTTACTTGCAACACCCAGACAGTACTTCTGAAAACAAAACATAATAAAACACTAAACTAAAACTTGAAAGAGTTCTAAACATAATTAAACTCCATTTACTTACCTGTGTGCTTTGCCTCGCCACTTGTAGGGCTGGGCTGAATCAGGATTAATTTCAATGGCTCGGTCACAGTCTCGGATGGCAGCATTTGGCTTCTGTAATTTGATGAAGACACTAAAAAATAAGTGTAATATTAAAAAGTATTCATTTCAAACAATAAAACCTTTGGGACCTCCACCACATCAATAATTCTAATTAAATGAGTAAATTATTCACCAGGGGATGCTTTTTGGTTTAGAGTTCTCACCTGGCTCTCTTGGCATACAGAATGGCCAATCGAGGATTCAATTTGATGGCATCCGTGAACAAGTCGATGGCTTTCTGTAGTTCACCTAAAATGAAATAGAAATTATAGAAAAACATTCAGAGGCTAAAAAATATTAATAAGAAATGCAATTAGGTTTCATGTTTTTCTTTTAGCCTACTTAAAAGACTATAGTGTCTAAGTTAATACAGGCTCTGGAGTTATGAACAAGAATCGTCCTTACTGGTGTCTTTAAGAATTTGGATGTAAATAGAACAAGGGCTATAATCTTAGTTTAGTGCAAAGAAGTGTCCTGGGGCCCTATGGGTTATGCAGTGGGCTGCTAACTGCAGGTGGGATCAATCAAAGGGAGAAAGATGAAGCTGTGTGCTGTCCTACAGATGTACAGTCTCAGGAAGCCTCCATGGGACTGCTATGAGTTGGAATTGACTCAACAGTAGTGAGTGTAGTGAAAGAGGAGTCCTCGTGGTGCAATATTAAAGCACTTGGCACTGACAGCTGGCAGCTGGAACCTAACAGCTGTTCTGTGGGAGAAGGATGAGGCAATCTGCTTCTGTAACGATCACAGCCCTGGAAACCCTATGGGGCAGGCCCACTCTGTCCAGCAGGATGGCTCCTGTTGAAGGTGACACCACGGCAGTTGGCTGGGAAGCTCCTAACCTTTCCCATGATTTATATGTTGCATATGCTACAAGTAGGTGATTGTGATGAAGAGTTTGTTACAGTAGGGGTTGGCTCAATTGTTTCAAAGTGAGGGCACATTTATGTAGCATTAAGGGCAAGTACAGGAGTTGTCCCCTATAAAGTCAAAAGTTCATAACTTGTGGAGTCTCTGTATATAAAACTGGCTTTGCAAAACAAACCTTTACTTATAATGTACATCCCTCAAGAACTTCCCAACTTCACTTCTGTCTTCTGTAGCCCAGAGTTTTGCGGAATTTAACAGCTGAGTTTCAGATCTGTGACTAAGTAACTCTGAGATAGTTGTAAGTAATCTATTAGTTTCTTCTTAAAGATCTCCTTGCAATCAGACGTTTGGTCAGTTGGCTCAATGTTATGTTCTATGAAAGGGGCACTGTGTGATTTACATGTTGTGTGAACATCATATTGTTACTGTAGTCTGGCTTTTTTTTTTTTTTTTTAAAAAAAAGCATCTCACACAAGCTTTGTGTTTAGCAGTGAATCATCATGTACAGAGGGATTTGATTTTATGTTTTATCCTCAGCCAGGTTATTAGCAACCTTTCCATACCCAATATACACTCATCATTTCCTGGTTTTTGTAAGAAATCATGATTAAAAACTTCATTCTACACTTCTCAATGACAAAAAAACATTACAGAAGCAAACTGAAATGCATTTTCATTAGCCTTGTACCTTTCAATGGAGTTAATCCTTTAACATGTATCAATCAGTAAGCACAGTAAACACGGCTTATGTGTGCTTACATACAAATCTGTAACGAACAATTTCACTTAAAAAAACAAATAAAACCATTTCAAAGATTCCACTTCTAGTTATGAGCTGACATCTCTCTCCCAATCCCACAGCATCTTCTAACAGGTTCATAGCCTGTTTTCAACTGTACAATCCCTGACAGGGACAGAGCACCTAAGCAAACAAAGTAAGCCTGAGCATACATGTTCTTACTAATCTGTAGTCAACAGTTTCCACACAGAATTTTCCCATATACAGATCTTGTATATGCAGCCAACCCCACAAAGGTTAGGCAGACAGAAAGAAGAGAAGCAGCAGGAAGCAGCTAAAGGAAGCTGCAGCAGCTGAGAATGAAAGAGAAATGGAGGGACAGAGGAAGGGAAAGGGTAAGGAACCTCCAAAAAGAGCTATAGCACTGAAGATGAGAAGCCTGGGAGGGGCGCAGTGAGAGTCAGCAGTGACCAATGGCAGGGCCAAGAGGAGCCCTGCATGGCTGAGACGTGCTGAGACAGCAGTCCTGCACTGAGGAAGGGAGCTTTTGCCTACACGCCTATTGATCTTGATCCTGAGTTGTATGTAACTGTGAGTATGGTCTATACTGAAGAGCTTTGGTAGCATAGTGGTTACAAGTTGGATTGCTAATCTCAAGATCAGCAGTTTGAAACTACCAGCTGTTCTGTGGGAGAAAGATGAGGCTTTTTGTTCCTGTAAAGATTTACAGCCTGGGAATCCCTATACAGGGTCGCTGTGAGTTAGAACTGACTCCACAGCACACCACCATTACTACACTGTAGATTATTTTACCCAGCAGAGAAGTAGAGAGTGACAAAGGGGGGAAAGGCTGCTGTCAGAACTGTTAAAAAGGTTGAAGAGTGAAGGTTATGTCTGACCTCCATTCCATAAGGATCAGCCGTAGACTGCTCCTGGTCACTATCTCCTCTGAAGATAGACAGAGGCTGGTTTGAATAGCAAGGCTGGCGGTTCAAACTTACCAGCCTCTCCTCAGAAACCCTATACAGGGTCATTATGAGTCAGAACTGACTGGACAGAACTTAACAGTAATCGTTACATTGATCCCTGGTGTGGTGCTGTAGGATAAACACCAGACTGTGGCAACCACAAGGTCGGCAGTTCAAACCCACCAGCCACTCATGACAACCCTATACAGTACTGTTTTGAGTGGGAACCGACTTGAGAGCACCCACCACCACCACCACCTAACATTATACACGAAGGCGCCTTGCTCCACTAACTGAAAGGCCAGCTATTTGAACCCAACAGTCGCGCTGTGGGAGAAGCAGCCTAGGAACCTGATCCTGTAAATACCGCGCCTAAGAAATCCTATGGGACAGGTGTACTCTGTTCACAGTGGGTCTCTGAGCTGGAAGTGACTCAATGGCGTACAGCAACAACGTTATACTTAGTAGTATTAGTCTCCTTGCATTGGTGGGAGCAGACTAAAGCAAGTGATAAACTATGAACAAGGGTGTTACTATGCAAAGTTGAGCACCACTGTCCTCATACTACTCTCTGAGAGCCTTTCAACTTTTTCAGGCTTCTCTTAAGAGCAGAGGAGAAACACCATGACAACCAGGAAACCAAAGGCTTTGCATCAGACAGATCAAGACCTGCCCAAGACCTGAAGCAAAGTAGCTGTAACCTCTTAATCAATGAAGAAGGGGTGGGTGGAGAATATGCTAATATTCAGTATGTTCCCTTCCACTTTTCCTGCAGCATTTTTTGTCACTGAAGCAGAAAGGAGACTATTCCAAGCACTACAATAATATGGAAAAGACATAAAACTCACCATCACTGAGGGCATCAATGGCAGCCACTTTCTTGTCATTTGCCTGATCCATCATCTCTTCAGTTATCTAGTTGGAAATAGAAATCAACTTAGGAGAGAAAACAAAAAGAAGGAAGCAGTTTGGGCCTTCTCAAGGATGTGGTTGTCACAATCCTATTTTCATTCAATTCTTCTCTAGTCTCCAGGGAGCAAAGATAAACATTATAATAGTTGATTAATTAAAGACATTACACACAACGAACTGTAACACATTAAAAAAAAAAAGGCTCCCAACATTGCTCTAGACATGACATTTGCTTCCCACAATCCCAATCAAAGTAGGATGTTCTGCCCAAATATAAAAAAATCCCAACCTCCTCACTATGGGTTCAAACTACTTTATAGACTTGAATCCTCAAATGGTTTCATTTCTTGGTTCCTGAAAATACCTACTATTAGGTAAGTTCATGTCGGTACCTGTCCACCATGGGTGAACCTACTGGTTATTTAACATACCAGTGGCATAGCTTCTAGAATCACAGCAACACGCAAGCCACTACAGTACCACAAACTGACAGACCAGTGGTGGAGTATTTACAGACAAGAGAATGTTGGCATCCAGAATAAAAAATGACTATAAAGCAGTAAGAAAAAAATCAAGTAGGAAAATGGCTAAAAGATGAGAAATGGACTTCACAAATATCTACGTATTACTGACAAACTTAAAATTGCTCAATTTTATTGAAACTCTTAAAACTAAAAATTAAAAATCTCAAGAATGTACTATTTTTTGCAGTAACATCTGTAAAAATGAATACCAACAGTATGAACTGTTGGTGAGAAGACAGACAAAAGTCACTTTTAAACTGTTCAATCTTTTCCATGATCAATTCCCCTAAGGAATCTTTCTAGAGTGCTAGTGTGGTGCTGCAGTGGACTGTAAGGTTTGTTTAAATCCAACCTGTGTTAACAAGACTAAGGATTCTTTATAAGGGGCCCTGGTAGTGCTGTGAGTTAGGCCCTGGGCTGCTAATTATAGGGTTGGTGGTTCAAACCCATCAGCCACTCACCAGGAGAGAGATAAGGTTGTCTGTGGCTGTAAAAACTTAGTCTTGGAAACCCTGTGTGTAGTCTCTGTGAGTCTGAATAGACTAAATGGCAGTGGTTGTTTTTTCATAGACAGTAATTTTGGCACTGTAATGGGCAATATCATCCCTGTTGTGACAGTTTTATTTCTGATAACAACTTGACAGTAGGTATCCTATAAACAGATAGTTTCCCTGGTAGGCACATACCTTAGGTAAACTCTAAGGAGCAGTGAAACCAGATGCAAACTGAAAGGGCAGGGAAAATAGAACATAAAAATATTTCAGAAATTGTTGGTGTAGTTAAAGTTAACATGGGAATTTCCATAAGCATTTTAAGAAGTAAAATAAAATCCTTTCCTATATGCTGGAATTAGAGAATAACAACTTAATAGGTGCTTTGATTAGAAAGCATCATTTCATAAAATTACTGCAAAAGTAATGCAGAACATGCCATTGAACTTACCTCTACAGTTTCATCTCCCATTTCTTGAGGGGCATCTGTGTCTGGGTCAATCACACCTTCATTGTCAATTTCTGCCAAATATGAAAAAAAAATGACATTAAGACTTGTGAGATCCACTACAGTAGCCACTAGCCACATAAGGCTATTAATGATTTAAACGTGTCAGTGCAAATTGATGAAATGAATTTGTTATTTTAAATGAATTTAAATACTGATGATACATTTAAAACTTTCCCCACTAAATACAACTTTATTTTCTAAGATTAAATGTACTTTATCTGCTCACGTAAGATACTGTTGTTAAGTGCCACTGAACCTATTTCAACACATAGAGACCCTGTATAGAGTTTCTCAGAAGTAGCTGGTGGATTTGAACTGTTGACCTTGCAGTTAGCAGTCCGATGCTTATCCTATAGGGCCATTCCTCTCTCATACTGTATTATAGTGTGAATGTTAGCAGATACATGGTTCCCAGTTTTACACTTAACATGTAGTACTAATTGAGTCCAGTCATCAAATTGATCTAACTCAAAATAATTTTTTTCTGTACATCAATTTTTTAAAGAAATATTTCATGTGGCTAGCAAAACATGAGTGATATGATGTTAAATCATAGCGAGATATTAGTTTGCTTTAAAAATATTATAGACAAAATTTTACAATTTAATGTAAAGAAAAACTGTGGATATAGACTCAAGTTCCAAAGCTAATTAATACTAAAAACACAATAGTAAAGACCAACATTTTTGGAAAGAGAAAAGTTGCAAATTTCATGATGAATAGCAATGGGAATTTGCTACAGCAGAGCAAACCCCCAAAAGACCCCACAAATATTAAAATAATCTAAGTTAAAACCAACCACCAAAAATTAGAATTAAAAACATCCAACCAAGAATTTAAAACAAATTTAAACCAAAAGTTAGAATTAAAAACATCCAACCAAAAATTTAAAAGCAACTGAACTTGTAACTTTGTCGACCAGTGACACAGCTTGTTTTGTGCACATTAAAAAAAATTTAATAAAGAGAAATACTTTTAACTGATGGTCTATGGAGGGGATTATAATCAATGTAATGAAACAAGTTATATGAATTGTTGAATGTGAAACTGATGATGTGCCCTGTAAACTTTCACTCAATCCACAATAAAAACCTTAAATTAAAAAACAAAAACAAACAAAAAAAAAACAACTTAAAACTTGGATAGTTGGCAAAAGCGATTATGTTATGGAAACTGTAGGTACTTTAACAAAGTGAAATATTTTTAATTAAGTTCCCAAATAACTGTCTGTAAAATGCAAGACATTTCTAACAATTTCAAATAATAAGTTATCTTTATTTTTTTACATTGTTGTTGTTAAGTGCCGTCGAGTCGGTTCTGACCCATAGCGACCCTGTACAGGGTTTCCGAGGGTGTAAATCTTTACGGGAGTAGAAAGCCTCATCTTTCTCCCACGGAGCGGCTGGTAGTTTCGAACCGCTGACCTTAAGGTTCGCAGCCAGATTCGTAACCACTACGCTACCAGAGCTCCTTATTAGTTGTGTAATATTTGAGATTAACCAGTTAATACTAAGGTTTAAAAGGATTTTAAAATTTATAAAGAATTTTTATTAATTTTTGGTGTTAATAATAAAACAAAACAAAACTTCATGGCATAGATATTTTTCAATTCTTATATGTCAAAGAATTTCAGCTGATTATGAAAAAGGAACTTTCTACCATTCCAGTTTTGTCAGACCAAAAATTTGTATTTATAAAAATTTAAATTACAAGACTTACATTTCCCTTATTGTTATGTTTCACTATACTAATTTTTATACATACTGAAAAGCATATCATCAGTTTTCTGAGGAAAACTAATATAAAGGTGTCATAGATCTAACTGCTTACAACCATTCAAATGCTACAAATCACTGTCAATTTAGGAAGTGCCCAAAGAAATTAAGAGAATTATCTTGTGTTTCTTCTGACTGAGTACTGGAAAAGTTGAACAAAGCTTTTACTTTATGATTAATTCCAAGATGTTCTTAAAGGGAAAAATTGTGTCTCATAATAATAAAGGATAAAAGACTATAGAATGATTTGTATTTTCTCATCAATATCACATTGTCTATACAACTAAGCTAAACTTGAAGCTTGAATTAAAGTCATTTTATTGCAAACTTTTAAAAATAAACAGGTATAAGAATTTATGCGGAGATTGAAACTTCTCATAAGACAGTTGCTAACCGTAGGGTTAGAGGTTCGAATCTAACCAGAGGCCCCTCTGAAGAAAGGCTGGGCAATCTATATCCAGAAAATCCACCACTGAAACTCTGTGAAGTAATGAAGTAAGCCTCTACTCTGACACACATGGGTTTGGCATGAGTCGCAACTGATTCAATGGCAACTGGTCTTGTAAGACGGGGCTTCACAAAGTTTGTAGAGAAATAGAATTAAAAGATAATGACATTTTCCCACAAACTTTAAAAAAAAAAAAAAAAAGCCCCCTCATCTGCGTAAAATATACTTGGATCTCAAACAGAAGAAAAATATTTAATGAATTTTAACGTGGCTATGAGAAAATTTAGATTTCATGTATAGCTCATATCGTCTTTTCTTAGAGATGATATAACGAATGATGTAAAAAAAACAAAAAAGAAACCCATATAGACTCAGATCATAAAACTCTCTCTCACATACACACCATCTTCTCACCTAGATCACTTTCTTCACTTGAGGGTTCATCTGTCTTTACGCTTTCTTCTGGCATCTTATTATCTGTTTTTTCTTCCTAGCAAAAGAAGAGCAAACAATGTTATCAGTATTGAATAACATATCCACTATATGTAACTGAGAAGTCCTGGTGTGGCACTGTGGGAGACAGCACTAGACCCCAAGGTTGCTTTGAACCGCAATGTTGGCGGTTCAAACTTACAAGTCTCTCCTTGGAAACTCTATGCAGGGTCACTATGAGTCACAACCAACTTGATAGCACTTAACAACAAAAAAACAAGTAAAACAAATTTATGTATAAAGTGTTTACAAACATTACTTTTACTTGTTAATTGTTTTGGAAAACTTCTTTTAGTTTTTGGTTCTTTTTTAAAAATGAAGTACAGGCCCACTTTATTATTCCAATCTTTTCAAACTATGTCTTTGGAATTCAAGAAAGTTGGATTTTAGGAAGCTAATATAAATAGATATACAAAAACCTCACAACTCTCCACACTCACAACAGGCTTTGAAACTCACAACTCTCCACACTCACAACAGATATTTCTGCAAAATAAAGTTTGAGCATTCATATTCAGTGGGATAAACACAGACTATTAATAGTCTCATGTCAGTTCAGGCTGTTTTGCTGCTGAATATGTCTACTATAAATGTTTACATTCTTAAAACAGTTTCTGAATGGCAAATAAATTACTTGTATTTTACACAAGTGATGAAAATTCGAAAAAAAATAATTTTTTTTTTTAAATCACACATGATGGAAAGCAAATTTCCTTCCCATCCTATAAGTAACCAGTGTGGTTTCTTGTCTCTTATTCTAGATATTCAGTCTGTATAAAAGACAACAACTTTTCCACTTAATAAATACCTCACATAACTGGTACTGCTTAAGTAATAATACCCCACATAACTGTTACTGCTTAAGTAATAATACCCACCAGCTGCTCTTTGGAAACCTTAGACAAGGTCAATATGAGTTGAAATCTATTTGACAGCACTTCTACCTTGCTAATACACCATTATCAGCCTACCTACATTCATTCAACTGTGTATGTGTATCAGAAGTTACTTAACCAGTTAATGTAGATAGCTTCCCCTTTTGTTTTGTTTTTTAAATTGGAAGCAGAGTGCTACCTTTGTGAATCTCTACTATGTGCAAAGTGCCAGATGGGGTTCAGCATATGCGGAGAATAACACCAATCATTAAGTCTCAACAGAAATGTTACTGCAAAAAGTTTTAGCAGAGATTATACACGTGATATATAACTGTGTTTTCATAGCAGTTTACTACAGTCTATCTACGGCTCCTAAGACGATAACAACTTGTTGGGCTTTTGTTTATACTAAACAACAAAATTCCCTCTTAATGTAAGAACAGTAATTGAAAACTTGGTGAAAATAGTTTAGACATGCAGGTAAAAAGTGAGATCTGAGAATTTCCAAGGGTGTATTGGTAGCATAGTGGTTACGAATCAGGCTGCGAACTTCAAGATCAGCTGTTCGAAACTACCAGCTGCTCTACGGGAGAAAAATGAGGCTTTCTGCTCCCATCAAAATTTACAGCCTTGGAAACCCTGTTCAGGGTCGCTATGGGTCAGAACCGACTCAACAGCACTTACTAACAACAACTATTCTGGAGAGAACACTGCACTCTCATTTCTACATTTCAGCTACTGGCAACCCCTTCTTGATCGTCCATACCCTTTTGGTGAAAATGCTCAGAAAAAACAAGAGAATTGGGGATTTGGGCTACTTGTTATTTTACATAGCAAATATGAGGAAGGTACCTATGATAAGACACTGCTAGGTTCTGAAGGCACAATGGTGAAGCATACAGATGCACAAGCTTTGCAGAGCTTAGCTTTTACAGGCCAGGAAGACACACAATTTTTATTTTAAACCATAGCTAATATTCAATAACAAATTATGTTTAAATGAAATTTTAGGTCTGGAAACAAATTTTATGTAGAGCTTATTTTCAAGAGAACGTGGAGAAAATGGACCTCAAGGTCAGTTTGAACAATAAGGTCGGTCGTTCAAGTGACTCAAGGCACGAACAACAACAATTGCAGAGCAGCAGTTAAACGTAAGCCACAATCAACTGTATAACATACCTTGGTACTCTCTTCTGATTTTGCTTTCTGAGTAGCAGGTGGTATTTTACCACCCATGCTTGAGAGATGAGAAAAAAAATACTTGTTTAGAGTACTGCAATTAACCAAACAAGTAACGTTCTTTTATCTAGAGAAAAGGAAAAAATAAAAGTTAGACATTCGGATGCTGTCATTTCCAAATCTTAGGAGTAAATGCTTAATTAATTTGAATGCTTTGATATAATTGTTGAGTCCTTTTTCAATTTGAAATTTTACATATTTTTAGAATATTGGTTAAGGAAAACCTAGCCCTTCTCTTGCCACAACAAGCCTAACAAATAATAACTATGCACCTTCTCTATGCACATTCATACAGGAAAGAGGGAAAAGACTGAAAAGTAAGCAAGGAATGACAGAATCATTTGTTAGTTATGAGTTTAGAGCTCATTTGAAATTGAGAAATTTCATATTCTAAAACTTGAAATGTGATATTTAGCAGCAATAAACAAACAACAAAAAAAAACAACCTAAAACCCCTACTGTCTAGTTGATTCTGACTTATGGCAACTCCGTTTGGGTCCGAGGAGCTGCGCAGGGTTTCCGGGACAGCTTCTTCAAAAGGAGATTGCCAGGCCTTTCCTCCATGGGGCCAGCAGATGGATTCAAACCACCAACCTTTCAGATAGCACTTAAATTCAAATACAGTTTATGAAGTAACAAGGGAAAGGTCAAAATGGATGTCAGAGAGACATTGAAACTTGCTCTGCAGCATAGAGATGCTAAAGCAATTG
>NW_006408615.1:11608619-11620616 GCF_000296735.1 Chrysochloris asiatica | reverse complement strand
AGAAACTTATTCTCCAACGAAGAAATGCTAAAGCAAATGGAACAGATAACGAGCTGAAGAGAAAATTTCCAAGGGCAGGATCAAGAAGACAAAGTCAAGTATTATGAAATGAACAAAGACCTGGAGTCAGAAAACCAAAAGGGAGGGAATACAACATGGCCAGTATTTCTCAAGCTGAAAGAACTGGGGGTGGGGGGGAAGGAATCAAGCCTCAACTTGCAACATTATAGGATACTGTGGGCAAAATATTGAATGATACAAAAATTATCAAAAGAAGGTAAAAGGAATACTCACTCACTGTACCAAAAAAGTGAGAGGTGGGTCACAAAGCCTATTAAAATTTACCCTAAAATAAAAAGGCCTTAACTTATAAAAAAAATTTATGTATTTAGAAAACAAGTCTTAGGCTAAAGTGTTATTTAAATTGTCAAAGACGACAAAGACATGTCAATTCTTTAAAGTTCGTTACCATATCCATGTACATACATTGATTTCAGTCAGACAGGTTTCTCCACAGGGAGTATGTACACATTTTTTTGAAATGACCAAGTTACTCTTTCATCAGCAATGTATGAGAGAGTTCCAATTGTTCCACATCTTGATCACCACTGAGTCCCCATTTGGTCATTGTTCATCTTTTAAATGTTCAGCTGTTCTGATAAATGTCAAGAGGGATCTCATTTGTAATTGAGTCCCTCCCTTTCCATGTATTGGTTGACCATTTAAATGGCCTTTTTTTGTGTGAAATTCAGCTCTCATCCAATTTTTCATTAGGTTGCTTTGTACTGAAGAATTCACTTTATCAGATTAGGTTTGACCTTTGCCCTCCACTACTGGGTGGTTATCTCTGAGCCTCTGGAAAGACCTGCCTGACAGGAATGTGTCTGCCTGGGGCCTTCAGTCACCAGTCTGAAGTGATTTATACTGGAGGCTATGAACCATGTAGGAGGATCTCAATTCTGACCTCCAGTAGGGGCTGGAATCTAATGGTCAGCCAAGTGGGAAGTATATGATCCTGTGTATTACCATACAATGTGACCATGAGAAGGAAAATGTATCCCATGATTTCTTAAGGAGAGTGTGACCAGACCTCTCTCATGTCTCTTTCCTTGGCTGAGTTTAGTTATAGCCACCTTAATTTAACTGTAGTAAAAATTACAAGTATGCCATTTTCCTGGGCATTTTAATTGTCATCCTAGCCAAACCTGCAGGTAGTTGTGTGAACCTCTGAATTTGAGGCTGATGTCTGAAAAGCAGTCTTGTGAAGACTGTTCTCTTTGATTTTGCAGCCAAATTCAATAAAGTTGTCTATTTGTAGATGTTCTTTGTATTTTCTGCATATAGCCAGCCCCTTTTCAGTTTTATGTGTTGTCAATATATTCTCCCATCATGTGGTTTGCCTTTTCACTCTTAATATATTTTGATGAACCCAAACATGGAACAAAAGTTTAAATGTGCACAAGCAAAACTGGAAATTTCTTAAAAGTACCAGGCAATAAAGAAAAACGTGCACATGGAAATAGAGATTCAAAAGAGAAACTTGTACACCAGTGTTCACTGCAACACTATTCCAAATAGCCCAAAGGTGGAAACAAGCTAAATGCTCAAAAAAAGAATGGGTAACAAAATGTGGTACATACACACAATGGAATACTTAGTCACCATAGAAGAAATGAAGACTTCACAGATGCTAAACTATGGATGGAACTTGAAGACATTATGCTAAGTAGAATAAGTCAATTATAATAGCAAAAATACCCCATGACCTGAGTTGTAAGGTTGTTTACGGATAACCATACGTTCCATGGGATTTGGTTCCTTAAGGGTCATGATTTCACAGAACATCACAGTTAGCTCGCCTGATACTGTGTCTGTACTTCTGTTCAACCTAAATTTACTGAGTACTGCCTGGGGTCTTAAAGGTTTGCAAGCAGTCATTCAGGGCACAACTAATGGTCTGTATTCACTTGGAGCAACAGTGGAAGGGGGGTCCGGAATAGGAGGAGGACATGGAATGTGTGGTTAATTACCTCTAAGAACAATGGTCTCATTAGCTAGGATGGTGCCCAGCTACCATTACTGTAAATTTTGAGCAAAGAATCTATACAAGAATCCTGATCAAAAGGGAGGAAAATGTAGAACAGAATGCCAAGTGCTTGAGAACTCTTTAGACTTTCTGGAGTCCTGGTGTGGTGCTGTGGGTTAATGTGCTGGACTGCAAAGTCGGTTTGAATCATTAAGGTTCAAGCTCACCAAGTACTCCTTGGAAACCCTATACAGAGTTGGAATCCTCTGGATGACACTTACCAACAATTGTAGACTTTCTGGAACCATGCAAGGTGAATGAACCCTTGAATCCTGAAAATGATCTTTAAATCTTAAACCAAAATAATCCCGACGTCATCTTAACGTCAAATAATAGTTCAGTTTAAGTAGTAAAAAATGCCTGCCTTGATAATTATGATCTTTTAAGATCTATGTAGGCTCAAGATTGATAACAGCAAACATAACATATTGGATCAAATTAAATCTGTCTTGTGTCAAGTACAGTCAGAATGATCCCTAGAAGTAAAAATGATGAGACTTCATCTCGTGTATTTTGAACATGTTATTAAACAGGACCAGTCCCTGGAGAAGGGCACATGCGTGTTGAAGTAGAGTCAGTAGAAAATAGGAAGGTCCTCAAAATCAGACAGACTGCCATAGTGGCTGCAACAATGGGCACAACAATTGTGAAGGTGGTGGAGGACCAAGTGGTGTTTTATTCTGTTGTAACTAGGGTCACTATGGTTAGAACAACAGATGGGATCAAACTGACAAGAGCAACTTGAAAGACCTTATGTATAGAAAACTTAGGGGCAGTGAGTTAGAGACAGAACAACTCAGAAAAAGGAATCTGTGTCACCATAACTTCTCCAAGTAGAAACTGCTGAATTGGTGTTTTGTTGTGCATTATTCTCAATAACAAAATAAGTAAAATTTAGAGTAAAAACAAAAATGTGTACTTTTTTTCAGTTGTTTAATGTGACCATTATTAAATGATCTAACATCTACAATTTAAATTCAGTACAAAAAATAAGTATATTGTTGTACTGTTATTAAGTACCATTGAGTAGGAGTCCTGGTGTGGCACTGTGGGTTAACGAATCAGACGGCAAAGTCGTTTGAACTGCAAAGTTGTTGGTTCAAGCTCACCAGCTGTTCCTTGGAAACCCTGTACAGGCTTGCTATGGGTCAGAATTGACTCAACAGCACTTAACAACAACAACCACTGAGTAGATTCCAACTCATAGCAACCCTGTTTAGGGTACCTGAGGAGCAGCTGGTGGGTTTGAATTGCCATCCTTGTGATTCAGTCTATCCTACAGCATCACACAAGGAGTTCAATATTACCACAAAATTCTTTCCTAAGAAAAGCTATCCTCAAAAGAGACACAGCAAATATGCAGTTAAATTTTAATTAACACATAGGATGTTTTAAGCTATTTCCCTAAGCCTCAAATTATTAATAGTTCCAAGAATGGATTTAAGGTGATAACCACAACAGTCTAAGGTTCAAACATTGTAAAGTGATATTCCTGTCAACCCTGAAGTTTCAAAAAGTTCGTGGAAAAATTTCGGTATCTTTTGATTGAATTTTTCCAAAAACATTTTGAGTTAGGTGATGCAATCCTTCTTACAAGATCTCATAGGATTTCATTCAGAACTTTCTCAATTTAATAGCAATCAGCTTTGTGGAGCAGTCCTGGTGTGGCGCTGTAGGAAAAGCACTCAACCACAAGGTCAGTTTGAACCGCAAGGTTGGCGCTTCAAACTCACCAGCCACTCCTTGGAAACCCTATACAGGGTCGCTATGGATTGGAACCGACTTGACGGCTTTTAACATAGCAATCTGCTTTGTGCTATAGTTACTTATGTTATGAGATAAATAAGCCAGAACGAAAAACTAGAATCACCTACGGGAAACATTAAAATAGGACATATAGTCATAAGCAGTGCCTGACACGTTTTCCAGCGCTCATTCCAGAATTCTCACAGAGCCATAATCATTTCAGCTTAAGACACTGTTCTTGGACACATTTTAAAATTTTCTTCAGCTCGCTCTCTTCCTCTCTAGTAGAAGGGGAACAAAATACTGTATCCACTCATTGTCATGTTCACCTTTGTTGTTATGTGCCATGGAGTTGGTTCCGACTCATAGTGAACCTGTACAGGGTTTCCAAGGCTGTAAATCTTTATGGGAGCAGAAAGCCTCATCGTTCTCCCGCAGAACAGATGATAGTGTCGAATTGCTGACCGTGAGATTAGCAGCCCGGTTCGTAACCACTACGCTGCCGGAGGTCCTTCACCTTTAGAGACAGCTATTTCTCCCTGTGAGAGAAGTCTGCTTTATCAGGAATCTTGGGAACAGTTTATGAATGGAAAGACTTTTCCTCTCATGGGTAAACTGACTGCTGTTAAGTGCCATCAAGTTGGTTCCGACTCAGAGCATTCCTGTACAGAAGGTGGTAGATAGAAAAGAATAAAAGCATGCAAAGACCTATGTAACCTCTTTGGATGGTCAAGTTATTCAGTACATAACATGATGAAAACCCAGGCCTCAAATACTAGTCTTGTAATTTATGTCCCAAAGCAACAAAAGAAAAGGAGATCAGTTTTTGCATTAGCAAGAGCTGGTCACGAAATTCTTGAAAAAAAAAAACAAAAAACAAAAACCTGTATCTGGTGAAATTTCGTTTCCCTGACAGAGCAACCTATAGATTTTTTCCTTGAGAAACAATGTGCAAAACAGAACGAACTACTGTTATCATTACGAGTTCTCCCAGGGTTCTGGGGTAAGCATTGGATTACAAACCCACCAGACTGACGGTTCAAACTTATCAGCTGCTTGGGGAAAATGCTGAGCTTTTCTGCTGCTGTAAAGATTCAGTCTCAGAAACCCTACTGTGTCCCGAAGTCCTGGTGTGGGTAGCACTGTAGGATAAGTACTGGACTGAAAGGCCGGTTACACAGCTAAGTCAGCAGTTCAAACTCACCAGTCGCTCTTCAGAAAGCCTGTAAGAGTAGGAACTAACTTGATGGCACTTAACAACAATAATTAGGGTCACTATGAGTTTGAAATCAACTAGATGGCAGTGATGTTTTTCATAAATAGCTAACAATAAAACCTGTGAAAACTGTAACCTGCAAGAGATGAAAAAGATGCAAATATTTCCCACTGAATAGCAGATAAAAATAAATTAATTAATTAAAAAGGTAGAAAAACTTGCAAGATCCTGAAGGAAAAAAATAAGTAAGGTAGGTGAGTTCTGGTTCTCATTGTTGTTGTTAAGTGCCACTGAGTTGGTTCCGACACATAGCGATACTGTATATAGTTTTCAAGAAGCAGCTGGTAAGCTTGAACCGCCAACCTTGAGGTTCAAACCAACTTTGTAGTCTAGCAAGTTAATTCACAGGGTCACACTGCACTATGTTGTTGTTAAATGTCACCGAGTTGGTTCCAACTCACAGTGAATCTGTACATGGTTTCTATGACTCCACAGTACATATCCACTACCACCATAGGGTAATCCAAGGAATGACTGGTGGGTTTGAACTACTGACCTTGTGCTTAGCACTCCAGTGCTTATCCTATGGTACAACACCAGAACTCTCACCATGCTATAATACTGTTGTTGCTGTTAGGTGCCATCAAGTCCGCACCGACTCATAGAGACCTTATGCACAGCAGAATGAAACACTGTCTGATCCTGGGCCAACCTCACTACTGTTGTCACGCTTGAGTCCATCAATGCTGCACTTGGCCAATCCATCTCGTTGGGGGGGGGTCTTCCTCTTTTTCTCTGACCCTCCACCTTACCAAACATGATATCCTTCTCCAGTGACTGGTCCCTCCAGACAATATGTCTGAAGTATGAAGAGACGAAGTTTGGCCATCTTGGCCTCCAAGGAGCACTCTGGCTGCACTCCTTCCAAAACGGATCTACTGGTTCTTTTGGCAGCCCATGGCACGGTCAACATTCTCCTACAACACCAGAACTCACAATACTAGTTAACTGTAAAACCATCCTCAGTTTCCCCTGGAGTCCTGGTGGGGTGCTGTGGGATAATGCACTGGATCACAAGGTAGGTTTGAACTGCAAAGTCAGCAGTTCAAACTCACCAGCTACTCCTTGGAAACCCTATACAAGGTTCCTGCGAGTCAGAAAGGACTCCACAGCATTTGACAATTTTCCCTATCCAATGTGAGCAAACATCTTGTGGTGGTGGTTGTGCCGTGGAGTTGGTTTCGATTCATAGCAACCCTGTCCAGGGTTTCCGTGGCTGTAAATCTTTACGGGAGCAGAAAGCCTCATCTTTCACCTGCGGAACAGCTGGTAGTTTCAAACTGCTGACCTGAGATTAGCAGCCCGATTCATAACCACAACACTACCAGAGCTCCTTAAACATCTTGTAGTCCCTGGAAATTGTTGGCTAAGAAAAGAACAGAGAAACTAGAGAGTAAGAATAAAATAATCATATCACCAATGTGTGTACAATGTTGATAGATTTTAACTTGCATCTCTTCCTCAGGACAAGCTGACTGGAAGAGCAATTCTTTCAAATAGTTGGGTATTCACAGTTTTCATATTCTGCTATTAAAAAAACCCTACTAAAATAACCATACCAATGCTTGGTTGGTACTTAAGAATCACAATGTTTTGCTGTTATTTATCACCCAATTAGTAAGCTATCTCTTCTAAGTTTCCCACCAGTGGCAGAGATTTAAAAAGTGGTTTCCTCAGTGGATGGTTTTCACTCTTCCTCCCTTAGCTGCACCCTCCTGTATGCCCAGTGCCAGTTTTGATTACACAGTAAAGATCAAAACAACAATCTGTCTGTATTCCTTCTCTATCTCCAAATGGACTACTTACACTGTTCCCAGCACCTGGCACGGTGCCTGTTCAATTAATTCTGGGCACGTAGTGAGCTACTTAAAGAGTTAAAAGATCACAAATAGATCCCAGAGGCATTCCGGCCCTTGAAATGTCATTTCTTTTAAATCTTGCAGGACTTGTGAAGCAACCGCATTGCCACCAACGGCGGTGGAGTAAGTGAGTGCCCAGTCAATCCTACGCAGGTGGGATCGCTGTGAATTTAAGGGTAATTAAACAGAGTGGCCTTTATCACGATCACTAATAAACTTATTAAATGCTAAGTGGTTGTAATTACACCGTTTCAAGTTCGGGTCCATAGAGGGTGTGCTGTGCGTCAACGCGACCTCGGGTGGACACCACAGATTTAAAGCACAACAACTTCACGCCCAAGGCCCTAACGCCCCACCTCTACTCCTGGCGACAGAAGGTGCGGGAACCCTGTTCTGTACCCTCCTTCCCAACCCCGGTGCGGGTCAAGGCTCGCGTTCCTCAAGCAGCCCCTCGAAGTCTCCTCCCTTTCCTGGCCAGAGAGCGGACCACAAAGAGATACGATCTTGGCTGTCCGCTTTGCGGCCGCGACCCTCCTCACCCAAGCTCCACGCCAGCTGCGGCCCAGATCCTCGACCTCCGGCCGCCCTCCCTCTTCCTCCCCCAACGGTCCTCGGGCTCGGGTCTCACCTCTCCACCCACTCCCTCAGAAAGCGCATTTCCTCAGCGTGCAGGACACTCGGGTCCTGCTTACACAGTTTCACGAAGGCCCGCAGCTCGCTCACTTTGCGGGGGTCCATGGTCCGCAGGAGGCGGGAGAAGGAGGGCGCGGCTGAGAAGACTGAAGCCCGATTCCAGGCCCGGGCGCTAGCTCAGCGTGACCGTGTGTAAGGGGGCGGCAGCCGCGAGGCAGAACAGACCAGAACCTCCCAGCCCGCTGGCTCCGCCCATCCAACGGTCTCGTGACCCTGGGTCCTTCGCTCGCTCATTCCTACCCCCGCCACCTGTGCTCCTGCGCATTGCCTAGAACCTTCTAGAAGAGTGGCTGTCCGTGCTGTTGCCTGCTTCTCTACTCACGTGCCAGTTCATTGGTTAAGTGATAGCACTTTCAAGGTGGCGGGAGATAGCAGCCTCTCCAAGGAATCATTTAGAATCGAATACTCTAGGAGTAAGCGCATCAAGTTAAGCATGACGTCATGACGCAATCAGGGCCGTCCGGCCAAAGCGGCGGCCACAGAGCTGGGTGTGACGTCAACAAGGTGCGTCGGCACGCGAGGAAAGCCTGGTGAAGGGCGCCGTGCGGAAGGGGAGGGGCTGTTGCCCGGTTTCCTGGCGACGCGGCCCTGTAGGCGGCAGCATACCCACCCGTTTTCCTTTTTCCTTTCCTGACGCGTGAGCGTGGCCATCATGCCTTGGTTGCTTTCGACCCCTAAGCTGGTACCCGCCGTAACAAGTGCCCGCGGCCTCTCAGGTTAGACACTCTTTCCACGGGGTCACCTCGGAGACTTGCTCTCTGAGAAGCCTGAGGAGGCCCGGAGGGATACAAGTTTAGTCTTAGGTAGACCCTTAGGCTGGGGCGCCCGCTCCAAAACCCTCTGTACACTACGCCGATTTCTTTTCCTGCTCCTCCTGGAGTAGGGTGGACTCTGTGTTCCTTACACCAGTGAGGTATTCTGGGAAGCTGAAATAATTGCTGCAAGAAAAGTGTGTGCCATGCCTATGAAGGAGTTGCTCGCACTTGAAAAGTTCTGTCAGTTAACACTGTGTCTCTTTAAGTGATTAAGTGTCTCGTCTCAAGTCGCTCTTGTTTCTGTTAGGTCTATCTAAAATGCTATTGTCATGTTTCCAAAGAGTTGAATTGCGAGCTGGCTTCAGAATCTGCAAGAAGCATGGTTAATGACCCACGTCCTTTGGACAGTCCCTGTTTGAATAGTACTCGCGGACTTTTTGGTTCTGAAAGCTTGGTTTCTAAAGGAAAGGGAGGCTTTTTTTTTTTTTTTCCCCCTACTTTTTTTTAAGCATTTAAACTGATGAAAATGGAATAATCAGTCTTGCAGGACAATCAGCAGTTTTCATCAGATTTCAGTTTTGGGGAATGGGTTTGTGAAGAGCGTGTGAACCAAGACATGTTGTATTTGACATCAAATCTAGTATTTAGGCTTGTGCTTATGTTGAATTCATTGAGAATGAGATGTTGATTTTGTCAGGACTTATGCTTCTACTAAAAGTTTTAAAATTATCTAATGTTCAGAACTTGTTCTTCACTTCTAGTAATAAAGCATAAAGCTGTTTATCAATAACATCACTAAGTTTTATGTTTGCCAAGTTAGAATCCTTGGAGTTCTGGTGGGGCGCTGTGGGTTAATGCTTCAGACTGCAGTCATTTGAACTGCAGGGTCGGTGGTTCAAGCTCATCAGCTGCCCCTGAAACCCTGTGGATTGGAACTGACATGACGGCAGTTAACAGGAGTCCTAAGGTTGTACCTGTACAGCTAACCACAAGGTCGGTGGTTTGAGCCCACTAGACGTGTTTTGCGCCTGGGAAACTCTTATGTTGTTATTAAATGCCATTGAGCTGATTCTGACTCACAGTAACCCTGTTTCCAGGAGCGGATGGTGAGCTTGAACAGCTGACATTACAGTCCAAACCCACCTTGCAGTCCAGCACTACATCAGGACTCAAGTAAACCCTGTATAGGGCTACAATGAGTTGAAGCTGACTCCATGGGCACCTCACCACAACAACTAAGTACAGTTCTTTTGGAACTTTTCATTGATTGGATCAGAAAGAGTGATTTTTATTCAGCAACTTGTGAGTTAGTCATCTAACTCATGCTTCATCTCCATGTTGTTGTTAAGTGCTGTGGAATTGGTTCCAACTCATAGTGACCCTGTACAGGGTTTCCGAGGCTATAAGGAGCTCTGGTAGCATAGTGGTTACGAATCGGGCTGCGAACCGCAAGGTCAGCAGTTTGAAACTACCAGCTGTTCCACGGGAGAAAGATGAGGCTTTCTGCTCCCGTAAAGATTTACAGCCTTGGAAACCCTGTACAGGGTCGTTATGAGTCAGAACCGACTCCACAGCACATAACAACAACAAATCTTTATGGGAGCAGAAAGCCTCATCTTTCTCCCGCGGAACGGCTGGTAGTTTCAAACTGCTGACCATGAGATTAGCAGCCCGATTCGTGACCACTATGCTATCAGAGCTCATCTCCATAGAGTGACTTAGTGCAGTCTAGTCAGAGAGAGACAAGCAACAGTCTAGCAAAGTGCTGTAATAGTCAACACAAGTGGCATGGAAGCTCAGGAGAGCCAGTGACCAGTAAATATTTGTCATTCTGGGGTTTTGTTAAGCATTAGAATTTGGAAATTCCACTGACGTGGGAAATTCAAAATAGACGTGTGGTGCTTGCTTTTGGTTGCCACTTTGTAGACAGGTGCTGGATACTAAATCCCAGGAGGAACGTTCTCTGTGAAAGCTCTGCATTCCTGAAATGAAAATGTTTCCACTCGCTAGAGGGTTCATCAGTGTGATTATGCAGCTCTTATCACATAACATCTGAGACAAGCAGATTAATGCATAATTCAAGTTGTCTTTGAAAAGATTAAATCATATAACAAATATGACTGAAATGGGAAAAGGAAATATTGCAAATACTAAGGAAAGTATAATAAATGGGAATAATTTTTTTTAGGCCTGTGGTGTGCCTCTGTGGGATAAAGTACTGGACTGCAAGATTGGTTTGAACCACAAGGTCAGCAGTTCAAACTCACCTGCCACTCCTTGGAAACCCCACGTTGTTGTTGTTAAGTCAATTCTGACCCATAGTGACCCAGTATAGGGTTTCCAAGGAGCAGCTGGTGAACTTGAGCCACCGAGCTTGCAGTTCAAATGACTTTGCAGTCTGGAAACCCTATACAGGATCACTATTCAGAGGGCACTTAACAACAGTTAGTACCTAGTTCTCGGTAGACATTTCTACCCTCATGGGAGACAGATTGTTTGGCAAGTAATTGTAATTGTGGTGGTGGTGGTGTGCCAGGGTTAGGCTCCTACTCATCGTGACACTGCATAGTTTCCTAGGCTGTAAATCTTGACGGGAGCAGAAAGCCTCATCTTTCTCCCACGGAGCAGCTGGTAGTTTTGAAGTTCTGACATTGAGATTAGCAGCCTGATTCATAAGCACAATGCTATAAGAGCTCCTTAAGTAACTGTAACACAACATACTAAATTTAGTGCATTGAGATCAAGTCAGTGGCAACTAACAACTACAAATCAAGTTGTAGTTAAGTGCCACTGAGTCGGTTCTGACTCATAGCAACTCTGTATAGGGTTTCCAAGGAGCGACTGGTGACTTAGCACTGAACAGAGCTTCAGTTGTGTGGAGGATGAAGTGATGGGTATTTCCCAGGAGTATGGAGGGGCAGAGAGGAAACGTGGCATTCTTTCAGTTGTTGTTAAGTACCGTGGAGCTGGCTTTCCGAAGCTGTGAATCTTTATGGGAGCAGAAAGCCTCATCTTTCTCCCGCGGAATGGCTGGTAGTTTCAAACTGCAGACCATGAGGTTGGCAGCCGGATTTGTAATCACTACACTACAAGAGGAGGTTTTAATCTGGATGCTTGAAAGAAGACTTTCTTTCATCAAGCAGACTAGAAAAGAAAGGAGCCAGGCAGAAGGAACATCTAACTATGGTTAGAAACAGCTTGGCTGATGCTAGCCATTGCAATCCTATCATATGGCTGGAGTTTCCTGGACATTAATAAGTGTTAGGTCAGAAAAATTCTGTGGCCAAATGAATATGGAGAATGCAGCTTTTTATAGTGTCCATACTACATTAGGAGTCCTGGTTTGGTGCTGTTGAATGAGCACTGAACAGCTAATTGCAAGCTGTTCCTCGGAAACCATATACAGGGTCACTATGAGTTGGAGAAATTCAAGGTCATATTTTGGCTCTCGTGGACTTTTTCTTTTTCTCATTTTCATTTTCTTCAGCTTCAGTTTGAATTTGCATATCAGTAATTGATGGTCTGTTCCACAGTCTGCCCCTGGCCTTGTTTTCACTGATGATATGGAGCTTTTCCATCTTC
>NW_006408615.1:11584839-11606879 GCF_000296735.1 Chrysochloris asiatica | reverse complement strand
TAGTGAGGTTGGCCCAGGATCGGACATTGTTTTGTTCTGCTGTGCATGGGGTCGCTATGAGTCGGTTCTGACTCGATGGCACCTGACAACAACAACAGCAACATTAGTTGGAACCAATTTGATGGCACTTAAAAACAACAGCATTATATTCATTCTAAGTCTTTAGGAGTGGTGCTATAGGCTAAACACTATACTGCTAAATGTAAGGTCGGCAGTTCAAACCCATCAGCCACTTCTTGGAAACCCTATGTGAGGTTGCTATGAGTTGGAACCAACTCGACAGCACTTAACAGCAACAACAGTGATGTTTGCAAAATATATTTGCTCAAAATGCGTTTTCTGTGATGAGTCTTGAACAAGTGTTGTAATAAAATTTGGAAACAGCTCGGCTTAATGTGTAGAAAGAGGTGATAGAAGATCAAGATGAGGAGAGAACTGATGGCTGACTCATGGAGGGCCTAGTAGATGAGGTTAAGAAAAAGTGGGCTTTTTCTTTCTGGGCAATGGGTAACCATTGAATTTAAAGCTGTTGAGTTGTTATTATTAAGTGCTATCAAATCAGTTCCAACTCATATCAATCCTGTAAGATTTCCAGGGCATGGATAGTGGGTTTGAACTGCCAACCTTGTGTTTAGCAATCCAGTGCTTATCCTGCAGCAGCAACACACCAGTAGCATAATCACATGAATGTTAGTTATCTCTGTTAACAGTGGAGAAATGGACTAGGCGGCATGTCATTGCATCAGAAGTTTTCAGAGGCACAGATTTTTGGTTTTGGAAAATTACATTTTCCCCTTCAATTTTGAATACTATCACATATGTGTTGTCAGATAAATCCTACTAAATATCACATTTTATATGAATGTAAAATGGCAGGGGCAGTGTCTGACCTCTGACTGCACAAGGTTGTTGTTGTTAAGTACCATGGGGTGGGTTACAACTCATAGTGATCCTGCACAGGGTTTCTGAGGCTGTAAATCTTTACGGGAGCTGAAAACCTCATCTTTCTCCCACGCAGCAGCTGGTAGTTTCGAATTTCCGACCTTGTGGTTAGCAGCCTGATTTGTAACCACTATGGCATCAAACTCAACGTCAGCCTTTGGCAGGTTCCTATGAGGCCAAGGTCAGACATGCCTCTACCCTCTCCCTTTCTTTAGCAATTCTAACACCAGTCATCCCTCCCAAAGCACTGTCTACTTCTCTGTCTTCCTTAATCCTTTGCTGTGTCACATAGAAGTCACAGGTCATACTCTCAATTCTGAGGTTTATTAGGGATGTTAACAGGTTCTAGTTAAGGATTATAAATGATCAGGATCCAGTTCTTTAGTCAGGACAACCTCTTCTCAGCCATACTCACAAGCAGGTCTGTACAGTCACATGGCCCCTTGGCCTCTGCCCTGCTTGAGTAATGTTACAGACCTCCTTTAGCACTGCTTATAAATGTTCAAAGGACACTCCACTCCGCCATAAGCCTTAACTCTAGCTTGTGGGTCAGCTCTCCACTCTGCAAGTGAGCCGCCTGCCTGAAAGCACTCAGCTTTCTCACACTGTGGGCTGTGAAGCCCACTATTCTTGTCTCCTGTCTTGGGCTTGGTTTTTATGCTGTGGATTCCTGGTGTGGCACTGTGGTTAATTGCAAAGTTGCTTTGAACCACAAGGTTGGCCGTTCAAGCTCACCAATCACTCCTCAGAAACCCTATACAGGGTCACTATGGGTCGGAATCAAGTCGATGGCGCTTACCAAGAACAACAGCAACACTGCTCTGGTATCACCGCTTCTGAGGTCTCCTAGATTAAGGGAGTTACCGTGTGCTGGGACCTCAGAGTCCAGAGGAATCATTGTGCTCTTTTCTTGATGGGAGTGAGTTTCCCCCTTTTTGTGTCTGAGGTGGCTCCTTTTGTACCCAGCAAGATGGCAAAGCTGATCAGTCCCCATGTTGGAGTTGCATACGCCCCATTTCCATGGTCCCACCCAATCATTTTCAGGAAGTTATAAAGACTATGACTAGAAGAGTTGTGCCAAGTAATTCATTTAAAATAAGTTTGTTATTTTGTTAGTTTTATTTTCCCAAAGTCTCCAGCCCTTCTTAAAGAATAAATGACCATTCCTCTCCACCCACCAAAGAACAAGCAACATACGCTTTACCACACTAAACATTTAAAAATAGTAGATGTTACTTTTTCTGACTTCTAAGTGTTTTGCATTGCCAAAGGTGTATTTTGCCAAAGATGATTGGATTTTAGTGCTCATAGATTTAGACACTGGTTATCTTTCAGTCACATTAAAATGTACAGTGATTTTGCCTGTTGTGGCACCATAGGATAAGCACTCAACCCATAGATTGGAGTGAACTGCAAGGTCAGTGGTTCTAACTCATCAGCCACTTGAAAACTTTATACAGGGTCGCTATGAGTAAGAATCCACTTCATAACAATGACACTTCTAAGCAGTAAAAGATTAATCAAAAGAAAGGATTGGCAATATACTTTGCCCAAATCTGCCATTCCAAACCTTATGGAGCAAATCTAACTTACGTGGGGTCTCCATGAGTCAGAACTGACAGCATCTGGCTTGATTTCTCTAGCCCCCTCTGACTCAGTTTAGGCATAAACTCCCCAAAAGGGCTTTGGAACCATTTCCGTGGTGAAAGGACCTGATATACAGTCTTCAGTGTCTACATTTTGTCAATAAAATGTGGTGTTACTAAAAAAACAAAAGATGGAAAAGCATGGCCTGTGGTATTTTTGCTAATAAGGAAAACTAGAGGTAACGTAGTGGTTATGAGTCAGGCTCTTGACCTCAGGATCAGCAGTTCAAAACTATAAGCTGTTCCTCCGGAGAAATAAGAGGATTTCTGCTACTGTAAAGATTTACAGCCTCTGAACCCAATGCAAGATCGCTATGAGTGGGAACCGACTCCATGGCACACCACCACCATCATGTGCAGGATGTAAGTAACCGTAGGAGACTCTTCAGTGCTTAAGAAGTTCAGACATCTTAAATGTAGCATGACCAAAACTTAACAGCTATAATTCCATCTCAAGCAATTCCAACCTAACAGTTGTGAAGGCCCACAACCTTGGCATTCTTGACTCCTTTACTTTTATCACACCCAACAAGGCTGTCAGCAAATCCTGTTAGCCTTTCCTTTAAAAATACAGTTTGAATTTGTTCACTCGTCACCCCCATTGCCAGTGTCCTCACCAACCTCTTATAATCTCTTACCTGAGTTGTGGCGATAGCCTGATCTCCCTGCTTTTAACCCTGCTTAGTTAGAGCCTATTTCAACAAGATCAGCCAGCATTGTCCCGTTTAAATACAGGTCAAATTATTTCACTCCTTTGTTCAAAACCTCCAGTGGTGTGCTATCCTACTCAGAACCGAAATTCAGCAGCCAGACTTCATGTTGTGATCTCTCAGTTCCTGCATAGACGGACCTTCTATGACCTCTCTGATGTCATCTCTGACTCACTCAATCTGTCCCACTGGTCTCCACAGTATTCCTCAAACACACCTTGCCAGTTGAGGGACCTTGCACTTCTTTTCCATCAGATATCTTCTGCACTTTCTTTAGACTGTTACTCAAATGTAACCATCATTTCCCTTGTTACCTTAGGTAGAATTTCAGCCCTCTCACCCCAAGACTTCATATCCCCTGCTTCATTTTTCTCTTGAGCACTTATAGCAGACTATAGTTTACATAATAGATATGCTTATTCTTTCTATTTTCTAAGTTCTGGAGGACTAAGAGTTTCGTAATTTATTCATTTCTGTATCCAAGAGCCAGGAGCACTGCTTAGAAAATAATAGCTTCTCTAAAAATATTTGTAGAATGAATGGAAGAATGAATAAGAACAAAAGGTTTTTGAAGCAATATTGAAAATGAAATTTGCAGGCAGCTCAAGCACAGTTGTATTGCAATAAGAGTAATTTAGATTAAGACACAATTCATGTAAACACTTAAACCACTTGCTCAATATCTGATTTGTATGTAACTCATCTGTTTTTTTCCCAACATGATCTAAATTAGAATGGCTGAAGATGCTTTTTTTTAAAAGTGTTGTGTTTGTAGAGCATAGCGAGTTTCCCATCTGGAGTGATTTACTTTGACCTGCTACATGTGCTTATAGTCAGAATTCTCTGGGAAATTCAAGTTTGGCTGCTTTTAATGAAAAGGAGATCCTTCACATTTTAATATTTATAGTGTCTTTAAGTTATATGTCAAATGCTCTGCCTCCATTAAGAGAAAACTCATTCCATGAGTGACAGTACAGTCTGGGCTTGTGTGAATGTCCTGGTGTGGTGCTTACAGGATAAGCACTGGACTGCTAACCACAAGGTGGACAGTTCAAACCCAGCAGCCTATCTTGGAAACCCTATATAGGGTTGCTGTGAATTGGAACCAAGTTGGTGACGTAACAACAGCAGCAACAGTGGAGTCTTCATGCTGAACGGCAGGATAAGTACTAGATTCCTCATTACAAGGTTGGCAGTTCAAACCCACCAGCCACTCCTTGGAAACCCTATACAGGATTGCTGTGAGTCGGAACCAACGTGACAGTACTTAACAACACTGGACTGTTGGTTAGGTGTTGGGCTGCTAACTGGAAGGCTGGTGCTTCAAACCCACCAGCCACTCTGTGGGGTAAAGATGAGGCGAGGCTGTTTGTTGCCATAAAACTTTGCAGTCTTAGAAACCCTGTATACATACATAGGGTCTTGGTGAGTCAGAATCAACTTGGTGGCAGTTTTTCTGCTTTGTTTTAATGGTGTAGATAATTTACAAGTTTGTAAAGGGATTTCATTAGTTAAAAAAAAAAAGTAGATCTTAAACTCTACTATAGAGAACATCTGATACCCAAATATTTAGCTCAAAACCTAAGTTTAAAAAAAAAACTGTTTTCCAGATTTGTAACATCGCCAATTTTTGCCACAAACTCATCTTTTTCTGACTTACCCAATCCAAGTAACTACTGTCTAAATGTCCACAATCCTACTACCAGTGTTAAACATAGATTCTTAATCTAACATTGAATGTTACCTACAAACTCTCAATTAACCAAAACACACAAGAGTTGTGTTCAAATGTTATATGAACATAATGTGTCTGAAGAGTCAGTTTAGCTTTTCCTTTTGGTTGACTTCTTTTTTACCTCTTTACGCTTCTTTTTTTTTCTCTTACCACCTTCTTTGAATCCTGCTGAGAAAATGGAAGGATCCCAGCTACTGGTGACCCAAGGTACACCTTGCTCTTCATTGCCCTTAAAAGTATACTGAGGTACATATTTGGGACTGTAGGAATTTGATGAATAGATGCTGAATGACTCTCTTCCCCAACTGCATTCTTCTGCCAAGCTCTCGCCATCTGCCGAAGCATTTGTCAGGAAGGACTTCAGCTCCTCGTCATCTTCAACTTCTTCTCTTTCTTGGTCATTCTCAATTACTCTCTTTGTGTGGAGATTTCTGCAGTTCTCTCTCGGAGTTGTGACAGATGTGTAGTTGCCCATCCTATCATCTTCATATGCCATGGGAGAGAATGAGGTGAGGCCTTCATGCCCCAGTGAACTATCGGGTGTATAGTCTCTATCATAGGAAAAAAAGCTGCTCTCAAAAGTTGGGTATTCACTGAGGGTAGAGAAGAGGGATCCTGCACCTCGACTTCTGCCTCCATACGAATGTTTTGGGCTATTTATAAGGTCCTTAAGTGAGTCTTCAAAGTAGGCAAATGAAAATGGGTCCCTTTGACTAAAAAACTCTTTAAAGACATCATTAGGCTTACGGAATCTGAAGCCATTCTCATGAGGATCATCAAAGTGATTTCTACTTCCATCATTTAATCCGTCTTTGCCATATTTATCATAAATGTCCCGTTTTTCATCATTGGATAACACTTCATATGCCGCAGCTACTTCTTTAAATCGTCTCTCAGCTTCTTCTTTATTTTCTAGATTTTTATCAGGATGCCATTGAAGTGCCACCTTGTGATAAGCCTTTTTAATGTCCTCAGATGAAGCATGTCTGTGTACTCCTAGAACTTCATAGTAATCCACCATGGTTTAACATATTATTGGGAAGGGGTGCTCTGGGTGGTGAGGTCTGGTTTCCTCTCAGTTCAGGCTCTGCTGCTGATGGTGGTGGTAGAGGCAGTAACTGCAACTAGTCACTGTGTGCATTAAAGATAAGGTGATTGCCACAGGCCTCTGCTAGGAGACGGTGGGCTACTGATTATGTGCTAAGCAGGGTTACATGCTTATGTCAGTGAAGGCTGCATTGTGGTGTCACTCTGGGGTTAAGAGAGGGACTCAATCTTCCAAATGGAGCTGGTTCAGAGTCATACCCAAGCAATCGGAACCTCCTGGACTATTTCCCCTCTATTTCCCAGAAGTCTCTGTGCCTCATAAAACCATGGGACCTGTTGTGGATGGCCACAGCATACCCCTTGCATCATATGACCTCTAGGTTACTGGGCTTTGGTAACTTACTTTCATGTTGGTTGGGGAAAACGTGAAGAATGAATGAACTACATATTTAAATGAAGAATTGGTAAAAAGTATTCAGGCTATTGTTACAGTTTAGGAGGAGATACAAATAAAACAATTATAACAATGTTCAAACTGTAAGAGGGGAACTGTGGAGGAGTGCAAACGAATCACATGAGAGACGTCTAAATTAGAACTGGGAATTCAGAGAAGCCTTCCTGGAGGAAGTAGTCCAATGTGCAAGCTTTCTGCATGTTATGTGTGTTGTGTAGTTTGAGATGATGGTACCTTTGCTTACCTAAATTTACCACTGTAGTTTACGTAGTGAAATTCTTAAAACTCAGTGAATTTCACTTAATCTTCAGCATATGTGTGATGTGCACCTGAAAAAGGAACCCTGGTGGTGCAGTACGTAACGCAGCTTGGTTGCTAACTAGAAGATTGGCAGTTTAAACCCACCAGGTGCTCTGTGGGAGGCAGATGAGGCAGTCTGCTTCTGTAACTATTAGACGGTCATGGAAACCCTCTGGGGCAGTTCTGTGTACCCTGTAGGGTCACTGTGAGTCAGAATCGACTTGATTGCGGTAGGTTTTGGAATATTTATAACTGCCATGAAATAATCACAGCACTAATATTGAATATTATTTGAGTACCCTCTTAGTGGGAGACATTGTACTAAATGACTTACTGCATTCCATCAAAAGAAATATTTATACCCATAAGAAACTGAGGTTCTGAGACCAGGTGGTGCCTAGCTACCACTACCTCTGATTGGATCACAATAGAAGACGGACAGTGTGGGAGGAAAATGTAGAATACAATTTAAAATCATGAAACAGACCGAACTTAACTGATCTGAGACTATGGCCCTTACACACCCTTCAAATATGGAACTATGGAACTAAACCCACTTCCTGAGATCACCTTTCAGCAGATAATAGACAGGCCTATCGTGGGAGACCAAAAGGGTATCATTTGCCCGAAAAACAAAGTTCAGAAGGCAGGAAGGTGCAGGATAGATGGACAAATGGAAATGGAAACCCAGGAAGAAGGGGGAAGAGTGCTATTCCATTGAAGGGATTGCAGCTCATGTCACAAAACAAAATGTGTATAAATTGTTAGACGGGAAACTAACTTGCTTGAACTTTCACCCAAACAGCAGTAAAATGTTTCCCAATAAAAGAGACAAAAAACTAATTTGCGTAATTGCTTGCTTACATAGCTTGTTAGTGGGAAAAAAAAAACACCCGATATTTTAATATGAGTCTGTCTGATTCCACATCTGTTCTACCAAATACCTGATCTTAGGCCTGTCCTAGGTTCTACGATCCACAGACATGCATTGAGAACTAACCCATGACACAGAGAGGAGTTAGAAAAAGGAAAGTCTGCTCCCAAAGAACTCACCTAACTGGGAAAAAGCACTTTGAAAGAAATCACTTTAATATTAGTCTTAGAAGTGTTAACAGGAGGACTGGTTTTTGTGTCTTTTTTTCTGTCCTCTGTGATTCCTCACCCCTTTCTTGCTGTCAGGCCATTTTCTTGGATCTCTTTAACTACAAAACTTCATCAAGTGTTGTCTCTGCTCATTTCTGTTCTTCCTTGCACCCACTCTTCGGCCCATTCTCATCTGGTTTCTATCTTCTGTACGAGTTTTTATTAGGGTGTTAAACCCAACCAAACCAGTTACTGAGTCAATTCTGACTTCAGCATCCCTATGTGTTCCAGAGTAGAAGTACACCCCATAGGGTTTTCAACTCAGTGACCTTTTAGAAATAAATCTTTTCATAGGCTCCTGGGTTCAAACTGCCAACCTTTTTGTTGGTAGTCCAGTGCTTAGCTGTGCTGCCCCAGAACTGACTCTCAACACTCCAAACCAGTTGCTGTGAAGTTGTAACCCCCTCACGGCAACTCCATGTGTGTCAGAGTAGAACTCCTCTGTAAGGGTTTCAGTGGCTGCTTTGGGGGAGTGAGGAGTAGATCAGCAGGCCTTTTTTTCCAGGTACATCTGGGTGGTGTGAGCGCCAGCCTTTCAGTTTGCAGCTGAGCCCTTAACCAGCTGTGCTACCTAGGAATTCCTTTATAATCGCCAGTGATTCCTCTTGCTAAAACCGGTAGTCCTTTTGGCCTCCTCATACTTAATTACATGAAGTACTTCCCTTTAAAGCACTTTTGCTTCTTTAACGTCCCAAATACCATGCTCGTCTTCTCACCCTGATATGTGTTGGTAGTTGGGCTCTATCTGCACAGTCTCCTAGACAGTGTCCGGCATCAGATCTTTAAATACCGTCTGTGTGCTGCTTAGGACACCTTAACTCGTCTCTCTGACTCTTCAGAGGGACTCTAATCGCTCCATTGGTATGATGCGTATCTCAGTTCCCTCATTTTATTTAATGGTATCACCATCCATCCACTTTGTTCAGGACAAAAAAGCCTGGGGGGTGGTGATTAAGTGCTGTCAAGTCACTTCTGATTCATAGTGATGCTACGTAGGATTTCTGAGGTGCAGCTTGTGGATTTGAACTGCTGACCTTGAGGTTCATCCCAGCCTTGCGGTTGAATGCTTACCCTGCAGTGCCACATCAGGAGTCTTCCTTAATTCTTCTCCTTCCTTATTGCTCGCCTCCAATCAAAAAGGTAGCTTTTGTTTCAAACGATATCCCAAATCCATTTACTGTGAAATGTCAAATGACTCCTACCTTCCAGCATAACTAATTAGAAACTAGGTACAGTGAGAACCCCAAACAAACCCACTGTCGTGCAGTGTATTTTTACTCAGCGATCCTATTTAGGTTATCTGCTTATGGGAGCAGATAGCCGCCTCTTTCTCCCATGGAGTAACATTGCAGTTAGCAGCCCAAAGTGTAGCAGGGCCACCAGGCCTCCTTAGATGCAGGGAAAGCCAAAAACTGGACCTATTGCCATCAAGTTGATTGTGACTCATGGTAACTCTGCATACGGTTTCTGAAACTATAAATCTTTAAGGGAGCAGACAGCCTCATCTTTCTCCCTTGGAGTGATTGGTGGGATTGAACTGCCAATCTTGCAGTTGGCAGCCCACCAACGCTTCTATAGTCAGTGGAGTAGGATTAAAGTAGACATAAACAGTGGAGAGCTGAGGAGAGGAGGCATCTGTGTCAGAAGCGGGGCGGGGAGGACTGGGGGTGTGTAAAAATATGACTGCCTAGCTTAAGTTGATGAAATCCTGGTGCTGTGCTGTGGGTTAATGCACTGGACTGCAAGGTTTGAACTGCATGGTCAGTGGTTCAAGCTTACCAACTACTCCTTGGAAACCCTATACAGGATCGCTATGAGTCGTGACCGACTCAGTGGCACTTAACAACAACAAAACTTCAGTGATATTTGAATTGATTTGCAAGGACTTGAGTAATGAACTAGGCCAAGTCATTGTAAACCAGGAAAGCTGCACTTTGAAAGTATACCATTAAGACACAGAATGATTCTCCGGGTCTCATTGATTAGTTCAGTGTGGCTGCAATCATACTTCTTGAGGATTAGTCTAGAGGAGTGAGCAGGGGCCAGTCCATGAAGGGTGCCATTGAGCTATTCTAATAAGCATTTGAAGCTTATTCTAAAGAAAAGCATATAGTGTCACTGTGGGAGGCTGAAAAGATAGGACAGATCCTGGCATTTGAACTTGATTGGGGAATGATGACACCTGTGAAAACTTTTAGACACGGGCCCAGAGGGATCTTCTGAAAATAGTATAGTCTGTAGAAGATAAATGGACGAGGAGAGACAAGTTCCAAGACAGGCAGATTATTGTAGTAGTCCTTGTGGACTTGTTTTAATTTTCATCATCTTTAGCTTGAACTTGCGTAGGAGCAATTGGTGGTCTGTTCCACAGCCTGCCCCTGGCCTTGTTTTATCGGATACGTAGCTAGCTTTCCCCACTCTCTCTTCCCACAGATGTAGTCAATTTAATTTCTGTGTATTCCATCTGGGGAGGAACATGTGTATAATTGTCTTTTATGTTGTTTAAAAGTATTTGCAATGAAGAAGTTATTGATCTTGCAAAATTCTAGCATGTGTCCTCTATCGTTTCTATCACGAAGACCATATTTTTCAACTACTTGTCCTTCTTGGTTTCCAACCTTTTAATTCAAGTCATCAGTGATAATTAGTACAACTTGATTGCATGATTGATCAATTTCAGACTGAAGAAGTTGGTAGAGTTCTTCAGTTTTATCATCACTGACTTTAGTGGTTGGTGTGTAAATTTAAATGATAGTGGTATTATCTTGTGTTAATTGGTATTAACTGGTAACTGGTATTAATACCTTCCTTGTAGGCATATGCATATTATCCTATCACAGACAGCATTTTATTTCAAGATAAATCTTGAAATGTTGTTTGTGATGATAAATCACAAAGCCATTCCTCCAACTTGTCATTCCGGCATAGTAAACAATATGATTGTCAGATTCAAAATGGCCAATACCAGTACTTACCAGCTCACTTGTTGTTGTTGGTAAGTGCTGTGGAGTCGATTCTGACTCATAGCGACCCTGTTATTAGGGTTTCTAAGGAGAAGCTGGTGAGCTTGAGCCACCAGCCTTGCAGTTCAAACGACTTTGCAGTCTGACGCATTAGCCCACAGCACCATACCAGGACTTCACTAATGTCTAGTATGCTGTCTTTTTGCATTCCATTTCATTTTTGACAATTTCTAATTTTCTAGATCCATACTAAGTACATTCCATGTTCTGACTATTAATGTATATTTACACCTGTTTCTACTCATTTTGAGTTGTTACCCTATCAACAAATGAAGGTCCTAAAAGCTTTAGTCCGTTTGCGTCATCACATTCAACTCTACTTTGAGGAGGAGGCAACTCTTCTCCAGTCGTATTTTGAATGCCTTCCAAGCTGAGGGGCTTATCTTCCGGCACTATACCTGACATTACTGTATCTGACAGTAGTCTGGTGCTATCCTATCTGGCAGTGTCCCACTGCTATTAATAAATGAGGTTTTCATGAGCTAAACATTCAGAAGTAGTCCTCTTCAGCCTCTTCCTGGTGTGTCTTCTTCTGGAAGCTCAGCTGAAACCTGTCCACCATAGGTGACCCTGTTGTTATTTGAAGTGCCAATGGCAGAGCTTCGAGCATCACAGCAAATGTAAGTCACCACAGTACGACAAACTGACGGATGAGCAGTGACCCTGTAACAGAATAGAATAAAAGTTGTTTGCTTGAATATAGATAAAGGGACTGTGAGGTCATTTTGAGCCACAAGGTCGGCAGTTCAAGTTTAATAGCCACTCTTCAGAAACTCTATACAGGGTCACTATGGGCTGGAACCAACTCAGTGTCACTTAACAACAAGAACAACATACATGTACCTCTTTATAGTACAGCTGATTAAAGGAAAGGGTCCGATACAGACGCTGGCACAATGCAAAAACCAAATCCAAACCAGTTGCCATCAAGTTGATTTGGACTCATGGCAACCCCACGTGCTTCCGAGGGTTTTAATAGTAGGGTAAAGCACTGGACCTCAAGGTCTGTTTGAATCACAAGGTTGGCAGTTCAAACTCATCAGCTGCTCCTTAGAAACCCTATACAGGGTTGCTGTGAGTCATAACTGACTCCACAGCACTTAACAACAACAATCTTTTGGAAGTACATTACCAGGCCTGTCTCCAAGGTGTCATAGGTGTTATTGCTGTTATGGTTGTTAAGGGCTGTCGAGTCGGTTCTGACCCGTAGCGACCCTGTAAATCTTTACGGGAGCAGAACGCCTCATCTTTCTCCCGCGGAGCAGCTGGTAGTTTCGAACTGCTGACCTTGTGGTTCACAGCCCGTTTCATAACCACTACACTACCAGAGCTCCATAGGTGTTATTAGGTGAATTCAAACTACCAACCTTTTGGTTAGTGACTGTTTACCATTTGTACCATCTTGGCCCCATAAATACTGAAGGAGAGAAGGCAAGAAATGTTCATTTACATTAACCTAACCCACCTATTGTGACTGTGTCAGATAAGCACTGGATTGCTAATCACAAAGTTGCCAGGTCAAACCCACCAGCCATTTCTCGAAACCACATACAGGGTCACTATGAGTCAGAGGCAA
Source organism: Chrysochloris asiatica (assembly GCF_000296735.1). Classification (NCBI taxonomy): domain Eukaryota; kingdom Metazoa; phylum Chordata; class Mammalia; order Afrosoricida; family Chrysochloridae; genus Chrysochloris; species Chrysochloris asiatica. The sequence continues at coordinate 11,594,303 of NW_006408615.1, read as the reverse complement.
CTCAACAGCACTTTACAACAATCACAAAGCATCCAAACTTCTGGTGATAGATGTGATGTATGTCTACTATGAAGACTGTCTAGATTCATTGTTCCATTTCATCGTCTTTATTCTTCCTTCAGGTTGCCTGTCATGCTCCCAGCGGAAGTACTCCCTTCATCCCCTCCCCAAGAGGAAGATTCCAAACCGATACTTGGGCCAGCCCAGCCCCCTTACACACCCTCACCTCCTCAGACCAGGTAATAGCTTTTAACCCTAACTGTCTCCTTACTTAGGTGCTTTACCTAGAACCATGTAGTGGAGGAAATGTAGATTTGTGCTGTCCATAATGGTACAGCCCTGGTATGACGCTGTAGTATCAGCACTGGACTTCGAACCACAGATCGGCAGTTAAAACCCACCAGATGTACAGAGTAGCTGTGAGTCGGAACTGACTCAACAGCACTTAACAACAACAACAGCAGGAAGCCACATGTGAAGGAGCCCTGGTAGCATGGTGGGTTACAAGTTAGGCTGCTAACCACAGGTCAGTAGTTCAACTCTACCAGCCACTCGTGAGAGAAAGATGAGACTTTCTGCTCCTGTAAATATGTCCAGCCTCAGAAACCACCAGCCTCATGAACACTTAGAATGTTTTTAGTGCAACGGAAAAACTTAAATTTTTTTTATTTTCAGTGGAAACTTAACTAACTACATGTAGCCAGTGGTACTATATTGGACAATGCTAGTCTAGAACAGTGTGACACTGGACTGCTAACCACAAGGTCAGGGCTTTAAACCCACCAGTTGCTCCGTAGAAACCTTATACAGGGTTGCTGTGAGTTGAAACTGGCTTGAAGGCACTTAATAACAACAACAAGTCTATAATACAATACAATAAACCTTACAATTCAGAATAATGATTAGTAAAAACTAAGTATTTCAGGGTACTTTTAAGAAAAGTTTTGTTGCTTTTAAGACAGTTTATAGAGCTGTGTCTTCCGGTGTTCTAAATAGTGAGTCCTTGTAAAATATTCTGTTAAGTATTGTAAAATATGTTTTTCTTGAAAGTGTTGAAAATGCTCACTTCAAAATTGTTTGTAACAAAAATTTCTATGTAGATTATACAAACTTTCCATGTGTGATTATCACAGCTTTGAGAGGTGGCATACTAATTGATAAAGGTGATACAAAAACATGCTAAAGGTTTGTGTCCCTGGGTTGTTTGTTTTTTCTGCTATGGAGATCCCAGTGTTGCTGCTAGAGGGTATAGCATCCTCATTGCGCATATTCAGACCTAAAGGTTAAAAAACAAAAATAAGAGCTTTCAAGGATTGTGCTTTAGGGGATGAATATCATCAAATTTTCTAGAAAACTCAGTTATTGTGCTTCAGCTAGGGGGAGTTAAATCTGGTATCTCTGGGAACACCCTCTCTACTTCCCCTCACCCCACCCCTGCTGACAGCAAAATCCACAGATGCTCAGGTCCCTTATATAAAATGTGGTTGTATTTGCATATAACCTATGCATATCCTCCCCTTTACTTTAAATCACCTAGATTACTTATAACACCTGATAACAGTGGTGTTGTTGTTGTTAAGTGCCTTGAGTCTGTTTTGACCCGTAGTAACCTCGTATAGGGTTTCCGAGGAGCAGCTGGTGAGCTTGAACTGCCGACCTTGTGGTTCATACTGACCTTGTAGTACAGTGCATTAACCTGCAGCGCTGCTCTGGGACTCCAAGAACAATGTAGATAGCACTTTGCATTCCCTCTCAGCTTTTGAGGAATCACTTTGACCACATGATTGCCGTTCTCCCCCTGAATATTTTCAATCCACAGTTGGTTGAATCTGTGGATGCAGAACCTGCAGGTACAGAGGACCAACTATATTCATTACCTGAGCATATGCATTAAAACAACAATGTAGCCAAGCCTACCCCTGAGACCTTTTATCGAAATTGCAGAATGCCACATGTCAGATAAGTTCCGTACTCAAAAATCATCAGTATGAGACCCAAAGGCAACAGTTACTCAAATCCCATATGAGACGATTAGGGGCCAGGGAAGCTCTAGCGTACTGGAAAGGGAACAAATAACACAATTAAAGAGAATGTTGACATTGTGAAATGTGTAAATAAGGTCACTAAACAACTTGTGTAGAAATTGTCTAGTGGGGGAACCTAACTTTCACCAGAAACTCAATAAAATATTATTTTAAAACAAACAAAGCAATGTAAAATGCCGTTAGAAATACGTTACTCTTTCACTATCTCTACTCAGTGAAGGATACCAGTGTGTCTCAGTGAGGGCTTCCTTTTGGTGATTCTCCATCAGACGGGAAATCCTGCTGGGAAAGCTGCGACTCAGGAAATGCAGCTCACCACTGAAACACACAAGAAATCAGAGTTTTTCAAAGCTGTAAGGTAAGATGAACAGCAGTCAAGTTGGTATTATTTAAATCTTTCCCTACCTTGTCAACCTACCTGTACCCTCAATTTAAAAAAAAGAAAAGAAAAAAAGGAACATTGATCATTAAATTTGACCAGCTTTGAAAATGATTGATTTCTCTTGAGGTGTTTGTACCTGGTGAGCTGTACTTTCCAGACTTGACCCCTTGAACCTAATAATCATACTGTCAGGAGGACAGTCTGTGTACCTAGGCAGTTTGTATCAGTGAAATTGCTGGATTTTCAGATGCTGTTTCCCCTGGATTTCTCTTTGCCTTTCCTACCCTAGTTTCCTGACACATATTCCATAGAATGATATAAGAGATAAAGGAATTTTCTTCTGCCTGTTGCTGCTGTAGAGACAGTGACTTTGACAGATACTCAGTGACTTTCCAAACTTATCATTTCCTTAAGTCTGAGCATTATAGACCATGTTTACATTTTATAACTGCCATCCCAGTGTCTGTAGAAACAGAAAATGTCAATTCAGCTCTTTAATCACTGGTATGCCCTTTAGTTGTCACCCAGAAATTAAAGAAGTTATTCCATATAGGAAGGCAAGTGGCATTCGGAGCCGATTCAGAAAAAATCTCTCTTCATTGACTATTAAGAAATTCAACTGAGATAAGTCAGTAATGAAATTATTTCATGTTTAAAATTATTTCATGTTAAAATTATTTCATGCTTTATAAAAGAATTTATTTTAAGAGGTAAACTTAACATGCAATGATATGCACAGATCTTAAATGTGCAACTCACTGCATTTTGAAAAAGGGCATACATTGTCAGTATAACACACATTTCAATTAACATACAGGACCTTTCCATCACTCCAGAAAGAATCCTCATACCTCTCCAGCCAATCCACATATCCATGATACCATAGACTGCTCTTCCTGTTCTTGAGCATCATATAAATGGAATCATACAGCATAACCCTCTCTGTGACTCGTTTTGCTCAGCATATATAAATAAAATCCACTCAGAGTATTTTTGTTATTTGGTCATTTCCTGGTGAGGCCCTGTAATATAAGTACTGGATCGCAACATTGGTTTGAACCACAAGGTCAGCAGTTTAGACTCACCAGCCACTCCTTGGAAGCCCTGTGCAGGGTTGCTATGAGTCAGAACTGACTGGATGGCACTTAAGGACATTAGCAACTTTACTTTGGAGCACTGGTGGCTCTGTAGGATAAACACTGAACTGCCAGCCACAATGTCAGCGGTCCAAACCCACCAGCCGCTCCGTGGAAGAAAGAAGAGGCTTTCTGACCCTGTAAAGATTTATAGCCCCAGTACCTATAAACAGGGTTGCTATGAGTTGGAATCTACTCATTGGCACTTAACAACAGTAACATTACTTTATAAAGCAAATATTTGTTTACTTGATTCTCTCCCCCCATTCTCCAGTTGTCTAGTAATAGATCACTTTATACACTATACCTACTCCTCACTGACTGGGTATCTTGTCATCTGTCATTCATATTTATGACAATAGTAAAAAGTCTAACTTCTGAGTATTAAAGGTGCACATCTGTAATGAATCACTTTATGAACTACACCTACTCCTCACTTAGACTCTTCCTGTTATCTAGCATTCACATTTTCTATAATAGTAAAAACAGTATCTCTGACTGTACTGAGTATTAAGTATGTCTGGTAGTAACGATTGCCAAGGTGCAAAGCAGCAGCCATAGGTGGTGGTGCTGGCAGCGGCGGGCAGCATGAGCTAGGTGAAAGCTGACCGCTGGCTTTGTTTCTGCTGACTGTGTCACTGCTGACCACTGCACTGTAGGCCCTAGGTAGCCTCCCACACCACTGCACCCTCCCTCTAGCCAGGCCCTGGAAGTAAACTCATATGAAATTGGCCACTACAGATTTGTAAATAAGCACAAGTAAGCCTGTGCTTACTGGGTAATGTGCCCCTGGGTCTGGGAGTTAATGAAATGAAGGCCCACACAAGCATTCAAACAAACCCCACTAAAATGGAAAAACCAGAATGAGTAGCGTAGGCTCTGCTCATTATGAAGAAAATTGGAGGCATAAGCACCTTTGCTGTATGTGCAGGGCAGCCTGGCACACCTGCCGCTCGACAAGGTCTCACAAAGCCTCCGAGTATATGGTAGGCATCCTCCATTTACACCACACCAGGAGTTCTTAAAAACTACCTACCTGATACTGAATAAGGAAGACCGTAGAAGAATTGGTGCTTTTGAGTTATGATGTTGGAGGAGAATATTGAAAGTGCCATGGCTGCCAAAAGAACCAATAGATCCGTTTTGGAAGAAGTGCAGCCAGAGAGCTCCTTGGAGGCCAAGATGGCCAAACTTTGTCTCTTATACTTCAGACATGTTGTCAGGAGGGAGCAGTCACTGGAGAAGGATATCATGTTTGGTAAGGTGGAGGGTCAGAAAAAAAGAGGAAGACCCCCAACAAGATGGATTGACCAAGTGGCTGCATCGATGGACTCAAGTGTGGCAACAGTAGTGAGGTTGGCCCAGGATCGGGCAGTGTTTCATTCTGCTGTGTAAGGTCTCTATGAGTCGGTACCAACTCCATGGCACCTAACAACAATAATATTAAATAGGATCATTTTTAAAGACTGACCATGCTAAAATCCTCATCTGGTTACTTTGGGGAAATAATTGAACTGCATACCTGGATTATAGCAAAGGCCTGTATCATTCCATCCATTGTCAGACTTTGTAAAATCTTCTCTGGATTTTCTGTATGCTGTTGTACTGTTAGTACCGTCGAGTCGGTTCTGACTCTTAGTGACCCTGACAGGTTTGAACTGCCGCCCTGTGTTCGCAATGCAATGCTGACCCTGTAGTGCAACATCAGGGTTTTTTGCTTAGCTGATAAACTATGAAGAGCATTTTCCTTGTTCTATTGAGAGGCTGGATGTTAGTGTCCTGAAGAGCTTTTTTCCTTCATGGCTTCAGCATTGATTGTGAGACTTTGTCTGTGGTTTGCAGAGTCCAACTCTGACAGTTTTCTGATTGGTTCAGTAAGCTTCTTAGAATAACCTCTTCCTCCTTAATTGAGTCCATGTGACAAAATATTGACTTTGTTCGTAACACTTTACAGTTCGAAAAAGCTAGGGGGAAGCTCATTTAAAGAACATTCCTTCTTTTCATCAGAAGGAAATCAGGCCAGATTGGCTTTAATGGTTACTTCTGTGACCAAAGGCCACAGTAACTGACAAGTACACCTCTCGGGTTACAGGTCATTGTTTTATCACACTTTTTTTTTCTCTTCCTGCATATGAAAAGGAATTTTTTGCCTTGGATAATTTTCTGTCATGTCTGAAAATTCGTTGCCACTTTGAGATTTCAGAAGTTTGGAAGCATTTAGTCAGTGATCCTAGTATTGCTAGTTAGTTGGCTAGAAAACAGAGTGTTTTGAAATATTTCTCATATAGTCATTTGTATAAGATTAGATTCAGCAAGAGAGGAACGCTTTGAAGATTGTAAAGGATAGTATTTTAATCCTGCTTAGATTTTCAAAGAAATAAGATGTTTTTGTCTTTTACTCTCTGATGAATATATATCATGTTATTAATGAAAATGGTGGTTAAATGCTAGTTGGGTGCCATCAAGTTGGTACTTACTCACAGTAACCCTGTGCACAACAGAATGAAACACTGCCTGGCCCCGGGACAACCTCACAATCGTTGTTACGTTTGAGCCCATTGATGCTGCCATTGTGCCAGTCCATCTCTCTGTGGGGGTCTTCCTCTTTTTCTCTGACCTTTCACCGTACTAAACATGATATTCATCTCCAGTGACTTGCCCCTCCTAACAATATGTCCAAAGTATGAGAGATAATGTTTGGCCATCCTGGTTTCCAAAGAGCACTCTAGCTGTACTTCTTTCAACACAGATCTGTTGGTTCTTTTGGCAGTCCATGGCACTTTCAGTATTCTCCTCCAGCACCATAACTCAATGTATCAATTCTTCTGTGGTCTTTCTTATTCACTGTCCAGCTTTCACATGCATATGAGGTTATTGAAAATACCATGGTTTGTGTCAGGCGTACCTTAGTCCTCAAACTGACATCTTTGCTCTTCAAGACTTTAAAAATGAATGGAGGCAGTTTACAGGTATACTGATCAACCTGGAACTGAGCTATAGGTAGGGTATGTTTTGTTTGATTCTTTAAATTATAGATAAATATGTATACTCTTATGTGATGGTATTGTTGTTAAGTGCCGTGGAGTTGGTTCAACTCATAGCAACCCTGAATAGGCTTCTGAGGAACAGCTAGTGGGTTTGAACTGCTGACCTTGTGGTACACAGCCAGTGTTGATCATACAGCACCACACCAGGAGTACCCAGCTCATGTTGTTAAGTGCCATTGAGTTGGTTCTGACTCATAGTGAGCCTGTGTATTGTTACCCAGGAGCAACTGGTGAGCTTGAACTGCCTACCTTGTGGTTCAGACCGAATTTTCTGTCCAGTGCATTGACCCGCAATGCCAGACCAGGACTCCTCTGACTCATAGCAACACTATATAATATGGTTTCCAAGGACAAGCTGGTGGGTTTGAACTGCTGACCTTGTGGTTCGCAGTCCACTGCTGATCCTATAGCTCCACACCTGGAGTCGTATGCATATGATATATTCTGCATTGAAACTTAAATTCTTAAAAAAGCAACCTAAGAATTCATAGATGGTTATTACTTTCTTAGTTTATTTAGTTGCCTGTCCATAATACACCTCTTATAAAAGTAGTACATTCTTATAGAAAACTTGGAAAATAGTAAGAGATAAGAAAATAGAACTCATCAACAATCTTATCATTTCAAAAATAGATTTTTAATATTTTGGTGTACTGTGTATCTCTGGGATTTTTTTCTTATTTTTGTGTATTCTAAGTTTTTATAAAATTGAGATTAAGATGATACAGTTTTTCATTGTGATCATTATAAGTCTTTTGAAAGTGAATCTTAAATCATATCAGTATGTTAGATGTTATTGGTACTTATCTAATTACTACCTGTATAGTCTAAGGCAAGTCACTTAACCTGGATAAATGTTACTGTAAGGATTAATTGCATTGCCACATCACTTAGGCAACAGCTGGATGTTATAAACAATAAGGGCTTTACATACTTTTTAGGGTGGCAGTAGAGTAATAATGGTTAAAATCACAGGGTTAGATCTAGACTGCCTGAACCTCAGATCCCAGCTCTGCCACTTCCTAGCTATATGACCATGGGCAAGGTACTTGATCTCTGTGCCTCAGTGGCTCCCTCTGTAAATTGATAGTTTATTAGATAGCTTCTTGTTGTTGTTGTTGTTATGTGCTGTGGAGTTGGTTCCGACTCATAGCGACCCTGTACAGGGTTTCTGAGGCTGTAAATCTTTATGGGAGCAGAAAGCCTCATCTTTCTCCCGCTGAACAGCTGGTAGTTTCGAACTGCTGACCGTGAGATTAGCAGCCCAATTTGTAACCATTACGCTACCAGAGCTCCTTATTAGATACCTTACTGTCTAACAAATTATTCTGAAACTTAGCAACTGAAGTAAAAAAAGTTTATTTTTATATTTTTAAACTTTGTATTGTGAATTGAATGAAGGTTCACAGAACAAATCATCAGTTTTACATTCAACAAACCATATACTTTTTTTCATTACATAGTTAAAATCCCCACCATGGAGGCACAGGGAGGAACACAGTGGTTAAAGCAAATAGAGGTAAATGCCGTTAACTGTTGGTACATGGAGGGGATTACAACCATGTGTAACCATTATTTTTCCCAAATTTTTGCAATTTGAAAACTTAGTTACCTCTCAGAAGCTATAAGGAAATTCAAAATCAATGGAAGAACTGAAAAGTTAGGTGTCTTTACCTAATGTTGAGCTATTTTCAGTGTTTATGGTACTTTAAAAAGCAAAGCATCATTGTTATTTGTTATTTCTAGGGGAGGTGACACCAGGACTATCCCAGGTGGAATATGCGCTTCGCAGACACAAGCTAATGTGTCTGATCCAAAAGGAAGCACAAGGGCAGAGAGGGACAGACCAAACAGTGGTTTTGCTGTCCAACCCTACCTACTATATGAGCAACGATATCCCCTATACCTTTCACCAAGACAACAATTTCCTGTACCTGTGTGGATTCCAAGAGCCTGACAGCATTCTGGTTCTTCAAAGTCTTCCTGGGAAGCAGTTACCATCACACAAAGCTGTGCTCTTTGTGCCTCGGAGAGATCCCAGTCGAGAACTTTGGGATGGCCCACGATCTGGCACCGATGGGGCAGTAGCTCTAACTGGAGTGGACGAAGCCTATTTCCTAGAGGAATTTCAGCATCTGGTACCAAAACTGAAAGGTAACAAAGGGGAACAAAAATCGAGTCCCAGGCCAGATGGGGGTTAAGACCTACCTTACCTTCACCATCAGGTTCAGACAAAGTTCTCAGTTTCCTAATCGCAATTATCACAGCAGTGTTTCCCCAACTACCATGAAGTCTTCTCAAAAGACTGGGCTCCTTTATAGGTTACATTCATTCATTCGATAGGTCTTCACTAGACTTCATGCACAAGAGGCTGTGAGAATTCTAAGAGAATTTCTTTTAAAAGTGGAGGATGGATATGGACTACTCTTCAAGATAACTGACCACTTTTTGTTGAATCACTTTGCTAATTCTTTCCAAGGAGGCACTATGCATGGTAATCCATGGATCACCAGCTCAGCATCACTCAGAACCTATCAGAAATGCAGAATTCAGGCCCCATTCAGGCCTACTGAATTGAAATCTGAACATGCTTTTCAGGTGATCGGGTGCACAATAAAGCTTGAAAAGAAGCACTACTTTAGGTTTTTCAAGTTAATCCTTTTTTTCCCCCCTAAAGTTGTTTGTTGTTGTTGTTGTTTTTAATTTTTATTGTGAGCTGAGTGAAACTTTACAGGGCCGATCACCAGTTTTACATTCAACATTTGTACACTGTTTTATTACAATGATTATAATCTCTTCCATGTACCATCAGTTAACAGTATTTCTCTCTATTCATATTAGCTTTTTTTTTCTT
>NW_006408615.1:11580879-11583156 GCF_000296735.1 Chrysochloris asiatica | reverse complement strand
TCTGCAAGTTTGGGTGTTTTTGTGGATCTCCATATCAGCTGGATGCTTCACTCTCAGCTCTAACCCTCTGTGGCTATGTCCTTGTCCATGGGCTCAAGTGTCCGCAGTTCTAACCACACTTTAGACCAACCAGCCCTTCTCTCTCACAACTTAACTCTTGAACAAGAAAATAAGAATGTTTGCCTTCAATTCAGTTCCTGCCCTTCAAAATAGTCACTTTCTCTACATTTGTTCTGGTGAAGTTATATTCAGAATGTTTTGAGATTTCTCTTCTGGAACTTATTTCAGAACATACCACATTATTAACTCTCTTTCGTGTCTCTTATATATCTTCAGCTTTGGTAAGCGTTTCATTTTTATTTTGGATACTCATGAGGCAGATGATTAAAGGTTTTGAAGGCTAGTACGATGGGCCTGAATCTCAAGTCACCATTAGAATAAAGGTTAAAGTTAGCCTTGTAAATAATGGTAAATGGGTCAAGTTGGAAAATATGAACTTTTGGGTAAAGTTTTAGTCTAATTTTTTTAAAGATTTATAAACCACCCCTGGAGGTAGCTTCTAAAAGAGAAACAAAAAAATGTTTCCAACCAAACACTCATTTGAATGTGTAAGTCCTAATATATTTCATTTTATTATTTTATCACTTTATAGAAATAGTTTCTGTATTACAGTGACTTTTCCCTTAACTAGCAGAACTTTCTTGTGTCTTCAAAGCACATAGAATCTTTTTTTGTAGCTCCTGTATTTCTTGAGTTAGTTGCTGGCTATCAAGTTCAACAGTCTAAATTTCATCAATCCAGTACAGTTAAAATCATTTAAAATATTTTTCTTAGAAGTACTCCTCATCCACCATTCTTAGTGTTACTAGTTTGCCAATTAAAACAGTAGGTTAAAGAAAAGGTTAATGAAATTAGTCCTTTAAAAGTTTTTTAAAATTGGGCATTGGTTTCATATTCAGTCAAAGATTCCTTTTATGGTCTTAATTATTCAGTAATTATTCCCTCTATAAGTCCCGGTGTGACGTTATGGGTTAATGCTTCAGACTGCAAAGCTGTTTGAACTGCAAGCTTGGCAGTTCAAGCTCACCAGAAGCTCCTTGGAAACCCTATACAGGGTCGCTATGGGTCAGAATTGACTCCGTGGCACTTGACAACAACAACATGGTCCTTCTAGTGGTGGTTGGTAGTGGTGTGCCATGGAGTCAATTCTGACTCATAGTGACTCTGAATAGGGTTCCTGAGGCTATAAATCTTTACAGGAGCAGTGAGCCTCATCTTTCTCCTGAGGGATCACTGTTAGTTTTGAACTGCTGACCTTGAAGTTAGCAGCCTGATTCTTAACCATTATTGTCGGAGGGACCAGTTGCTGGAGAAGGATATCATATTTGGTAGGGTGGAGGGTCAGAGACAAAGAGGAAGACCCCCAGCAAGGTGGATAAACAAAGTGGCAGCATCAATGGGCTCAAGTGTGGCAACGACAGTGAAGTTGGCCCAGGATCGGCAGTGTTTCGTTCTGCTGTGCATAAGGTCGCTATGAGTCGGTACTGACTCAGTGGCACCTAACAACAACAACAAATGGTCCGTCTAAGTAGCGTAGTGGTTACGAGTTAGGCTGCTAACTTTGATGTCAGCAGTTCGAAACTACCAGCTGTTCCAAAGGAGAAAGATAAGGCTTTCTGCTCCCATAAAGATTTACAGCCTTGAAACTCTGTACAGGATCACTGAGTCAGAACTGGCTCCACGGCCTATAACCAATCAACCAACCAGTTGTTACTAAAGTATTTTTTAGTACTTTACAATCCTCCAGATGGAGATCGTTAGGAATACTACTCATGGCCTGCAGTCAGAAAACAACAACAAAGGAACAAAGGTACATTTGATGTAGGTGAAAATCACCTCTGTGATGTGCCTTCTTGTCATAACAGCTCAGGCAGGTATGGACCATTTCCTTGTGGACCCCTATATCTAAAAGGTGAACCCTGATTGTCTACAATGAGAGTAGATAGTAAGTAGAAAGGGAGAGGTGGAGAAGTGTGATGAGCACTTGTTATCAACAGCAATAAACAATTGCCTCAAAACGAGATAAGAACCTTCTTTCCCTAAACTGAGATCTTTTTTTAGAAGTAATGCTGTGCTTGAGCTGTTAAAGTCTGAGTCCTACTGTTTTGGGTGTGGTTACTCTAGCTCAATAGTGGTGGTAAAGAGCAGTTATTTATAATTTTCATTAACAGTTAATAAATAAAATTAGTGCTTGAATAAAGCTGCCCCCAACCTTTG
>NW_006408615.1:11573895-11580609 GCF_000296735.1 Chrysochloris asiatica | reverse complement strand
GCTTTCTACTCCCGTAAAGATTTACACCCTCGGAAACCCTGTACAGGGTCGCTATGGGTCGGAACCGACTCGACGGCACTTAACAACAACAACAACAGGGTCACTATGAGTCAAAGCTGACTTCACGGTACTTAACAACAACATCTATCATCCTTACAAAGAACACTGAACTTTTAAGGCAGAAAAGCTGTATGTTTCATTCCAAAGGTTTATAGTCAAACTCTTCAATTACTATCGTTCTGAGATAGTTTTCACCCAATGCTTTAGAGTTCCACACCACTGATGTTGAAGTTGTGACTCTCGCTTAAGTCATTCTGAGAATTGGTATTGCTTGTCACTGCTGTTAGTTCTCTTTCCTATCTATTTTTGGCTCCTTCTTTTAAGCTGAGACAACTACAGTTTGGTACGACTGGATGAGGCCCTCTCATGCACAGCTTCACTCTGAATACATGCAGCCTCTGACTGAAGCCAAAGCCAGGAGCAAGAACAAAGTCCAGGCTGTCCAGCAGCTGGTGCAGCGCCTGCGGCTCATCAAATCTCCTGCAGAAATTGAGCGAATGCAGAATGCAGGGAAGCTGACATCACAGGTATGGTTCCTACTGACAATGTTTTTCCAAACTCTGATGAGGTCATGTCCCTAAGACACTAATCTCAGAAACAAATTAGCATCTAGCTACTGCTTAAAGAGGTTTCGTGAACATGTGTTGTTTATGTTAGTGAACATCAGACTTGTTCAACACTTTAAAAGGTGAAGTAAGCGCCCTCTTGTATCCCATCAGTCTTAGTTGTTTCTTCTTGGGGCAACATAAATGAATTAATTTCTATTTCCATTCCCCATGATAGCTGTACCAATGTTGTAATGCTGTTAAGTGCTGTCAAGTCAATTCCAACTCTTAGTGACACTGTATAGGGAGGGCTTCAGAGGAGTGACTGGTGGATTTTAACTGCCAACCTTGCAGTTAGCAGTCCAGTGCTTATTCTATAGTACCCACACCAGGATTCCAACTATACCAATAGTGCAAGTTAAAACAGTTAAGCAGGGTTTGATGGCTTACGAAGCCTCAGAGAGTAGTGGCAGCAGCTCATTCCACACAGGTGGGAAGGGCTTTATTGGAATTTGATCTCACTGGAACCTTTGTATCATGCAACTGAATTTTTTTCTCTCTACTTAATAAAAGCTACATTATAAAAAAAAGAAGACTCAGAGGATCCAAAATGTTAATGCTGACAAATGTACAGTTATTAAAGGAAAAAGGTGCAAGATAGCAGCAGTAATAGAGAAAGGAGATGCGTTCCGGCCTGTGGCCATCTCAAAGCAGAAGGTCCAGAGAAGTCAGGGACAGATTCCTGTTGTCCTCCTTCATAAGGGCCAGGAGCAGGGTGCATTTCTTCTCCTGGACCAGTGACCTCTCATGCATGGACAGGACACTAAGGACTGGGCAGCCCAAAAATGGAGTTTCAGTTAGGGGAGTCTTATGTTTTCTTTGTCACATGGCATATTTCTGTTACATAACAGGAGAAACCTATGTAACCATGAGTATCATTGTGATAGATAAGGTTTTGTATCAATTTGGCTGTACCTGGATTCCCAGTGGTTTGGTAATTAAGATGTCGTAATTGGCGAGATCTAATATAATGTAATCCCTTCCATGATATGATCTGATGTGATCAGCTGTGATCTCATGTCATTATCCTATATGCTGTAAATTTTCACTTCTATGATGTTAATGAGGCCAGATGCCATTTACAGGGTTAGGTTGTATCTTGAGTCAGTCTCTTTTGAGATATAAGAGAGATTAATTAGCAAGGTAAGCAGAGCTCAGAGGGACCTACTTCCACCAAGAAGGAAAAGCTGAGAGTAAAGTACTCCTTTGGATCTGGGGTCCCTGAACTGCAAAGTTCCTAGATTCAAGAAAAGATTGACACCAAGACATCTGGTAATCTCCCAAGAATGCTATGCCTACAGGTGCAGAAAGGAGATAAGGAACTTTCTCCAGAGCTGGTACTCTGGATTTGAACTTCTAGCCTCCTAAACTGTGACAGAATACATTTCTGTATGTTAAAGCCATCCCCCTGTGGCATTTCTGTGTTAGAGAACTAGGACAGTCAGTGTTGTCAAGACACATTGCTGATAAGTAATGTGCCCAAAGCCCTTGGACCAGTGGGTACAGAGCGACAATATCAATCAGTATGCTTCACGATTTAATAGCAAAATAGCTCAGGCTACTTCTAGGCCTTCGGGAATTATTCCTCACAGAAAAATCTATATCCCTGACCTGTAGTCAAAGTTTTTTTGTATAAGATAATTATTATTATTATTACTTTTAATTAGTTAATAAACCCTCACTGGCAATTGTATATGTTGGATTCTATATGTTTGTTTTGATTGTTAAAGTTCTAGCCTTTATACCTATAAATGTGTCCCTATTTGGAAATAAGGGTTTTCTTTTATGTTAATAAGATCATACCAGAATAGAGTAGGTCCTGTGTCTGATCCCTCCTGAGTGATGTCTTATTAAAAGGGAAAACTCACAGAGAGACATGCACAGGAAAGTGAACATGTGAGAAATATCTATAAGCCAAGAAACACTTAGGGCTACCTACAAGGAGGGACCTTTCCTTTAAAATGGGTCTAGTAATAGTGTCAAAACCTATCTAACTTCTGGGAGGATAATGAGAATTAAGACTAACCCAAGGCGAATCCCTGTGAGGTGGAGGTCAAATATACCTCCATTCTCCAACCTTTTCACTAATTCTGACCCCAGCCATTCCTCCCTGGCATGCTTTACTTAGTTCAGTAACTCGCACATCATACCTTCAGTTAAGTAGTTTATTAAGGAACAAAATATAAGTGAAGATCAGGAAGTATGCAGCAAGTCTTCCTTCTTCTGTGCAGGCCAGCTCTCTCAGCGTTTCCGCGATGAAGGTGTTCTCTCAGTCCTTGGAGGACAAACCTCCTCTTACCCTTCAGAACTAACTCTGCTGCTGGGTCTGATACTGTCTTCAGTGGGATAACCTTTGACCCATGTTATAGCTCTTTTAGGAGGTTCCATGTCTCCTTTCATTTGCTTAGTCTGTTGACCAATACTTGTAAAGTACATTCTAATCACAGGGCAGGTTGCAGCTTTAGCAATACAAAAAGTACCGAACCACAGTGTTTTCCGCTTCCCCAGGAAATATTAATCAATCTGAGGTAGAAAACAAGGGCAAAGATAACTGTCAGGGCTCAGTGGGGGAAGCTCTCCAACTCTTTTCCAAAGAACCAAGGCAAAAGGCCACATAAAGGGATTCATTTCATCACACTTCCCTAGACTCAATGCCCTGCTTGGACATCTAACCTTTAAAACTATGAGATAATAAATATCTGTTCTTTAAAGCCACTCATTTGTGATATTTTTGTTACTGCAGCATTAGGTAACTCAGCCACAGCTGGTAGTGGTGGTGGTAGTGTGCTGTGGAGTCAGTCCCAACTCACAGCAACCCTGTATAGGGTTTCTCAGACTATAAATCTTTAGAGGTGCAGAAAACCTCATCTTTTCTCCTGCTGGTAGTTTTGAACTGCTGACCATGAGTTTAGCAGCCAATTTATAACCACTACGCAACTAGATGTGGACCATTTAATTGTCATATCAAGAAATAAAATTAGGGCATCAACTTACTGGTTCCAGTCCCCTTTAAAGTGCGACAGTTTTTTTTGGTCAGCCCCAACATCTCCTATTTTGCTTTGTTCTTAGAACTTGCATTGAGAGCTTCAGACAGCAGGGCACCACATGGGGGACACTTACTGGCCCAATGGTTAGACCAATTCCAAGTCTGTTAGCAACAGCCAAAGTTAGTATTTACCTACATTGTTGTTAAGTGCCATTGAATCGATTCTGACCCATAGCAACTCCAAGGAGCAGCTGGTGAGCTTGAACCACCAACCTTACAGTTCAGACAACTGCAGTCTGATGCATTAGCCCTTAGTGCCACACCAGGGCTCCTTTACCTACATTGTTGTTGTTATGTGCTGTGGAGTTGGTTCCGACTGAAAGCAACCCTGTACAGGGTTTCTGAGGCTGTAAATCTTTACGGGAGCAGAAAGCCCCATCTTTCTCCCGCGGAACAGCTGGTAGTTTTGAACTGATAACCCTGAGGTTAGCAGCCCGATTCGTAACCACTACGCTACCAGAGCTCCTTTTTACCTACATAGTGGGAGTGTTTTTGATTTTTGGTCTCTAGTTCCTCTAGAGTTTGTGGGGTCAGCAGGAGGAGTGAATTTACCAATGACTAAATGTCGGGGTCCCGCCTCAACAGGGGGTGGGCTTCACAAAGGAGGGATGTCTGGAGGCGAAAGAGAGACAGTATAGAAACAAAGATACAGACACACAAGTTTGATGCAAGCTGACAGGCAGCCTATTCTGCTGCAGACATTGCATACAGAACTAGCCCTACCCAAGTCTTTTATTCTTTTTTCATACAAGGAACTTGAAGCACAAAGTACAGGATGAAATTATTCATTTGAGACAGCACAATGGTGATTCACAAAATTGCATACGTAGTTAATTTCTAAAAATGTCAACAGGTTCTTAATTTTTCTATTCCCATTTTTCTAGACATAGGTCTTCTTATGCCAAAGTGCAAGCAAGCATATCATAGTTTAAACTTTAACTACAAGGGCCTCTGTGACCCAAGGCGGCAACTTGTGGTTTCTTGTAAGCAAAAGCCTTTTGTATATATTCAATCAGAAATGGTTATAAGTGGCAGACAGAGAAGTCTGAAGAGGGTTAACTAAAGTTTATATCAAGTTTTCTGTAGTTGTATTAATTCTGCTTGTGCATACTGCAGACAATAATCATCTGTGCTAATTTGGCAGGCTTTCATACATTGAATTTGTTCTTTTAAACTATCTATTTTGTCCTGTCTATTTCTGTAATTCTAAGGTAAATTACTGACAACACTCAAACAAGCTGGGAAGCTCAGATCTCCAAGCTAGACGCCTTTTCCCTGCTTGGGGTCCCAGATCTAACTTTGACAGTGCTTTGAATTATGATCACACTTCTATCCGCCTTTTCTAGGGAGGGGGCATCAGGGTCGAAACTATCATGCTCAGGGGCAGTCGGAGGAGGTTGCCACCATGTACAATGATCTCATACACAATTTCTTTGAAACATTATACAAATGATCTTGTTAAAACACCTTAGTCTTTCTGACATCTAGAATGTTAAGTCAACCCTAAAACATAATTATAAATCTTAAATCCTATTTTTACCTTCACTTATTATTTTCTATAGAATCATTAATCACAACATGTACCTAAACATTACTTGCTATGGTAACTGACAACACAGTTGTTTCTCATGAATGTTTAAACAAGAAGTATGTTGTTGTTGTTGTTGTTAAGTGCCATCGAGTCGGGTCCGACCCATAGCGACCCTGTACAGGGTTTCCGAGGCTGTAAATATTTACAGGAGCAGAATGCCTCATCTTTCTCCCGCGGAGCAGCTGGTAGTTTCGAACTGCTGGCCTCAAGGTTCGCAGCCTGATTCATAACCACTACGCTACCAGAGCAAACAAGAAGTATAAAGCTTTGTAATTAAGAAGAAACGGAACAACTTCCTTATACCAACTTCTCTATACAAAATATCTAGTTATATTTTTACCTATGATTTATTACCACTCTCTTAGCTCTTAATTGTTATCACACTTCTATTCTCCTTCTTCATCAGGATCAAACTGATTATATCCAAGGGCTTTTGGTGAGGATTGCCACTACTTGCCCTTAATCAAGTATTCCCAGAACCTGCCATTCCATTTCATGGAAAGGCCTTTCTTGCTTTCTCCATAACTGCTTTTCATAATCCCAAAACACCTGTTGTTGTTCTATCCAAGTCATTTGAGAAAGTTTTATGGTCTCAGCCATAGAGGGGGTTTCAGTCTTATAGTTGTACATGGACATCAAGAGCTCACGCTTCAAGTTAATACCAAACATAACTGAATAGTTAGATAAGGAGCAGTTTTGACATTTATCCCAGGTGTCCATTGCTTGTTCCTCAGAAGGATTTGTTCCCAGGACCCCACGCGCTACCAATACAATGGAGCCATTAACAGAGGCATTGTGTATATCAAAAGGGACCATTTTCCCAGAAGCTACAATTACTGGAATTAGAGGCATTAAGAACAGGTACAGAATGCACAAAAGTACAGTTAAAGAAAGTTGCACAGAGGTGGCCAAACAGTGAGTTCACCAAAGGCCATGAACCCGGGACTTCTGGAGGTCGCTTCCTTGGCCCTCAGGGTCCATGGCTCGCAATCTTGAGGAGGGCCCCGGGGTTGGATTTTTGTCCATGTGGTCACAGGCCACAGCTTCTCAGTGCTTGTGTATGCTGTTGCCAGCAACTAAAAGTCTTCCATGGTGTGGCGCTGTGGGTTAATGCATCAGACTGCAGAAGTCGTTTGAACTGCAAGGTTGGTAGTTCAAGCTCACCAGCTTCTCTTTGGAAACCCTATACAGGGTCCTATGGGTCGGAATTGACTCGCTGGCACTTAACAACAACAACAAAGTCTTCCCTGGAAGGAGAACAAACAAGATTACATTGAGATGTAATCCATATCGAAGGCTGTGCTCTTTAATCTTCCTTCATAAGTAAATGTTTCAAGTCCTCTTCACTTTCAGCGATCAAGGTTGTATCATCTGCATATCGCAGGTTGTTAATGAGTCTTCCTCCAATCCTG
>NW_006408615.1:11536696-11572755 GCF_000296735.1 Chrysochloris asiatica | reverse complement strand
AACCAGCAGCAGGGTCACCCATGTTGGACAGGTTTCAGATGAGCTACAAAACAAAGACAGACTAGGAAGAAAGAGTGACAAACTACTTCTGAATCACTAGTCACTGAAAACTCTATGAATAGCAGAGAAACAGGATAAAATAGACTGTCTTAAATGGAGCTGGTGGCCCGGAGGCAGACCTGCAGAATGTGCTCTTTGGAGGTGTACATTATTATATATGCCTGAGTATTTTTTTGTGTCTTGTTTTTGAAAGGCTAAAGTGAATAGAGAGAAATACTGTTGTAACTGATGTACATTGAAAGGATTTAATCATTGTAATGAAGCAAGGTGTATGATTTGTTGAATGTAAAATTGATGATCTGCCCTGTAAAACCTTAAAAAAAAAAAGTCTTCCATGGAGTCCTGGTGTAGTGATACTGGTTAATGCTCTGGATTGCAGTGTTGCTTTGAACTACTAGGTCGGTGGTTCAGGCTCACCAGCTGCTCTTTGGAAACCACCCTATACCTATATATGGTTGCTGTGAGTCGGAACTGACTCAGCGGCGCTTAACAGCAACAGTTTTTCTGTCTTTGTTAGGAACATACCTTACACACATCAGACTGTTGAGCTGAGGATTTTACCTTCTGCTGGACTCAGAGTAGCTGCTTTCCAGGTTAAACCAATCAATATGTTGTGTGTTACACTTCTTCACTTCTTTATTATTATTTTTTTTAATGTTTTATTGTGACTTATGTGATAGTTTACATGTGAGAACATTCGTTTTACATTCATCCTGTCGTATACCCTCCATGTATCATCAGCCAACCAAAGGGTATACACTACAAGTTGGCCCACCCCCGGTCGTCAGCACACAGCCCCTCTCCCTCTCTTTGTCTAAAGTCCCCTGCTGCTCCATCTCTCCATGTCATCCTCTCTGCCTCCATCTCTGGCATCACTGTTTCTCTGGGTAGGATCCTGCTCTCTGCTCTTTTCCCATGATGGTCCCAGGGACCTCCACTCCTAGACTGCAAAGTTAATCGCTCCCCTCTTTGCTACAAAAGTCTACCTTTACATTTCCATCCCTCACAATCAGTCCTGATAACAATTATTCACTATTATATCACAAGAGACCTATCTGCATCAGCCCCGCCTAGACAGATTGGATACTACTCAGTGGAGATTCTACCTTCCTCCAAGCCCTCTGAATCTAGGTTCCCTCTGCTTCTTCACTTCTTAATATTTGTTGTTGTTGTTGTTAAGTGCCGATGAGTCTGTCCCAACCCCTAGCGACCCTGAATAGGGTTCCTGAGGAGCAGCTGGTGAGATTGAACCAGCCTACTTTACTGTTACTGTTAAAGCATCTTTGCAGTCCAACACATGGGATTCCAGTTTCAGTAAATGTCTAAGTCAGGAACTGTCTTTCTCAGAGAGTACACTGGAGGGCAGCTTATGGCCTTTTTTTTTTTTTTTGCCTCCTACCCCAAAGCTCTCTGGTAACGTAGTGGTTATGAATTGGGCTGCAAACCGCAAGGTCAGCAGTTCGAAACTACCAGCTGTTCCATGGGAGAAAGAGGAGACTTTCTGCTCCCATAAAGATTTATAGCCTCGGTAACCCTGTACAGGGTCGCTATAAGTCAGAACCGACTCCACAGCACATAACAACAACAACCCCAAAGCTCAGCCATCAGAGTGGAGCAGCAGTTGCGGGCTTTTGCCAGAGATTCCAGTCAGCATGAATCCACGCTTCAAATAACATTTTAGCATTAGCATTGTTTCATGCTCGCAGAATAGCTTAGGCTGCAGTTTTCTAAAGTTCTAAGAAGGCTTGCTGTTTGGGCCCCTAATCAAATACAAATAGAACTTTTTTCAGGGTAATTTTATGAATTGATGCCAGTAGTATCTTTAAGTGAAGGAAATAATTTCTCCAGAAGCCAATAGGCCCACTAGGTGTGGAACCTGTTGTTTAGCTGACAACAGTTTATTGATTGTGGTCTGTGGTATTTCACAGATTGTTGCAACCCATGTAATTTCCCCAAATTTCATAGTCTGTGCAAGACCCTGGATTTTAGAAAGTCAGCCACCAACTACTTTCTAAGATTTGTGATTTCAGTCAAGTACCTTTTAGTTTGATGCACAGTTTCAGATATAATCACGTACCATCAATTTAGATCCCAGCTCCCAGAGCTTCTAATATACCTACTGTAAAAATAGGGTTTCCTAGGAGCAGTTGGTGAGCTTGAACTGCCAACCATGCAGTTCAAATGGCTTAGCAGTCTCGCACAATAAACCAAAGCGACACACTAGGACTCTGAATATATATATATATATATAGAGAGAGAGAGAGAGCTCTGGTAGCGTAGTGGTTACGAATGGGGCTGTGAACCTCATGGTCAGTGGTTCAAAACTATCAGCTCTTCCATGGGAGAAAGATGAGGCTTTCTGCTCCTGTGAATTTTTACAGCCAGGGAAACCCTGTAAAGGATCTCTATGTGTCAGAACCAACTCCACTGACACATAACAATACACACACATATATATATGGAGTTTGGTGTGGCACTGTGGCTTAATTGGCCAGACTGCAAAGCTGTTTGAACTGCAAAATTGGCGGTTCAGGCTCACCAGCTACTCCTCAACAACCCAATACAGGGTCTTATATAAGGAGTTCTTGTGGCATCGAGGTTAGGAATCGGGCAGTCAGCCACCAACTACTTTCTAAGATTTGTGACTTCAGTCAAATCCCTTTTGGTTTGATGAACAGTTTCAGATATAATCACGTACTGTCAATTGAGTGTACTGTCCAATTGTTAGATTTAGATCCCAGCTCACCAGATTGTGATGATGCATTGTTGTTAAGTTCTATTAGGTTAGTTGTAACTCATAGCAACCCTCTATAGGGTTCCCAAGGTGGGGCTGGTGGGTTTGATTACCAATTTTGTTGTTAGCAGTCCAGTGCTTATCCTACAGTGGAACACCAGGACAGTTCACATATTCTTGAAGTAATAAAGTAAATGTGCATTGGAAACCATTCCACATAAATGCAAATGGTTGTAGGCTCTCCTGGTGACTGATGATGAGAAAATATGTTAGCCAAGTCAGTACAGAATAACAGCCACCTTTGTGTTTATTACATCGATTGAATAGTCTGGACCATATCAGAAATTGCTAAAGATCTTGGGTGTAGTTCTCTTGAGTCTTCAATAATCTTCTGTCAATCATCAGTAAGCATATCTCATTGCCCACTGGGTTTTTGTGAGTTTGTGGGCACAAATAGATTTGCATTTGATATTAAGTTAGGGCAGTAATTTATTGTGGTCCCAAATCAAAACCAAATCCACTATGTTGACTTGACTCCAGCTCCTAGTAATCTTTTAGGGCAGAGTAAAGCTGCCTCATCGTTCTCCTGAAGAGCGATTGATGGGTTTGAACCTGGACCTTGTGGTTTGCATCCCAGTGCTTAATTCATTGTTCCACCAGGGCTCCTTTATTGTGGCCCAGATATGCAATGTTGTTTCAGATTTACTTGTTGAGTTGACTTAGATCATTTGAAAGGCTCCCATTTTACATGTCCATGAGTATTGGATAAAAGAAGGATCTACAGAATTTCTCCTTTTTTAAATTTTACTCAGGAGAATTTCCTTTCAGACGTTCTATCCACGTTAATTATATTCAGGTAAGGAGACAGTAAGTACCACAGTGTACATTTTTATAGCATACACTCCAGCTTTTAACTAGTATGTAACTTTTATCCTTTTCACAGTAGCATCTCTGTCTCCTCTATCTTGTTTAAGGGACTCATTATCAGCCTAAGTTACACTGCACACTCTGCTCTATATCCAGTAGACCTAAAGACTTTTTCTCCACCCGTAGACCATTTACCCACACATTTGTAAAGAGATCCTGAGTTACCCACCAGGGTTTGGGTTAAGAGACCCTGGCTGACATAGCAATCTTCCGTCATTGTTATTTGTTGCCATTGAATCTGTTCCTACTCATAGAATCCTCATGTGACTCATAGAACTGTTCCATAGGGTTTTCTTATTGGAAATCTTGATGAAAGCAAAGCACTAGGTCTTGCTGAAATGCCAGCGTTTCAGATAATAGTTTACCCATCACTCCACCAGGACTCCTTTTGCTTTCTCTATGACCACTTGGCTGACAGAGTGGAACCACCCCACCAGATATCCTAGACTTCCAGGCCTTTCTCCCATAGGCTCCTGGATGGCTTCAAACAGGCAGCCTTTCAGTTCATGGGTCTCAGGAGTCCTGGTGTGGCACTGTAGGATATGCACTAGACTGCTAACTGTAAGGCTAGCAGTTCAAACCCACCAGCTGCTCCTTGGAAACTCTACATAAGGTCACTATGAGTCTGAACCGACTTGATGGCAATTGACGACCACAAGAAATGAGTCTCGGGGGCGCAGTGGCTCCACAGGATAAGCACTGGACTGTGAACCGCAAGGTCTGAGATTCAATCATACCAACTGTTCCGTGGAAGAAAGATGAGGCTTTCTGTTCCTGTAAATATTTAAAGGGTCAAAAATCCTTTACAGTGATGCTATGCATCAGAACCTACTCAGTGGAACTTAACAATAAAATGGGTCTCATGGGCTTAAATAACCAAAGGAGTGGGGGGTGAGGGAATCCTAATGGTGCAGCTTCCTTTGGTTGGAGCTCCACCTGCTGGTCAGAGAATGAAGCTTATTTGTAAGAAATTCTCAAAAGTGACCTTTCAGCCAATATAGAAAACAACCACCCCGCTGAAATTTTAGCAGACCTGCCTTCAGTTTCCAGTTCCCTTCCAGTGTATTTTTCTAACTCCTAATATTTGTTGTTGTTGTTGTTAGGTGCCATCAAGTCGGTACAGATGCATTGCAGCGTTGTGCACAACAGAATAGAACACTGCCCGGTCCTGGGGCAACCTCACAATCATTGCTACGCCTGAGCCCATTACTTCTGCCACTGTGCCAATCCATCTCATTGATCTTCCTCTTTTGCTTCAACCCTCCACTTTACCCCACATGATGTCCTTCAGGAACTGATCCCTCATGTTATATCTGAAGTATGAGATGAAGTCTGGCCATCCTGGCTTCCAAAAAGCACTTTGTACTTCTTCCAACACAGTTCTGTTGGTTCTTTTTGTAGCACATGGTACTTTCAATATTCTCCTCCAATACCATAACTCAAATGCATGAATTCTTGTGTGGTCTTCCTTGTTCACTGTCCAATTTGCACATGTGTATGAGCAATTATTGAAAATACCATGGCTTGAGTCAGGTCTACCTTAGTCCTCAAACTGACATCTTTGCTTTAAAGAGATCTTGTGCAGCAGATTTGCCCAGTGCAATACATCGTTTGATTTCTGGCCTGCTGCTTCCATGTGTGTTGATGGTCAATAGAGCAAAATGAAGTCTTTGACAACTTCATTCTTTTCTCCATTTATATCGATGTTGTTTATTGGTCTTGTGGTAAGGATTTTCGTTTTCTTTACACTGAGGTGCAACTTCATCAGTAAGTATTATAAGCGCTCTTCACTTTGAACAAGCAAGGTTGTATTATCTGTATATCGCAAGTTGCTGTATTTGAGTCTTACTCAAATCCTAGTGCCACGGTTTGTACATATAATCCAGCTTCTCAGATTATTTGCTCAGATTGAATTTGTTTGATGAAAGAATACAACACCTTCACTCATTTGAAACCATTCGGTATCCGGTGTCCCCTTGTTGTTCTCTTTGAACTTCCTTTTGGTCTATATACAGGCTCCTTGTGAGCACAATTAAAAGTTTCTGGAATGTTGTCCATAACTTGTCATGATCCACATAATTAAAAGTCTTTGCATAGTCAATAAAGCACAGGTAAACATCTTTCTGGTATTCTTTGCTTTCAGCCAAGATCCAGCTGATATCCCTCGTTCCATGTCCTCTTCTGAATCTACCTTGAACCTCCAGAAGGTCTCTGTCATTGTATTGGTTGCAGCCATTTTTGTATTATCTTTGGCAAAATTTTACTTGCGTGTGATAGTAATGATATTGTTCCATGATTTCTACTTGTGAAGCTATAAGACATACTATCCCAGATTACATTCAAGTGAATGCTTTCCAGTGAGAGATCTTGGCATTACCATGATGATGGTGGTGGGTGTGCCCTTCTTGCAGGCATATTACAAGTATATTGCTTCTTAAGATCACTTTCCCTGCCTGGCCTCTGGCCTTGGAGAAATCTTGTTCCTTCTCTCCATAGTTGTTTTCCATGCTCCGGCTGAGAAATCACTGATTTTCAAAGATTCTTCACAAAGACAAGGTCTTCATCATAACATCTCTGAACAGCTTTCTCCAGGTTATTTCCAGCAAGGCTTACTCTTCTTGGGTGAAGTCTACAATTACATCTTTGAAGGCCACTGATTCCAGCGTTTGCATTACCAATAGCTCATTTGTCACCTGCTTTCTCTGGGTTTTCACTAACAGGTAGTCTAAGCAAAGGTAAACCCAAATAGATGGAACCAATAATTGAAATCAAATCTTTACTTAGGAGATTGCCATTATACTCTGGAGATCAGAACTTCTTTCTCTCTAGAAAAAGCACTCTTTTGATAGTACACAATCTTTATACAGTCCCACCCTCCAGAGACCATTGCTCCGGGTATCCTCCTCCTCCTCGTGTTTGCTAATGAGAGGGACAACTCAAAAGAGGGAGAGAATAGTTGTGTATCTTGAAGAACTTAATCCGTTTAAGTTACTCATTGTACATGTAGAAATCGTTGAATTGGTGTATGTGTTTCTGTGTATATTCTCACTACTATCACGGAAGAGCCTTGTATGGCGCTATAGGATCAGCACTTGATTGCGAATCACAGGGTTGGCAGTTCAAACCCACCAGCTTCAGAAACCTTACACAGGGTCATTGTGTGTTGGAATCGACTCGACGGCACTTAAAAAACCAGCAAATCAAGAAAAGAAGAAGAGCCAGGAATAGGGAGTGTCTTTGGCCTCAAGATCCCTGCACTAGACCTCCTTGATCCAGGAGGCAGAGAGGTGATACGATAGACAGCCAGAAGCCCTGGCAGAGGAGCAGCGACAGCGGAGGCCCCAGGTCCAGGAGACCAGCAGGAGATGGGTGGGACCTTAGGGCCGGAGGCTTGCTGGTAGAATAGGGTGCCTTTGAGCACTTACTGGCACTTGTCTAAACAAGCGTACCTGCTGGCATGGCTGAGAAAACTTTATCATGAACAAAGAACTGTATCCTAATTGTTCCTGAGCCCGAATTGTAAGTTCCTTAATAAACCCATCACTGTATGTATGGGCTACGAGTTCTGTGTGGCCATCCTAATGAACTGTCTAGCGCAGCCGAGACGTAGAAACTGCCATGAGGACAGGTGGTGTCAGAATTGGTTACGTTTGGAGGGTGGAAACACAGCACTTCTGACCTACACTTTATAGGAATAGGCCTTGATCTGATGCTGATAGTGATTCTCGTCCTTCCGCCTTGTGAAGATAGAGGAGGTCAGATGCTTCCTACAAACTATTTTTGCACCATTTCAATAAAGTTGTAGGAAGAGGAAATAGAATAATGAAATTCAAGTGCCTTGCACAGTAGAGCTTCTTAACTGTCTTCCTGCCTCTGGGATTGCCTCAGTTTAACACTGTGCCCTGATTCTAGGCTGGAAGCGTTCACTCGTCTATGCCGAGCAAGTGGGAAGGCAGCTACCTGGCCAGCCAACTGGAAGAGATCCATATTTATGCCCATTCCAAATAAATGATGAAACAATGTGGAAATTAACTAACAGTATCATTAATATCACATGCAAGTGAATTTGTGCAGAAATTAAGTTTTAAATGATTACAGCTGCACATTGACAGAGACCTGCCAGAAATTTAAATCGGACTCAGAAGAGGATGTGGACCAAGGGATCATATGTATCTGGGCAGAAAGCAGAGAATAAAAGAAGGATGTTTACCTGTGCTTTATTGACTATGTGAAGTTATTCAATTGTGTGAATCAACAAATTATGGATAATATGAATGATATTATGAAGAGTGGACATTCCGGAATCCTTCATTGTGTTCGTGCAGAACTTATACATAGACTGAAAGAGTCATCAGAACAAAACAAGCATGAGTTAAAATCAGGAAAGGTATGTGTCACAGGGTTATATTCTTGCTGAGAAAATAATCCAAGAAACATGAAGGAAAAGGTGACACCAGGATTGGAGGAAGATTCATTAATAAACAGATGACACAACTTTGCTTGCCAAAGTAAAGCATTTACTGATGAACTTCAAAGACCATAGCCTTTAGTACAGATTTGTTGTTAAGTGCTGTCAAGTCAACCCATAGCAATCCTGTATAGGGTTTTCAATGGCTTTGCAGTCTGGTGCATTAGCTCACAGCGCCACACCAGGACTCCTCAGTACAGATTACACCTCAACAAAGAAAATAAAAATCTTTACAACTAGGCCAATAAATAAGCATCATGATAAATGTAGAAATAATTGAAGTCAAGGATTTCGTTTTACTTGGATCCATAATCAACATCCATGAAAGTAACAGTTAAGAAATCAAATGACTCATTGTATTGTTCCAAAAATGCTGTTAAAGACCTCTTTAAAGTGTTAAGGGACAAAGATAACATTTTGAGGACTAATGTGTGCCTGACCCAAGCTATGCTACTTTAATCATCTCATATGCACGTGAAAGCTGGACAATAAGTAAAGAAGACTGAAGAATTGTGGCCCTTGAATTAATGGTGTTGGCAAAGAACATTGTGTAAAAATCAGTATGTGTCTTGGAAGAAGAACAGCCTGAGAACATACCTTAGAATGAGGTTTGTGAAACTTTGTCTCTTATACTTTGGACTTGTTATCCAGAGGGACCAGTCCCTGGAAGAGGACATCATGCTTGGTAAAACAGAGACTCAACCAAGAAAGAGGAAGACCCTTAACGCAGATGGAGTGATACAGTGACTGCAATGGTGGGTTCAAGCATAGAAACTCCTTTGAGGATGGTGCAAGACCACATAGTGTTTTTTTCTGTTGAACCTAAGGTTGCTGTGAGTTGAAGTCAACTCAATGGCACTTAATAATGACAACAACATGCTTACAGGAAGTCCTGGCGGCACAAGTATTAAAGTGCTTGCTTGCTGACTGAACAATCAGCACTTGGAACCCACCAGCCACTCCACAGGGGAAAATGTGGCTGTTTGTTTCCAGAATGATTTACAGCCGTGGAAAATGTGGAGCAGGTCTACTCTGCGCTGCTACAGGGTCACAGTGTGTTGGTGTCAACTTGATGGCAGTGGGTTTCGGGTTGGTTTGGTATGCTTGTTAACAAAAGAAAGAAAAAGTAGCTGCAACAATGGTCTTAAACGTACCTACTATGTTTAAGTTGGCGGTTCAGACTCACCAGCCGCTCCTTGGAAACTATACAGATTCGTGATGAGTCAGAACTGACTCGATGGCACTTAACAACAACAGTTGTGATTATGGGCAGCATTTAGTTCCGTTATACATCATATCCCTGAGGTGGAACCAACCTGATGGCACCTAACCACACAACTTGCTTATAAAACTAGAAATGTATATATACAGATAAACAGTGTGGCTAATACAGAGAATTGCTTCAGGTATATATAGGCTAAGGAGCCCTGGTGGTGCAGCAGTTAAGCACTCAGCTGCTAACCACCAGTCCCTCCATGGGAGAAAGACGTGGCAGTCTGCTCTTGTAAAGAATGCGTGATGGGTCAGTTTTCCTTTGTCCTGTAGAATCTCTGGAGTCCTGGTCTGACGCTGTGGGCTAATGCACTGGACTGCAAAGTCAGTTTGAACTGCAAGGTTGGCATTTCAAGCTCATCATCTGCTCCTAGGAAACCTATACTGTGGGTCAGAACCATAAAAATTTCCCATATAGCTTATTCTGGAGTCCTGACGTGGTGCTTGCTGTAAGATCAGCACTGGACTGCAAAGTCATTTGAATCGCAGAGTTGGCAGTTCAAACTCACCAGCCACTCCTAGGAAACCATATACAGAGTTGCTGTGAGTTGGAATCGACTTGACAGCACTTAACAACAACAACATAGGATCTCTATAAGTGGGAATCATAGGCCAGTGATTCTCAACTGAGTGTGATTTTTGTCCTCCGGGGAACATCTGAGAATGTGTGCTTGTCAGAACTGGGACTACTGCTGGCATCCTAAATTGCACAGAACAGCCACCGTTACATAGAATCAATCTAA
Organism: Chrysochloris asiatica; assembly: GCF_000296735.1. Lineage (NCBI taxonomy): Eukaryota > Metazoa > Chordata > Mammalia > Afrosoricida > Chrysochloridae > Chrysochloris > Chrysochloris asiatica. The sequence continues at coordinate 11,562,551 of NW_006408615.1, read as the reverse complement.
CTGAAAGGATTCGCTGTGCCAAGGTTGAGAAGCCAAGCATTTGAGGGCCAGAGAAGGATTTTGCAAAGTAATGACATGTGCTTTCCCATAGAGCTTATTCTGGCATTCCATATATATTCTGAGTGGGAAGGTTGGTTGCCTTTCTATTAAATTCATCATCCACTAAATACTCCTAAAAGTGAATTTTTTTTCCCCTTCATAAAAAAAAAAATCGTACATTATTATTTTCACTAAGCCACATCTTCAGATCAACAAAATTGGAGCGAAAAATGCCCTCCAGAATTTCTAATGTTTGATCAAGCAACCTAGTGAGTAAGAGTGGTCTTTCTCTTTGCAGGCTTTCATAGAGACCATGTGCATCAGGAGAGCCCCTGTGGATGAAGCCTTTCTTTATGCCAAGGTCAGTGCAAGCCTCCCTTGGAGGGGGATTGACAATTACATTTGCAGATACTTTCTGTTTGGTTTTCTTGGAAGTTCCCAGGATGTCAGTGGAAAGGATTTTGTTCTTAAATGCCTGTGGTGATCTGTTTGTAGTAGTAGTTGTTGTTAAGTGCTGTCCAGTCAGTTCTGACTCATGGTGACCCTGTATAGCGTTTCCGAGGAGCAACCGGTGAGCTTGAGCCACTGACCTTGTAGTTCAAAGCAACTTTGCAATCCAGTGCATGAACCCACAGCGTAAACATGCAGTGTTAGAATTAGATGAAGAAAGTTACACAGTAAAGCAGATGAAGAAGGAAGGATTTATGCAAGTGTGAGATGAGAAGAAAATATGTAAATGCAAAGGAAGAGACTCTGAGGTAGTGCCAGAGATGCTCACCAGTCTCCAGCTCCATCTTCAGATGAAAATAAAGAACTTGCCATTTTCTTTGCATCTTTTTTCACTTTTCCAGACATTTAGGCTGAAAGCCATTTGGAAGGTTGAAATCCGTCCTGTTGTGGCGCTGTTGGCTAATGCAGAAACCCTATATGAGGTCACTAAGAGTCAGAACCAACTCGACACCATGTAACAACAGCAACAACAATAGGCACTTTATATGCTTTTCATACTGTGCAAGCCCCACACGTTATTTCTTAAGCACGCTGTACCAATTTTCTTACATGTTGCCAACTTCATCTTCTTTTTTTCTTTCTGTTCAATGGATTTAGTGTTAGGTCGTTATCTTGAGTCTGTTGGCAGAGGTTTGGTTCTCAGCAGCAGACCCTCACAGCCTACCCTGGAATTACCTGCCAGGATTCCTTCCCTACTCTGCAAACCATTTTCTCCAGCATGGAAGAAATCACTTATTCCACACCAAAAACACTGTAGTGGATGAGGCCAGCGTGCCACAGCCATACACATTTTGCCCCACCGTTTGACTGACCTGCAGCCACACTTGGGCCATATGAATCTCCCACCTGTGCGGATGCCACCTGGTAGGCATGAGAACCACAGGCACGGAGGGGTCCAGTAGGCCACCCAGAGGCAACACAGGGCCAAGGCATCCCTCTCACCATGTCTTCTGGTTTCCTGTGGGGGCCAGCACCACAGAGCCCGGGCACTCCCCACACCATCACACCAGCCTGTACTTGGGCTGTGGCAGCCCACTGCCCAATATTCTGCCTGTCTCCAGTATGACGTACCTGGGTGCAGGTGGATACAAGGAGCTCCACTGCTGGCAGGCCTGGCCTAGAATGGCCCCAAAACAAATACACAGTTTCAATTCATTCTTTTCTGATTACCAGAGTATTTCCAAAGTCAATCCATGACTTCTTTTATGTTTATTTTATAAATATTACCAAAAGTAATGTTTCTGGACTATTGGATAAGGGTGATTGTGGTAGAAATCCACATCTGGAAAGCATATGTATGGGTACACTCAGCCAGAATTTTTAACAAATGTTGTCATTTCTGCATGTATGCATTTCTACATTATTTACGTGGGCACACTATTTGTGGAAAATATGGTAACTTGGAGCTATTGATAAAAGTGCAAGTTAATCTGCCTCTAACAGCACATAAGAATGAAGAGAACAAAAGATGCATGGAGATGTTAGTACAAACACTAATGGTTCACATGAACTCTGTCCTTTATGACCCTTAGACCAGCTACCGCTGCTGACCTCTCTGAAAGGGATCATATTAGAGGGTTCAGGATACTGTGAGCAAAAATGTGGAACAAAGCTCAAAAATCATTTTAACATTGCGGAAGTCCTTTCTGATGTCATATCTTTGGGTTTTTTGCAGTTTGAATTTGAATGCCGGGCTCGTGGTGCAGACATCTTAGCCTACCCACCTGTAGTTGCTGGCGGGAATCGGTCTAATACTTTGCACTATGTGAATAACAACCAAGTCATCAAGGTACACCAACACGTTCTCCTCCAGTACTACTTCCTCTGGGGCCTGGTGCTGTCACAGCCTTCAGCTTTCACAGATTTGTAAAGACTTGATTGTTTATAAAATGCTCTTAACTTAGTCCTCTCATTAGCACTGTGAGGTAGGAGCAGCGATGCTTAGCACGCCTGTTCATAAATGAGGAAAATAAACTGAAAAAAAAACATTTAAACTGCTCATTTGTTAGTGCAGAAGCAAGATTCAGAGCCAATATTCTACTCAGTAGTTTCTGTTCGTTTTGTTTAATAACACTATATTCTAAAGACGGGGAATAGTCTCTGATCCCATTGTAGAAAGTTCTAAAACAGAGAATCAGATCCCTGGTCATTGCTGATGGAGGGGTTGACTGGGAAGGGGTGTGCGGATCAGTATGTGGGTATATGCATTCAACACAACTCATTTGACTCTCTGTACGGTGTGGCACTTTGGGATAAGCACTGGACCACAGTCGGTTTGAACTACAAGGTTGGTGGTTCAAACTCACCTACTGCTCGTTGAAAACCCTAAACAGAGTCACTATGAGTTGGAACCAACCCAACGGCACTTAACCAAAACATAGATTGTCCATGGGGTTCTGATGTCTGATTTATGGATAGCTCCATCATGGCCTTTAATGTAGGGCTTTGAACTGGCCCAATCATGATCAACAAAGTAAAATAGGAACAAACACAAATTTTTTTAATTTTGGGGAGTTGGTCACAGTTACTGGAATGGGAAAAATTATAGGTTGAAGCCGTTGAATGGGAGACTTAGAAAAAGCATAGTGAGCCCTTTCAAGAGCCTAATTTGTGGAATTGGAATTTTGGCGGGACTGTGGAGAGCAACCCACATTAAGAGTGTTTCCATTGGCCACCATCTTTGAAGCCCAGCTTTAATGTATGTAAATTTGGCCTCAGTTTGAGATGATTGAACCAACCTCTGGTGGTGGTGGTGGTGGTGGTGATGTGCCAGGGAGTCAGTTCTGACTCATAGGGATCACCTGTATAGGGTTTCCAAGCTATAATTCTTTAAGGGAGCAAAAAGACTTCATCTTTCTTCTGCAGGGCAGCTGGTAGATTCAAACTACTGTCCTTGCAGTTGGCACAACTCATAACCCACTATGCTCCTTGAACCTCCCAGTCTCCCCCAGTTGCAACAAATTCTTCATCACAATCATCTTCACTTGCTTCATATGCAGGTTTTAAATCACTGGAACTTCAAGCCTTTTCTTGCACTTAAGTAGGACTGCAAGGTCATTTGAACTGCATGGTCGGTGGTTCAAGCTCACCAGGTGCTCCTTGACCCTATACAGGGTCACTGTGAGTTGAAACCGACTCAACAGCACTTAACAACAACATTTGGAAGGGCTCCATTGTGGACCAGCTCCTAGGCATCTGCAGATAATATATTCATATAGGACAGCCTGCCTTGTGTTTGCTGCCTCTGAACTGACTTGTGAACCACAAGGTTGGCTGTTCAAACCCACCAGCTGCTCCTTGAAACTCTATACACAGTCGCTATGATTTGGAACTGACTCGATGGTACTTAATAACAATAGTAACAACAACAAGCTGACCAAAGCTACTTCCCACCCTCAGGAATAGGTCCAAGTAGAACACTTCTGTTTGTGTAAATTTGCTCACTATTTCTTCATATGTCTTAGATGGCCTTGCTGGATTCATCTTGCTTCTTTAAGAGCGTGAAGAAGATAAAGATCTGTTCCTGGTAAACTTCCATTTTATTTAGCTAAAAATATCCTTATTTTATTCTCATTCTTGAAAGATGGCTATGCAAAAGGGAAAAGAAACAAAAACAAAAACAACCCTCTACTGGCACTTATTTTCAGTCATCAATTTGAATATCTTATTCCTGTTTTTGACTTTCAGTGTTGCCAATTTTAGAAACAGTAACAAAACACTCATTCCTTGCAGGAAACATTTTTCTTTGGCTGCCGTATTCTCACTTTTTATTGTGAGTTGAGTGAAGGTTTATAGACCAGATCATCAATTTTGCATCCAAGAGTTCATCACATGTTGTTTCATGTCTTTGAGTGTATCACGCCAATCCAATATCACTGATCCCCCTTCCTCCCTGTCTTTCCTGTTTCCATTCCTCCTGCTTTCCTGAACCTTCGAAACTTTGTCCTTGGGTCAGTGCTTTCCTTTGGATCTCAAATGGTCGGGTCTTCTGAGGAGTTCATCCCTCGCTCCTGTTACTGTTCCTCATATCTAGCGTTTGGCTGAAAATGGAGCCACTGGGATGCCTTCAGCTCCAGAACTGATGGGTGACTAAGGGCCATAGTCTCTCAGGTGCCACCAGTTTCTATCCAACTTATAAGACTGGTCTTTTTTGTGATTTTGAGTTTGTTCCACATTTTTCTTCCACTTTATGTAGCCCTTCTAATGTGATTCCTTTTACAGCAGTTATTAGTGGGAACTGGGTACCATCTAGTTCTTCTGGTCTCAATTGTGGAGACTGATGTTCACGTGGACCACATTGGGCTAATTGTTTCCATGTGTCTTTGATTTTCATTACTCTTCTTTCCTCCGGACAGGGAGAGACCAATATTGCACTTTAGATGGCCACTCATGAGCTTTTTTTTTTTCCCTAAGTTTTTATTGTGAATTGAGTGAAAGCTTACAGGGCAGATCATCAGTTTTACATTCAACAAATCATATACTTTGTTTCATTATAATGATTATAATCCCCTCCATGTGCCATCGGTCAACAGTATCTCTCTATTCATTTTAGCTCTTTTTTTTTTTTAACACTCAGGCATATGTAATAATTTAAAGCACCAAAGGGCAAATTCTGCAAGTCACCCTCCTGGCCACCAGCTCTCAGTCCCTCTCTTTCCATGAATCTAGAGTCCTTAGCTGTTCTCTCTCTCCATGTCCCCATGTCTGCCTCCATCTGTGGTGTCGCTGCTTCTCTGGGTAAGGTCTTGCATTTCACTTGTGCTCTTCTCCCTGATGGCCTAGGGTCCTCTGTTTCTGTACTATAAAATTAACTACTCCTCCATTTTTGTTACAAAACTTCTACCTTTACAGTTGTGACAGTCGCAATTAGTCACACTCATGAGCTTTTTTTTTTTGAGTCACATGGGTGAGTACAGTTCCAAAGCTGAAGGGCCATAGTTTCAGGTTCCTACAGTCTCTTTCTAATCAGTAAGACTGATCCTTTTTTTTTTTTTTAATGTTTTATTGTGAATTATGTGCTAGTTTACATGGGAGAACATCCCCTCCATGCATCATCAACCAACCAAAGGGTATACACTACAAGCCTGCTCCCCGGTCATCAGCACACAGTGCCTCTCCATCTCTGTGTCTAAAGTCCCCAACAGCTCCATCTGTGCACGTTATGGTCTCTGCCTCCATCTCAGGCATCACTGCTTCTCTGGGTAGGGTCCCGCTCTCCGCTCTTCTCCCTTGATTGTCCCAAGGACCTCCGCTCCTAGGCTGAAAAGTTAATCACTCCTCTCCTTGCTACAAAACGTCTACCTTTTACAATTCCAACCCTCACAAGCAGTCCTGATAACAGTTATTCACTATTGTATCACAAGAGATCCATCCACATTTCATTTCATCAGCCCCGCCTAGACAGATTGGATATTACTCACTGGAGATTCTACCTTCCTCCATGCCCTCTGAATCTAGGTTCCCTCATGAAAGCTTGTAAGCTGGTCACTTCTTGCCTTTGTAGTCCTGCCCCCCTTCCCCATTTTGGGTAGCCAATGTCCACGTTGCCCATCCCTGTCTACTCAGTTTGTGGAAGGGGTGGGAATGATTCTTGCTGTAAGGATTTGTTCCCTCTTTTGAGCTACTGCATCCATAGATGTAGGTCAAGTTCATCAAATTGTATCAGATTACTCTTCTTTTCGTCGTCTTCTGGTTGAGCTCTGATCATCCAGTCATTGAAGCCAGGTCAAGTGGGTATTATCTGCAAGTGTGGGTGTTCTTGTGCATATGCCCTCTCTTCTTATCCACTGGATGCTTCACTCTCCACTCTAGTCCTCTGTGGCTGTGTCACTGGCTCTGGGCCCAAGAGTTCCCAGGTCTTGCCACACTGCTGGCCAATCAAGTCTTCACCCGGTTCACAGAAGTCTGTTGAACATTGTAGGGCTTAGCTCGCTGCTTCATTGCTATTTTTCCTTCACTTTCCCCTTATCGGTGACTAGCGTGGTCACCAATCAGAGCATGTATTCCCATTGAGTCTTAGTCTTGGAAGGGGGTTTGCACTGAGGGGACCCGACCACTTGCCTTGATGTTTCCTGGGTCATGAGCTTTTTTTTTTTTATGTTTTATTGTGAATTATGTGATAGTTTACATGGGAGAACATTAGTTTTACATTCATTCTATCGTATTTCATCTCATTGCCGTGGTTACAATCCCCTTCATGTATCATCAACCAACCAAAGGGTATACCCTGCAAGCCTGCCCCCCACACACCCCGGGTCTTCAGCACACAGTCCCTCTTCCTCTCTGGATCTAAGTCCCCAGCTGCTCCATCGCTCCACGTCGTCTCTGCCTCCATCTCAGGCATCACTGCTTCTCTGGGTAGGGTCCCGCTCTCTGCTCTTCTCCATTGATAGGCCTAGGGAGCTCCGCTCCTAGACTGGAAAATTAATCACTCCCCTCCTTGCTATAAAACATCTACCTTTACATTTCCAACCCTCACAGTCAATCCTGATAACAATTATTCACTATTGTATCACAAGAGACCTGTCTGCATTTCATTTCATCAGCCCTGCCTAGACAGATTGGATACTACTCACTGGAAATTCTACCTTCCTCCAGGCCCTCTGGATCTAGGTTCCCTCTTGAAAGCTTGTAAGCCAGTCACTTCCTGCCTTTGTAGCCCCTGCCCCCCTTCCCCATTTTGGGTAGCCAATGCCCAAGTTGCCCATCCCTGTCTACTGTGTGTGTGGAGGGGGTGGGAATGATTCTTGCTGTAAGGATTTGTTCTCTCTTTTGAGCTACTGCTTCCATAGGTATAGGTCAAGTTCATCAAATTGTATCAGATTACACTTTTTTTTCCTCTTCTTTCTTCTTCTGGTTGAGCTCTGATCATCTAGTCATTGAAGCCAGATCAAGTGGGTATTATCTGCAAGTGTGGGTGTTCTTGTGCATATGCCCTCTCTTCTTATCCACTGGACGTTTCACTCTCCACTCTAGTCCTCTGTGGCTGTGTCACTGGCTCTGGGCCCAAAAGTCCCCAGGTCCTGCTACACTGCTGGCCAACCAGGTTTTCACCTGGATTCACAGAAGTCTATTGATCATTGTAGGGCTTAACTCGCTGCTTCATTGCTGGTTTTCCCTCACTTCCCCTTATTGGTGACTAGCGTGGTCACCAATCAGAGCGTGTATTCCCATTGAATCTTAGTCTTTGAAGGCGGTTTGCACTGAGGGGACCTGACCACTTGCCTTGATGTTTCCTGGGTCATGAGCTTTTAATACCCTAGTCGCTACTCACCACCGTAGGACGGGAACATTGTTTCGTGGACTGTGTTATGCCAGTTGACCTTGTAGAACTCCAGAACTTTGATATTGAGTCCCCAGGCTGAGCTGCTCATCCTCTCAAGGTTTTTGGTTATGTCTAAGAAGTTTTCATAACTTTGCCCCCATATATTTTTGCAGCAAAGTTTCTTTACCTGCTTTAAAGAATTCTTTCTCCTTTGTATTCCTTAGTTTCATTATGGTTTGTCTAAGCACAAAATTTTTTTCACTTAATTATGATACCTTCTGCTTCCTTAGCCTCCGAGTTCATACCTTTCTAGTTCTATAACATTTTCTCCATGCTCTTTCTTCGCACCTCCAAGGATTCCATGTTGAGGTGCATTGGACCTTCTCATTTTGTCCTCTATAGGCCACTTCTCTTTCATATTTAACTTTACCTGGACTCTCTCTGGATCTTTCTAGGTGAGTTTGGTACACCTGTCTTCTGGGAAAGGAGCCCTAGTGGTGTTCTGGATTAAGTATTTGGGCTACTAACCACAGTGTTGGTGTTTCAAACCTACTAGCCACTCCAAGGGGAAAAATGAGGCTGTCTGCTCCCATAAAGATTTCCAATCTTGGAAACCCTAAAGAGCAGTTTTACCCTGTCCTATAGAGTCACCAGGAGCTCTGGTAGCATAGTGGTTACGAATCGGGCTGTGAACCTTAAGGTCAGCGGTTCAAAACTACCAGCTGCTCTGTGGGAGAAAGATGAGGCTTTCTACTCCTGTAAAGATTTACACCCTCGGAAACCCTGTACAAGGTCGCTATGGGTCGGAACCGACTCGACGGCACTTAACAACAACAACAATAGGGTTACCATACATTGGAACCGACTCAGTGGCTGTAGGCTTTGGGTTTTCTAGGAAGCTACTTTTTCTTCAAGTGTCTGATCTGCTTTCTAAACCTTCTACTGAGTGATGTTGTTTTTAATGGTTTCATATCCATTTGCTTCTTTCAATTTTACATTATTCTTCTGAATCGTCTCTTGTTGCTTGCTTATTGTTGTGGCTTCATTATTTATCCTTTTACCATTTCATGCTTAGCTATTCTATAGTGGATATTTCCCATTATTTGAAATTCTTGGAAGGTGTAAAGTTGGTCCTTTTACTCACGATGACTTACCTCCTTGGTTGTGAGCCACATATATACTTGTTGCTATTTTTGGAAATTTTGTAGACTGACATTGGGGTAGATTTCCTTCAGAGGTGGTTTGCATATGTCTTTGTGAGAAGCTACCGAAGCTACCAGGGTCCAAATGACCTGAGACCATTTTATCTTTCATGAGGGTCTCAGGTTGAATTTTTGCAGGATCTCTGGGTAGCACTTTCTCTGCTACCGTATTATGACTCCCAGCTGTAGATTAAGTTCAGAGTTTGCCTGTGTTCAAAATAAAAGCAGCTCTAAAGACGTCTTTCAAAGTAGTGATGTCACCATTTCATAAAATCTATTTTTATCTGGCGGCTTCTTGTTTTCCAGCTGGAAATGTAGTCTACCAGATTGCCAGAAACAAAACACCACATCCATTCTATGTAGTTGTCGAGTGGGTTCCGACTCATAGTGTCCCTGTATAGGATTTCCAAAGAGCGACTGGTGGGTTTGAACTGCCAACCTTGTGATTCACAGTCCAGTACTGATCCCACAGTGCCATGCCAGGAGTCCTTAAGTATCTATGTAGTTGTTTTTGTTAAGTGACTTCAAGTCAATTCCGACTCATAGCAACCCTTTATAGGGTTTCTGAGGAGTGGCTGGTGGGTTTGAACCACTGACCTTGTGACTCGCAGTTCAGCGCTGATCCCATAGCGCCACACCAGAAGTCCCTATGTGTATATGTAATTGTTGTGAAGTGCTGTCAAGTTGGTTTGGACTCATAGTGACCTTGTATAGGGTTTCTGAGGAGCAGCTGCTAACCTTGTGGTCTGCAGTCCAGTGCACACCCCACCGCGCCACACCATGAGTCCATTCTTTGCAGTAGCTATGACGATGTATGCTTTTTCTGTTGTTTTGAATCCTATTATCCTGAGAGTATTAGTTAAAGAAGACTTAAAGGACTTGAGTGATTTAACTATTATTGTGCTATGACTGATTTTATATTTATTTGGAATTGAATAAGACCTTGTCCCTATAATCAAGAGCATAAACAGATCATTTCAATAAAGTACAGCAGGCAGTGAAATAAAGAAAAACCGAAGTTTTCTTCTTTTCCCACATTTATCATGAGGGAGAAGTGATATTTCATAGTTACATGGTAGGAGCCATTGTGTTTGAATAAGACTCTGGAGACCAACTTACACAGCTTTATTATTATTAATGATAATGGTAGCATTTATGATGTACTAATATAATTCATAGGAGCTCTGATGATGCAGTGGTTAAAGTGCCTGGTTGCTAACTGAAAGGTTGGTGGTATGAATCCACTAGCCGCACCACAGGAGTAAGCTGTAACAGTCTGGGTAACTCTGTCTGCAGGGTTTCTGTGGGTCACAATTGACTCAGTAGCAGTGATAGTGTAATCTGTGTACCTAGTCATAGCTACCTAGTTCTACGCCGGGGTCTGACCTCGACATAGTTGTCACGAGTTTTTGGTTCACGAGGAGGGGAGATCCAGCGGCGATAGGGATAGCGAAAGAATACACAGACAAACAGAAGAAGGGAGACAATGAGGCACCCCAAAGCCAGGGTGGATACATCACTGGTGGGCAGGCTTGGGACTACAGGCATCATGGCCTCTGCAGGCAGCGACTCACTGCCCTGCAATATTTAATGCATGCCTTCCAACCCGTAATGTACCGCAATCTTTACTCCATGCCTTCCAACCAGTAATGCACACCTGGGGAGGCCCGGGCCTCTGTTTTATTTAGGGGAGGAGTTTCACACCAAGCTGGGAGGGACTAAAACAGGATACAGCTAACATCAGTAATTTTCCAGACATTCAGGTAACTTTACATTGTTCTTCACTGGTTCGAATCCCAGGCCAGCAACTTGGATTCTCAGGCCCAATTAACATATCTATAGCCCCTGAGGTCAGTTAGAGGAAGGTGAGAGTTCTGCAGGAGACGCCCAGGTGAATGGGCTGCACCTGGAAAAGGGATTAGGGAGGATGGGTTCTTTGTCTATAGAACAAAGAACTGAGAAGTAGCTAAAATATTTTTAGTTAATCCTTTGGAGAAAGGTTTAACCTTGCAACCTTTAGTCTCGGCTTTAGGAAAATATCACATTTATCTGTGGATTTTCAAAGGCTCCAGTGTATTAATTTAATATATATACCTGAATATTAAGATGAAAGCAATTTTCCATTAACTGCCAGTGGCCTCATTTGTTACACTCAGCCCTAGAGTGCCTCGAACCTCTGACTAGTCTTACACGGTCTGCAACAGTTCTACAGCTTATTCATTTCATCTTTCTGGGGCCAATGTGAGTTCATTTGATAAGGTTAGGTGCTGTTTCTTATAAGGAACCAGAAATTGATCTTTAAACTAGAGCTTTTACAAAATAAATAAAAGGCACAAAGTGTGTTAGAACAAAAACTGGTTTACAGTTGCTTGGTCACTCACTTGACCCATCTTCCTGTGGTTCCAGGATGGAGAAATGGTGCTTCTGGATGGCGGTTGTGAGTCTTCCTGCTACGTGAGTGACATCACCCGCACCTGGCCTGTCAACGGCAGGTAGGACTTCTCAGAGGGACATGTCCCACTGCTTCTTAACAAATGGCTAAAGACATACGGGTCCCCTTCAGGTCTAGAGTCCCTGATGCATTCTTCTGAGTCCCTGATGTTTCTTCTGAGATCGGTTTATTCATCATACCACAGGATCAGGCACCTAGAAACAGCCAGTTAGTGTACACACACTTTAAAAGATGATTTTGAAGTTTGTTTTTCTCTGTTTACATAAATAATATTTCAGTTATAGTAGATTAATTTGTTGGATTAACTCTCTGCAGATAACAATTATAAAATTTGGATAAAACAATTAAATCAACTATCTGAAGGTGCCAGAGAATTTCCTAAAACAAGCATAAACTGAACAAGTCTATCCTGTAAAGAACTCTAATGAGTAAAATTTAAATAGATAGGACTTTTGCTTGAGAGCACTCCCTAATCCACAGAGTTCAGACAGCAGAAAACCCCACTGCCTTCTTGGCTTTAAGTGCTTGATTACAGGAGCAAATAACACAGTGAAGATGCTCAAAGAAAGAAAACATGAGCGAAAGATTTTATATGCAGCAAAACCCACTCTGAATAATAAAGAGGACAAATTGGTATCAATGTAAAAACTCAAGAAATACTCCTCCCATTAGTCCTCCTTGAGGCATCTGTCTTCTAGCTGTCCTGTCCAATATTATAGTCACTAGTCATATGGAGCTGTTGAAATTTAATTTCATTAAAATTGAATCACGTTTAAGATTTTGTTCTTCAGATTCACTAGCGACATTTCAAATGCTCAATAATCACTTGTTGGCTATTATATTGAACAATGCAAGTATGGAACAGTTCCATCACCACAGAAAGATTTATTGGCCAGCCCTCCTATACTTCAGAATGGAGACCTGGTGGGGCACTGTGGGATAAAGCACTGGACCACAAAGTTGGTTTGAACTGCAAGGTCGATGGTTCAAATTCACCAGCTGCTCCTTGGAAACTCTATAAAGGGTTGCTATGAGTCGGAACTGACTCGAAGGCATTTACAAAAACAGCAACATACTTCAGAATGAGTTTCAGACAACAAAAATAACTAAAGATATATTGATATAAGAACTAGTGGTGAATAAACATTGTTAATGGTAGATATAAGACAAGATGAGGGCTACGAGAGACAGAGGATCATATTGAGGGTAAGTCAGAAAGTACTGACACTAGGGTTCTAGTTCCTGTGTGGGTTTATTCTAAACTGTGTGCTCGACCATGTCTCTCATCAGTGTAAGGCTGCAGACAAGTTCTCTCATAATCACACTTAGTATCATTAGGGTGCCTTCAAAACAAAGGATACTTTTTTGTGCCTTGGAGAAAACCATTTTGAGATGAGAGCTAATATCCATTTCTTCACAAAGCTCTTGTGGACATTTTCTGAAATCATTGAATTTTTTGCAACAAGTTTATAGGAATGCTGCCCAACAGAAAAACAACAGTTCTTAGATAAATGAGGAGTTTTAAAGAAGATTGAGAAAAAACTGTAATTAAAGATCAGAAACTGGTGGCAGAAGACCATAGAATTACCCTTAATGTGCTAACTACTGAAGTTGGGATCTCACATGGTTAAGGGAACATCTCGGCCTCAGCAAGCTCCTGATTTGATGGGTGCCAAAACCACTGCGCAAAGATCAGCTCGTTCAGAGATCAGATCTTTTCCATTGTCTTTTAAGCAAGATTTGAAGCTAATGAAGATGAATTTTTTTTTTTAACTTTATTTGTGAATAAAGTGAAGGTTAACAGACATGATCATCAGCTTTACATTCAACAAATTATATGCTTTGTTTCATCTCAGTGACTATAATACCCTCCCTTGCAACAACAGCTATCCTACTTCTCTCTGTGTCTTCCCTTTGACATCTTAAATGTCACAAATAAACAAAGCAAAAATATTTGATGTACACATACAAAACCAAAAATGTATATGATTTAAATGCCTGAAGGGCACATTTTGCAAGCCAGCCTTCTGCCCATAGCCACACAGCCTTACTCAGTCCATAGGACAGAGCCCACGGCTGCTCTGTCTCTCCATGCCACCCCCGCTTTTCTATGTAGGATCTTACAGTCTACTCATCCTTTTCCCTCTTAATTGAACTGGGATCGTCTGCTCCTGATATGAAAGATGAACTACTCCCCACTTTTAGTTACACATCTTCTACAATTACAGATGTGACAATCACAATCCTGTTGACAGTTACCATTGAATCATAACATCCTGCCAGCATCATTCCCCCATCCCCTTTCACCAAATCCACCAGGAGAAGAGGAAAACTATCCAGTGGGGATCCTACCTTAACTCCCCTCATTCTGAAAGTAAGCACACTTACGAAAGCTTGTAAGCCAACTACTTTGTGCCTTTATAGCCTTTCCAATATTAGAGCTATTGTCTAGATTATTTGTCCCTGTCAGCCCAATGCACTGAGGAAACAAGTTTGTTCCTTGATATGAAGAAAGAATCCTTCCATTTCGCTTGGAATTTTGAGCAACTTCATCCATAGCAGTGGTCCACTTCATCAGATTGTAGCAGTTCACACTTGCTCACAGTATCAAACATGAATCGGATTTTTATGGAGTGAATTTTAACCACTACTTTGATTGGATTTTCCATTCAAAGTAGTGGCTTCCAAAGGGATCTGCTGGCCAATTAAATTCAAGGCAGAGAGATCAGCTCAGAATATAGTGACTGTATTTTGGGATTCAAAAGGGGTAGTCTACATAGAGATTTTCTACAGGAACACAGGACAATCACAAGGGTTTATTATGAAAAAGCTTTAAGAAAATTGAAAACTATATTGAGGAGGAAAAGGCCAGGAAAATTGCACCGAGGAAGTTTTTTACCATCAGGACAATTCATGTGCTCGTTTTTCTGGGGTAGGTGTGGTTGGCCGTCAGCAATCTGTTGCGAAGCCAAAGGAATGCAATTTGAGTCCCTCTAGAATGCCAAAATTGTCATTTTTGACATGGTATAAATCAAAGAGTCCATAATACTTTAGGCAAAGGTGGTAATTGTTAGTTACCATAGAGTTGGTTACTGCGACCTTATACACAACAGAAAGAAAACTGCTTTGTTCTGCTCCAACCTCACAGTCCTTACTATGCTAGAGCCCATGTGCCAATACATCTCACTGGGGGTCTTCCTGTTTTTTGATAATCCTCCACTTAACCAAGCATGATGTCCTTCTCCAGGGACTGGTCCCTCCTGATAAGAGATGAAGTCTGGTCATCCTAGCTTCTAAGGAGCATTCTGACTATATAGACTTCTATCAACACAAATTTTTTTTTTGCTCTTTGGCAGTCCACAGTACTATTAACATCATCTTACAACGCCATAACTCAAATGCATTAATTCTTGTACGGTGTTTTTTATTCATTGGCCAGCTATCATATGCATATGAAGTTATTGAAACTATAATGGCTTGGATCAGGTATACCTTGGTCTTCAAACTCACATCTTTGCTCTCGAATACTTCAAAGAGGTCTTGTGCAGCAGCTCTGTGTAATGCAGTACGTCTTCTGATTTCTTGACTGCTGTTTCCATGATTGTTGATGGTTGATCTAAGCAAAACTAAGTTTTTGACAACTTTAATCTTGTCTCCATTTATCTTGATTTTAGTTGTTGGTCCAGTTGTTGTTGTTAGGTGCCATCGAGTCGGTACCGACTCATAGCGACCTTATACACAGCAGAATGAAACACTGCCCGATCCTGGGCCAACCTCACTGCTATTGCTAGGCTTGAGTCTATCGATGCTGCCACTTGGCCAATCCTTCTCATTGGAGATCTTCCTCTTTTTCTCTGACCCTCCACCTTACCAAACATGATATCCTTCTCCAGTGACTGGTCCCTCCTGACAATATATCTGAAGTATGAGAGATGAAGTTTGGCCAAGTAGTGAGGATTGGTCCAGTAGTGAGGATTTTTGTTTTCTTTACATTGTGATGCAATCCATACAAAGGTTGTGGTCTCTGATCTTCATCAGTAAGGATTTTAAGTCCTCTCTGCTTTCAGCAAGCAAGGTTGTGTCATCTGCATATCACAGGTTGTTAATGAGCCTTCCTCCAAAGGTATGGTGAAAGAATACTACTCTGGCGCACACCTTTCCAGACTTTAAACTATTCAGTGTTCCCTTGTTCTGCTCAAACAACTGCCTCTTGGTCTTTGTACAGGTTCTTTATGAGCACAATTAAGTGTTCTGGAATATGCATTCTCCACAGTGTTGTCCATAACTTGTCATGACCCATACAATTGAAAGCCTTTGCTTAGTCAATAAAGCACAAGTAAATATTTTTCTGGTATTCTGTGCTCGCAGCCAAGATCCATCTGACAGCAACAGTGATATCCCTTTTTCCATGTCCTTTTCTGAATCTGACTTGAACCTCTGACAGTTCATTATCAATGTACTATTGTAGCCGTTTTTGAATTAACTTTAGCAAAATTTTACTTGCCTGCAATATTAATGATATTGTCTGATGATTTTTACATTCCGTTGGGCCACCTCTCTTTGGAAGGGGTACAGATATGACTCTGTTCCAGTCAGTTGGCCAGTTTTCCAAATTTCTTGGCATAGATGAGTGAGTGTCCCCAGTGGCACATCAATTTATTCAAAGATTTCAGTTTGTATTCCATCCATTCCCGGAACCTTGTTATTTGCCAATGCCTTTAGTGTACACTTATACTTCTTCCTTCAGTATCATTAGCTATTGATCATATGCTACTTCTTGAAATGGTTGAACATGAACCATTTCTTTTTTGGTACAGTGACTCTGTATATGACTTCCATCTTCTTTAGAGGCTTTCTGCATCATTCAATATTTTTACCATGGTTGGTGGTGGTTATGTGCCGTAGAGTTGGTTCCAACTTATAGCGACCCTGTATAGGATTTCTGAGGCTGTAGATCTTTATGGGAGCAGAAAGCCTCATCTTTTTACCCATAGAAATCCTTCAATATTGCAAGTCGAGGCTTTAAATTTTTTTTTTTTTTTTTTCATTTTCTTTAGCATCTCTACATTGGAGAGCAAGTTTCAGAGTCTCTGCTGACATCTATTTGGTCTTTTCCTTCTTTATTGTCTTCTTAATGACCATTTGCTTTCTTCCTCTGTGATGTTCTTTTTTTCTTTTTTAATGTTTTATTGTGAATTATGTGATAGTTTACATAGGAGAACAGAGAAATTAGCTTTAGATTCATCCTATCGTATATCGTTTCATTGCCATGGTTACAATCCCCTCCATGTATCGTCAACTAACCAAAGGGTATACCCTGCAAGCCTACCCCCGAGTCGTCAGCACACAGCCCCTCTTCCTCTCTGGGTCTAAAGTCTCCAGCCACTCTATCTCTCCACGTCATCGTCTCTGGCGTCACTTGCTTCTGTGTGATATTCTTGATGTCATTCCACAACTCTTCTGGTCTTTGGTCATTAGCATTTGATTCATCAAATCTGTTCTTGAGATGGTCTCTAAGGTGAGGTATGTTCAAAGTCATGTTTTTGCTCTCATGGACTTGTTTTCATTATCTTCAGCTTCAGCCTGAGCTTGCATATGAGCAATTGGTGGTGTGTTCCACAGTCTGTCTCTGGCCTTGTTGTGACTGATGATATGGAGCTTTTCCACCGTCTCTTTCCACAGATGTAGTCAGTTTGATTTCTTTGTGTTCTGTCTGGTGAGGTCCACGTGTATAGTCTTTTATGTTGTTTACAAAAGGAGTTTGCAGTGAAGATGTCATTGGGCTTTCAGAATTCTATCATGCATTCTCCAGCATTATTTCTATCATTAAGGCCCTATTTTTTTCAATGATTCATCCTTCCTCTTTGTTTCCAACCTTTGCATTCCAATCGCCAGTAATTATCAATATATCTTGATTGCATGTTTGATTAATTTCAGACTGAAGAAGTTGGTAGAATTCTTCAATTTCTTCATCACTGGCTTTAGTGATTGGTGGTAAATTTGAATAATGGTTGTATTAACTGGTCCTCCGTGTCGGCATATGGATATTATCCTATTACAGACAGCATTGTACTTCAAGATCGACCTTGAAATGTTCCTTTTGATGATGAATATGATGACATTCCTCATCAATTTGTCATTCCTTGCATAGTAAGCCATGTGATTGTCAGATGCAAAGTAGCCAATATCATTTCATTTCAGCTCATTAATGCCTAGGATGGCGATGCTTATGCGTTCTATTTCATTTTTAACAACTTTCCATTTTCCTAGATTCATACTTTGTGTATTCCATGTTCCAATTCTTGATAGATGTTTATAGCTGTTTCTCCTCATTTTGAGTTGTGCCCCATCAGCAAATGAAGGTTCTAAAGCTTTACTCCATTTATATCATAACAGTCAACTCTGCTTTGAGGAGGCGGCTCTTTCCCAGTCGTATTTGAGAGTAATCCAACCTGAGGGACTCATCTTCCGGCACTGTATCTGACAGTATTCTGGTGCTTTTTACCATATTTCAATATTCTGGTACTGACAGTGTTACACTGCTATTCCTGAGATATTCAATGACTAAATATTCAGAAGTAGTCCCTCTCTTCTTCTTCCTAGTGTGTCTTAGTCTGGAAGCGTATCTGAAACCTGGTCACCATAGGTAAATTTGCTGGTATTCAAAACACTGGTGGCGTAGCTTGCAGCTCACAGCGCCATGCAAGATACCACAGTACAATAAAATGACAGATGAGTCAGGGAGAAATGGTTAGAGAAATGAAAACACTGCCTTCAAATGTGTGTCGTCCTAGATGGAGGATTTGTTAAGGAATAATAAACAGCTTCACATTTTGACATTTTTGTTAGGTTTCTGTGATTTTTATTTACCCTCATATTTAAAGGCATATGCTTTGAAAATGTAGGATAGCACAGCTATTTTTTAAAATGGGGGTCTTATTTTTTAAGAAGAGAAAATAATGTTAAAAGTCTTAATGTTACAGTAATAATTTTGCTTATTGTATTTGTATTGCTATTCTGACACTGTTATGTATCTGATATAGGGTAAAACAAATCAGTAATTACGAAATATTTTAATCTACCATCCCTTGAGATCCAGGATTCTCAGTATGAAAGAAAGAAGATAACAAATAACAGAGAGATTAAATTAAAACTCTGTGGCCTCAGATTTGAAATGGCAATATCCACATGAATTCATGAATCTGTTTCCCTTTATATGTATCTTTTTTCCCCTTTCCCTAGTTCTGTCTGCTGAAAAAAAACCAGATCAGTTTAGTACAATGAGTATACCTAGTGTCAGAATTGTGATCTTCAAATGTCATTTTTCACTAAAAATACATGAGAGATTATTAGAGAATTGATTAATTCCAGATCTGGATCAGGAAATTTCTTGAAATGAGCTTGGAACATCTTATAATACCAGATAGCAAGAAAATTACTGAAGAGATGACTAGGATCTTGGCAAAAAGGCTCTGAAATTAACATGAAGAAATGCCAAAATCTTGAAGCTTTAGTCAAATTATTGCAGTAAATTTATACCCATCAGATGTGAGTATATGAATTTATAGTGATATTTTTTAAAGAAGAAAAGTATTTGGTATCTTCAAGGGATGATGTGAATCAATTGATTACATTGAAAGCTGAGGGGGAAAAAAACCGAGCACTTACCCTATCTTTGTTTTGTGAACTGCACCATTGGGTAACCAAGTAGATGAAGGAACATACCAGCTTAGAAGTATTCCAAGTAATAAATGAGAAAGAAATGATAGAATTAGGGTATTTTTATATTGAAACCCCCATGAATGAATACTTATAAGCACTAAGCATCAGAGGCTGCTTATATCACAGTTAGACATTATGTGCTTATGTTTTGTCAGATTACTTCATATAATCTTGTCAAAGGGATTGAGCCTTAGTCTGATTCATTTTCTAATTTGCAAGAAATAAAAAGGAGAAAAGAATATGTTAGACTGAACTAATGGTATACAATTAGCAAAATCCAGACTCTGTAAAAGTATATCTCAAACAACCTGGACTCTTTAACGGGAAATGAAAAAAGATTGAAAAGTTAACTGCTAATTAGAAAGGACTTAAATATCAGACTTATTTTCAATCAAAAGTAGATTGCCTTACGATGCACATTTGATAAAAATGGATGTGAAGTCTTTAAGGTCAATAGTGAAAAATTTTCTGGAATTAGGCAGCGGTAATTGTTGCAGTGTTTCTTTGCTATTCATAAACTTGCTCTCCAATGTAGAGATGCTAAAGCAAATGAAAGAAATGAGGAGATAAAAGAGCCAAACAGAAAATTTCAAATATCAGCTCGAGAAGATCAAGCCAAATATTACAACAAATTGTGCAAAGATCTGGAGTCAGAAAACCAGAAATGAAGAGAATACTCAGCATTTTTCAAGCTGAGTAAAACCTGAAGAAAAAAATTCAAGCCTCGATTTTTGTTATTGAAGGATTCCCTGGGCAAATTATTGAATGATGCAGAAACCATCAAGAGAAGATAGAAGGAGGAATACACAGAGTCACTGTACCAAAAGGAAATGGTTGATGTTCAACGTTTCAAGTGGTAGCATATGATCAAGAGTCAATGATACTGAAGGAGGCAGTTCAAGGTACAGTGAAGGAATTGGCAAAGAACAAGGCACCAGGAAGTGATGGAATAAAAATTGAAATCTTTCAAGAAAGTGAGGCATCACAGGAGGCACTCACTCATCTATGCCTAGAAATTTGGAAGACAGTTAGCTGGCTGATTAAAGAGATCCATATTTGTGCCCATTCCAAAGAGAGGTGGCCCAATGGAATGCGGAAATCATCGTACAATCTCTTTGATATCCCGTGCGAGTAAAGTTTTACTAATAGTAATACAGACACAGCTACAATCATACATTGACAGAGAACTTCCAGATGTTCAAGCCGGATTCAGAAGAGGCTGTGGAATGAGAGATATCATTGCTGGTGTCTGATGGATGTTGGCTGAAAGCAGAGAATATCAGAAAGATGTTTACCTGTGCTTTATTGACTACGCAAAGGCTTTCGATTGTGTAAATCATGACAAGCTATGGATAATACTGCAAAATATGTGTATTTTGGAACGCTTAATTGTACTCATGAGGAATCTGTACCTGGACAAAGAGGTAGTTGTTTGAATAAGAACATGGGAGCACTGAATGGTTTAAAATTAAGAAACGTGTGCGACAGGGTTGTATTGTTTCACCATACTATGCAAGTTGTATGCTGAGCAAAAAATCTGAGAAGCTGGGTTCTATGAAGAAAAACGTGGCATCAGGATTGAAGGAAGGCTCATTAACAACCTGGGATATGCAGATGATACAACCTTGCTTGCTGAAAGTGAAGAAGACTTTAAATATTTACTGATGAAGATCAAAAAGCACAGCCTTTGTTATGTATTGCATCTCAATGTAAAGAAAACAAAAATCCTCACCACTGGACCAATAAACAACATTCTTATTAATGGAGAAAAGATTGAAGTCGTCAAGGACTTCATTCTTCTTGGATCAACTATCAACACTCATGGAAGCAGCAATCAAGAAATCAAACAACGTATTGCATTAGACAAATCTGTTGCACAAGACCTTTTTAAAGAATTGAAGAGCAAAGATGTCAGCTTGAAGAGTAACGTGCGCCTGACCCAAGCCATGGTATTTTCAGTAACTTCATATACATGTGAAAGCTGGACAGTGAATAAAGAAGACCATAGAAGAATTGATGCTTTTGAGTTATAGTGTTGGAGGAAAATATTGAAAGTGCCATGGGCTGCCAAAAGAACCAACAGATCTGTGTTGGAAAAAGTGCAGCCAAAGTGCTCCTAGGAGGACAGGATCACCAAACTTCGTCTCTCATACTTTGGACATATTTTCAAGAGGGTCCAGTTGCTGGAGGAGGATATCATGTTTTGTAGGATGGAGGGTCAGAGAACAAGAGGAAGACCCCCAACGAGATGGATTGGCCAAGTGGCAGCATTAGTTGGCTCAGACGTGGCAACAATAGTGAGGTTGGCCCAGGATCGGGCAATGTTTTCGTTCTGCTGTGCATAAGGTTGCTATGAGTCAGTACCAACTCGATGGCACCTAACAACAACAGTGGTTGCAGTGTAGCACTGTGGATTAATGCACTGGACTGCAAGGTCATTTGATTTTCAAGGTCGGCTGTTCAAGCTCACCAGCCACTCCTTGGAAACTGTACAGGGTCGCTATGAGTTGGAATTACTCGTCAGCACTTAACAACACAACAGTGGTAGCAGCATTCTATGAATACCCACACAATATAGAAATTGTATATTCTAAAAGAGTAAATACAATTTTATATGAATTATATATCTCAATGAAAAATGATAAATATATCCACAAAATCAACCAGGAAATAATTACTGTAAAAGTTTTAGAGTAGATTATAATTGAAATGAGACGGTATAGGGAAAAGGTTTCTGGGATAATTGGCCACATTCTAGATTTTGACCTGAGTGCTATTCATGTTTTGATAATTTCTCAAGGTACTTATTTTATTTGTGTGACTTTCTAAATCTGTATTTTGTTTTATAAAAATATTTTTTAACAGAAAACTTAATGCAGATTCTAAAGCTCAAAAATACAATAACTTAAAAACACAGCTTATGGCACGGCTTTTTTAACAGCAGTTTACAAACAGCAAAAGATGCAGTAAATTTAAAATATATCGTAGAGAAAAATGAATCTTTGAAAATTTCAAGCAATTTAACATATATTGGAGCCCAGAAGTTGAGAGGGAATGGGTGGGGTGGGGGAACCACTCAAATAATGGCCTTAGTCACCTTCAGGTCTGGAAGTGAACTCACTCACGTGGCTCGATTTTCAGCCAAACAGTACATAGGTATACAAGGGAACACCAACACTGGTGAGATACTCACCGTAGAATGGCCAATCATTCAAGATCAAAAGGGAGGGTGGCTTTACCTAAGAACAAGAGTTCAGAAGGATTGGGAAAGAAGAAGGAATGGAAACAAGAGACTCAGGGAGGAAGTGGGATAAAGGATGTTACATGGAGGGGATTACAGTTATTGAGATGAAACTAAATATGTGATTTGTGGAATGTAAAACTGATGATCTGCTCTATAAATCTTTACTCAAGTCACAATAAAAAGTTGTGGGGTTTTTCTTTTTTGTTTGTTTTTTTAAAGAAAGAATGGCCAAAAAAAAAAACTTCCATAATTTGATGAAAGGCATGAACAAATCATTTACTTGAATTTTCAAAAACAATATATTACATGTCAAGTAATGATATGATTAATAACTGGCCTCCTCCCACACAATAGAAGCTAGAAGGCAGTGGAAGGCCCTTTAATGTCAATCCAAGATTTCACATCCAGTAAAAGAATCTTTGTTAAAGGCCAGTGGCATGAAGGCATTGTGTGATAAGCAAAAACTAAGGGACTTTGTTATTACCAGAACCTGAGTACAATAAATGCTAATGAAGTTCTTCAGGCTGCAAGGAAGTGACACCCATATACTTTGAATCTAGTGGAAAGAAGACAGATCATCAGAAATGGTAAAATATTTAGGTAAATGTTAACATGTTTTGTTTTTCATGACTATTATTATTTAAAGCAAAAGATACAGCACTTCATTGTGGTGTTAGTATAGATACTTTGTAGCACAAAGAATGAAGGGGGTAAATAGAACTCAACTTTTTCAAGGTTCTTATATTTTATATGAAATGCTACAGTGTGACAATTATGTTGTTGATGTTGTCAGGTGCCATAGAGTTGGCTCCCACTCATAGCCCTGTCCTCCACCTACCTCACTATTGCTACACTTGAGCCCATTGCTGCTGCCACTGTGCCAGTCCATCTCATTGGGTGTTTTCCTCTATTTTGCTGAACCTCTCTACTTTACCAACCATGATGTCCTTCTTCAGGGACTGGTCCTTATTGATAATATGTCTGAAGTATGAGAGACAAAGTTTGGCCATTCTGGCTTCTAAGGAGCACTCTGGTGTACTTCTTCCAACACAGATTTGTATGTTCTTCTGGAAGTCTATTGTACTTGAAATATTCTCCTCCAGTACTATAACTCAAATGAGTCAATTCTTCTTCAGCCTTCTTTATTTACAATCCAACTTTCACATGCATATGAGGTTATTAGAAATACCATGGCTTGGGTCAGGCCCACCTTAATTCTCAGACTGACATCTTTGCAGTCTGAGGTCTTGTGCAGTTAATTTGCTTAATGCATGCAGTATGTTGTTTAATTTCTTGACTGTTGCTTCCATGAGTGTTGGTGGTTGATAGAACAAAATGAAGTCTTTAACAACTTCTTTCTTTTCTCCATTTATCTTTGAGTTATAGTTTACATGGGAGAACATCGGTTTTGCATTCATCTTTGCTCTTCAACACTTTAAAAAGGTCTTGACTAATTGATAACAATTGTTGTTGTTAGGTGCCATCCAGTCGGCACCAACTCACAGCGACCTTACGCACAGCAGAACGAAACACTGTCCGATCCTGGGCCAACCTCACTACTGTTGGCACAGTTGAGTCCATTGATGCTGCCACCTGGCCAATCCATCTTGTTGGGGGTCTTCCTCTTTTTCTATGACCCTCCATCCTGACAATATGTCCAAAGTATGAATTTGGCCATCTTGGCCTCTAAGGAGCACTCTGGCTGCACTTCATTCAAAACAGATCTTTTGGTTCTTTTGGCAGCCCATGGCACTTTGAGTATTTTCCTCCAACACCATAATTCAAAGGCATCAATTCTTCTACGGTCTTCCTTATTCATTGTCCAGCTTTCGCATGCATATGAGGTTATTAAAAATACTATGGCTTGGGTCAGGCGCACCTTAGTCCTCAAGCTGACATCTTGATAACAATTAGTCACTATTAAATCGAAAGAATCCTATCCCCAGATTGTAATCATTTCAATGAAACAATGAGTGTAAAACCTATGTTCTCTCATGTGAACTATCATTTAATTCACAATAAACACTTAAAAAAAAAAAGAATCCTATCCCCATCTTTTTTCAACAAGACCCATCTAGACAATATGAAAACTATTCAATCTGGGATTCTACTTTTCCCCTCACACTCTGAAACTAAACTCCCTCTTGAAAACTTGAAAGTAAGCCATTTCATGCCTTCATTACCCCCTTCCCCCATTTTAAGTAGCCAGTGTCTAAGTTGTCTGTCCTTATCAACCCTATATACTGAGGGAATAGGTTTGAACCTTGATGTGAAGACTCCTCATTCCTTCCCTTTGGTTGATATTTTGAGCTACTACATCCATAAGTATAAGTCAAGTTCATCAAATTGTAGCAATTCATACTTGCTTCCTTTATCAAATTTCTTTATCTTCCTTTAGTTGAGCTCTGGTCATCAAGCCACCAAAGCTTAGTCAAATGGGTACTATCTGCAAGTTTGAGCATTCTTGTTTGTCTCCCCCCCACTTCATATCAGCTGGACACTTCACTCTCAGCTCTAGCCCTCCATGGCTAAGAGTCTATGGGTTCAGGAGTTCCCAAGTCTCCCCAAACTCTGTACCAACCAGTCCTTGATCTTCTTTCTCTCATCTCAAGGTCAAGAGGAGTCTATGGAACGTGGTCGAACTCAGCCCATATCTTTTTTTTTTTTTTTTGTACACAATATTCATTTTTTACACAATATTATTTATTCATAATGAGCAAAAAGTAGAGATAATCCACTATCCATCAGCTGATAAACAAAGCAAGAAGATGAATATTAGACAGTATTTAAAGGAATGAAGTTCTAATTAATGCTATAGCGTGGATGGACCTTGGAAACATTATGCATAGAAGCCCATTACAAAAAACCACATATCATCTGATTTCATTTATATGGAATGACCAGAATAGACAAATCCATAGAATTGTTGTTAGGTGCTGTTAAGTTGGTTCAACTGATAGTAAGCCTGTATAGGACTTCTGAGGAGCGGCTGGTGACTCTGGACTGCCAACCTTGCAGTTAAAGTCACCCTGTAGTCTAGTGCTTATCTTATAGTGCCACACCAAATTAGTGGCTACCATAGCATGTGACACTGTAGGATAAGCACTGGACTGCTAGCCACAAGGTTGGTGGTTCCAACCCACTAGCCGCTCCCTGGAAACCCAACACAGGGTCTCCACGAGTTGGAACGGACTGGAAGACACATAACAACAATAAACAAGGGATGGGAAAAGGGAGCAATTAGAAAAGTGCAGGATTTCTTTTGGGGAGTTATGACAACTTTCTGTAATCAGATACTGGTGATGTTTGTAGACATTGTGGATATAATGAAAAACATTCAAGTGTGTTCTTCAAAGAGGTTGAAGTGGTAGATTTTATGTTAGGTGAATTTTATCTCTGGTTTGAACTGCTCCTCAGAAACC
>NW_006408615.1:11535069-11536461 GCF_000296735.1 Chrysochloris asiatica | reverse complement strand
AATGTTGGGCCTTAATGGTTTTATTTCAGCCCATATCTTTATTACTGACTTTCCCCCACTTCCACTCAAATACTGACCAACATGGTTGCCAGTGAGCATACATGCCTGCTCCTGTGTTTCCTTTGTGTTTCAGTCTTGGAGGGGGGTTTGTCCGGAAGGGACTTGATGGCTCCCTGGGGAACAGCTTGCTTGTTCTTGTAACAGCCAAACACTACCATTTTTGTTTTTTCCTGCTGGTCATTCTTTCAGGAAGGATCTTCTGTTCCTCTAGCTGCTCTGCTTGCCCTTTCAAGTGGGAATGTCTCACCTCAGAAGGTTCTGGCTGGGGCTGAGGATTCCACCTAAGGTCCTGTATACTACAAGGGCTTCGCAAGAAGCGTGGTTCACTGGCCAAGTTATAGAACCCCTTTTAGGTGTTCCAATCAGTTATAGACTGATTATAAGCTTTCAGTAATCATGTTTCCCCAATATTCCTTTCTATCCCACTCAAGTGTTTATTTTACAATAGTAGGCAAAGGAAACCAATATTCATAAGACAGTCAAGCATCTTAACATTATTTCCCCTCTTTTATCTCCATTTATCTTGATCTAATTTATTGGTCCAGTAGTGAGGATTTGTTTGTTTTCTTTATATTTAGGTGCAACCTATGGTCTTTGATCTTCATCAATAAGTATTTGAAGTCCTCTTCGCTTTCAGCAAGCAAAGCTATATCATCTGAATATCGCAGGTTGTTAATGAGTCTTCTTCCCACCCTAATGCCATTATTAATTATTTTTAGCAAAATTTTACTTGCATGCAATATTAATGATATTGTCTGGTGATTTTCACATTCTGTTGGGTCACCTCTGGAATGGAACAAATTTGAATCTTTTCTAATCAGTTGGCCAGTAGCTGTCTTCCAAATTTCTTGGCATAGTTGAGTGCGTGCCACCAATGCTGCTTCAGAAAGATTTCAATTTGAAATTTGTATTAATTCTATAAATTGCCAGCCCTTGTTCATTGTCAGTGCCTTTAGTTCAGCATGGTCTTCTTCCTTCAGTACCATTGGCTCGTGGTCATATGCTACCTCTTGAAATGGTTGAATATCTACCATTTCTTTTTGGTACAGTGACTCTGTGTATACCTTCCGTCTTCTTTTGATGCTTCTATATCATTCAAATATTTTGCCCAAAGAATCATTCAATATTGCAAGTCGAGGCTAGAATATTATCTTCAGTGTTTTTCATCTTGAGAAATGTTGAGCATGTTCTTCCCTCTGGGCTTTTTAAACTATAGATCTTTGCACATTTCATTGTAATTTTTTTTTTAAAGGTCTTTATTGTGCATTGAGTGAAAGTTTACAGGGCAGATCATTAGTTTTACGTTCAACAAATCGTACACCTTGTTTCATT
>NW_006408615.1:11516395-11532930 GCF_000296735.1 Chrysochloris asiatica | reverse complement strand
CAGGAGTTATCTGTGGCCGTAATACTTAGATGGATGTATATGTTGGTATTTTTTATGCTTTCTGATTTCCTCCAGGTAGATGTGATCAGGAGATGGGCTTCTCTTTTCACTCTTCTTCTTCCTGAGAAATTTCATGATGCCACTGTTAGTCATTGTGACATAACTCAGGATTTAGTTTTTGGCCTATTTCTTTTTTAGTTTGCCTATCTTGTTCCACAATTCCCGTTCAGGCTTTTTTTCTAGTTATAAACAGTTCACAGCTGGCTGTGGCCATTTGGTTTTAAGTGGAAACTGTCTCTTTAAATTTCGAGGAGATCTGTGCGCATGCGTTCTAGAACCCTCTGGGGGTGGGGGTGGGGTGTCCACTCTATCAGGAACCCTGTAGTCACCAGGATGGAGGTAGGCAGACAGTGAGAAACAAATGAACATGTATATATATTAAAAAAGAAAATCCATACCTGTATTTCTGCGGTTCTGTCAGGCATTCGTGGCCGTTCTATCAGGCGTTCGTGGCTGTTCTGATTCTTCCCCTGCTTGGCCTCGCTCAAGATGGCATCTTTGGGAGCAGCTGAGCATCTTGAATTAGAAAGCAATGGATTTCTTGCTTCTGCTACAAATTCCCCTAGCTGTAAGCCTTCCAATCTTCTAAATATTCCTTTATATGTGGTTCAGAGTTCTGGCACCATCCCCTGAGCCTGCTTGGTTGGGTATTCTGTGTTGTTGGTGACAGAGCTCCTCATGTACTTCAGCCTGATCCGCCATCTTGTTTGTTCTCTGAATTGTAATTTTTTATTTTATCTCCTAATGCTATCCTTTGAAATTTCCTATTCAGCTCTTTTACCCCCTCAATTTTCCATTTTCTTTTAGCTTCTCTACATTGAAGAGCAAGTTTCAGAGTCTCTTCTGCCATCCATTTGGTCTTTTCCTTCTTTCTTGTCTTTTTAATGACCTTTTGCTTTCTTCCTATGTGATGCATTTGATGTCATTCCACAACTCTTCTGTTCTTCTATTATTAGTGTCTAATTCATCACATTGGTTCTTGAGATGATCTCTGGATTCAGTGTCATATTTTGGCTCTCATGAACTTATTTTAGTTTTTTCAGCTTCAGACTAAACTTGCATATTATTAGTTGGAGATCTGTTCCACAGTCTGTCCCTGACCTTGTTGTGACTAATGATATATGGAGCTTTTTCACCATCTCTTTCCACAGATGTTGTTGTTGTTGTTGTTGTTGTTGTTGTTAGTGCTGTCGAGTCAGTTCCGACCCACAGCGACCCTGTACAGGGTTTCCGAGGGTGTAAATCTTTACGGGAGTAGAAAGCCTCATCTTTCTCCCGCGGAGCAGCTGGTAGTTTTGAACTGCTGACCTTGCGGTTCACAGCCCGATTCGTAACCACTATGCTACCAGAGCTCCTTACTTCCACAGATGTAGTCAGTTTGATTTGTATATATTCCATCTGGTGAGGTCCATGTGTGTAATCATCTTTTATGTTGTTTACAAAAGGTATTTGCAGTGAATAAGTTGCAGTGGTCTTGCAACATTCTATCATGCCATCTGCAGCATTGTTTCTATCACCAGGCCCATATTTTCCAATGAGTGATCCTGCCTTTTGTTTACAACTGTAACTTTAGTTTACAACTGTAACCAATAATTTTCAGTATGCCTTGATTAGTTGTTTGATCAATTTCAGACCAAAGAAGTTGGTAGAATTGTTCAATTTCTTCGTCACTGGCTTTAGTTGTTGGTGTATAAATTTAAATAATAGTTGTATTAACTGGTCTTCCTGCTAGGAGTATGGATATTATCCTATCGCAGACAGCATTGTACTTCAAGGTAAATCTTGAAATGTTCTTTGTGATGATGAATGTGATGCCCTTCCTGTTCAATTTGTCATTCCCAGCATAGAGAACCATGTGGTTGTCAGATTCAAAGTTAACCAATACCAGTCCATTTTAGCTCACTAATACCTAGGAATATTAATGTTTACAGGTTCAATTTCATTTTTGACAACTTCTAATTTTCCTAGTTTCATACTTTGTACATTGCATGTTCTGATCATTAATGGATATTTATAGCTGTTTTTCCTCAGTCTGAACTTTTCCCCACTGGCAAATGAAGGTCCTGAAAGTTTTACTCCATTCACATAATCGCAATCTATTCTGAGGAGGCAGCTCTTTCCCAGTCACATTTTGTGTGCCTTCCAACTGATGGGCTCATTTTCCGGCACTATATCTGACAGTAATCTGGTGTTCTTTATCATGTTTCAATATTCAGTATTCTGGTACTATCTGACAGTGTTCACTGCTGTTCATAAGCTTTTTCGTGATGAAATAGTCCATCTCTCCTTCTTCCAAGTTTGTTTTTGTCTGGAAGCTCATCTGAAACCTGTCCACCATGGATGACCCTGCTGGTTTTTAAAATGCTGGTGGTATCACTTCCAGAATCACAACATCACAGTGGCAAACTGACAGATGAGTGGTGGAGGAAGCATTTAGATTGTGTCTAATACTTTGCAATTATGAAACCACTACCACGAACTTTTTTTTTTATGCTACAACTTACAGAATTTCAAACATTTTCTTAGGATGGGTTCTTAGATGGATTATAGTTCTATGTATGTGAGCATCTATAAGGCTTTGACCTAACTGGCTACTGGAATTTGTACTCCCATTACCATTGTATTGGAATGTGTATACCACTGAAACACACTTGGTCTCTTTTTTCTCCCACCATTATTACTAAAGAAATTGTTTATTCTAACGTCACTTAGATATGGATAAGATTCTGGCAACCAAGGTACTGATTTGTTTATCCTCTGATGCTGGCTCCACGTCTCAGAAATGGAGCCCTAGGGTTTGTTTTTTGTTTTTGTTTGTGGTTTTGTTTGTTTTAATGGTAGCCTGTACAATTAGATGTATTCAAGTTATGATGAATTGCACTTAAACTTGTCTTTATTTTTTTGTATACCTTGTCATTAGCTAAGGAGCCCTGGTGATGTTGTGGGTTACTCATTGGGCTGTTAACCATAGGGTTAGCGGTTCAAATCCACCATCTGCTCTGCTGGAGAGAGAGGAAGCTTTCTGTTCCTATAAAGATTTACATCCTTGGAAACACCCCATAGGGGGTCAGTACGGGTCTGAATCAATTCTAGGCAGTGGGTGGGTTTCATTAGGTATATGTACTACATTCACTGTTACAGTTCATCATTTGCTGGTGTTGTCATTCTCGGATGTTCAAAGATCAGATTTATAAAGATACTGGTAATAAACGTCAATAATGAAACTAAGAATAAACATACACATACATATTTATATATTAGACTTGAGGAGCTCTGGTTGTGTAGTGGTTGCCAGGTGGCCTGCTAACCACTAAGGTCGGCAGTTCAAAACTACCAGCCGTTCTGTGGGAGTAAGATGAGACTTTCTGCTCCTGTAAAGATATACCGCCTCAGGAACCCTATACAGGGTCTCTATGAGTTGGAACTGACTCCATGGCATACAACCACTACCATATAATGTAGACTACATGAGAAACAACTTAGGGGACAGAGTTGTCAGAATGAAACCCCATAGGAAGACGGGGACCATGTGTACTAAGTGATTTGAGAAAGGACCATGGTGGGCCTGGTCTGGCCCTTTGACTTCATTAGTGGCTGGGTACATCTTCTAACCTGTTGACCATTTGAAGGAGAGACTGTCTTGCTGCCCCTGTTTGAGGAATTGAACATCTAGGGCATCATTAAGGTCCAATCACGTCATCTTGGAATTTTTCTAATCACGTTTAATAAGCCAACTTCCTCCAATGTCAGA
This sequence comes from Chrysochloris asiatica, assembly GCF_000296735.1. Taxonomy (NCBI): domain Eukaryota; kingdom Metazoa; phylum Chordata; class Mammalia; order Afrosoricida; family Chrysochloridae; genus Chrysochloris; species Chrysochloris asiatica. The sequence goes on along the minus strand of NW_006408615.1, from coordinate 11,529,119 downwards.
TTATTGCAAATTCAGGTTCTTTGGTTTCCTCAGGTTCACTGCACCTCAGGCAGAGCTCTATGAAGCTGTTCTAGAGATCCAGCAAGCATGTCTGACCCTCTGTTCCCCCGGGTCGAGCTTGGAGAACCTCTACAGCATGATGCTGACACTGATCGGAAAGAAACTTACAGAGCTGGGGATCATGAAGAACAATAAGGAAAATGATGCCTTCAAGGTACTTCTCTTCTCTTGAACCATTTTCAAGAACACCTAGCCAGCCTGCTTGGGTTGTAGCCTTAATAAAGCTCAGAAGACTTTAGAAATAGTCTTTGTAACTCTTCATCTCAGAGTTGGGGTTCCAGAATTCACATAGGTGTGATGATTTATGTCAAATTTGTATGTAAGACCCAACAGTTAACGTGTTTGTCTTAGTATATTGTGTACCGTCTTATGTATAAAAAACATTGAAGAAACACTTCCAAATATACTAAAACAACTTTACCATAATAATACAATAGCAGTGTTTTATGCACATCAAAAAGTAGTGCCTGTTCATTAAAACAAACCTCAAGTTTTTAATACAGTCGGCTTTACTGGGGTTGCTTTATAACAGATGGGCTGTGTGTAAGTCAGGCGTTCGTAGCCTGGTGACAGCCTACAACTGCGCTCTAGTATCTTCAGTGACTGGGTTTTTAGAATTAGATCACCAAGCCTTTCTTCCAAGGTGGTTGGACTCAAATCTCCAACCTTTCAGTTAGCAGCTATGTGCCTTACACCTTTTGTACCACCCGTGGACTCCAAAGTAAAGCCTGCGTGGATTAAAACAAAGGGAATCAGTACTGCTTTCTCCCAGAAGATGGCAGCACATTCTGGTTCATGGCATGAAGCATACCCAGCCCGAAAGTCAGGAAATATAAAATGAAGTCTGATGCAGACAGGATAGAAAGACATACAAAAAAAGGGAGAGGTTAACTCCTAATCCTTTTGTGGTGATTCTGAAAAGGAAGAGGTTGGATGGGACCATATCTGTTGCTTCAGTGATGTTGAAACTTAGGACCACATTTTGAAGTAAATTTAATTTGCATCCAAAACATAAATGGTGCTCAGTGAAAAATGGAAATCCTCAGCTTTAAAGAATGATGCTGGGTGCGCATGCCACACAGACCAACCAGTAGGCACCACCCACCTCCAATTTTAGGCTTCCAGGGCCTCTCCTATCAATAGAAATAGAGCTATAAATCTTTAGTTAACTGATAGAAATACCTCCATTGGTAGATGCCTAATGGTTGCACTGTTACTTGATGTCTCTCCTAACTGCTCCACGAACTGCTGTGAGACAGTTCAGGTCTCCAGAGCTGGCTTCCTGAGAGAACTGTCTGAACACTCAGAAGACGGCTATTCTAACAGAGTTACAACCACCCCTCAAAATACAGAGAGATGCTCATTTGCCTGGTCCCTAAGGAATTGCCCAATTCCAAGAGTAGTTAGAATGCCCTTGGCAGAAATGCAGACAAGAGATGGCAGTTTATCAGGTGTCTCAAGCATTTACCCAAGAAGAGATTAAATAACTGCTGCACGACCACGGAGGAGCTATTAACATGTGCCTCCCTGGTTTATATGTGTTCAGCTTTCTCCTGAGTGGTCATTGCTCAAATAACAACAGGAATTAACTTTTCAGGCTGCTCGAAAATACTGCCCTCACCATGTTGGCCACTACCTTGGGATGGATGTCCACGATACTCCAGACATGCCTCGTTCCCTCCCTCTGCAGCCTGGCATGGTGATCACCGTGGAGCCAGGTAGGCAGATGTGCTGGCTGACTGCTGCTAACACAGGGTAATCATGTGAGCAATAAGAGTAGACGTGGTTTCTTTTTACCTTGTTTTCATCGCCATTTATCTAGGTTCCGTGCATAGCAACCTGATGCACAGCAAAAACTGCCCGGTCCAGCACCAACCTCACAGTCATTGCTACGTTTCAGCTCATTACTGCTGCCACTGTGCCTGCCAGTCCATCTCTTTGAGGGTCTTCCTGATTTTTGCTGACCCTCCACGTTACCATGCATGATGTCCTTCTCCAGGAACTGGTTCTTCCTAACAACACGTCTGAATATGAGCGATGAAGTCTCACCATCCTGGCTTCTAACGAACTTTCTGGTTGTACTTCTTCCAAAACAGATTTGTTTGTTCTTCTGGCAGTACTTCTAATATTCTTCTCCAACACCTTAACTCAGATGCGTCAATTCTTCTACAGTCTTCCTTATTCATTTATTGTCCAACTTTCACATGCATATGAGGCTATTGAAAATACCATGGCTTTAGTCCTCAAACTGGTATCTTTGCTCTGGAACATTTTAAAGAGGTCTTGTGCAACAGATTTGCCTAAAGCAATATGTTGTTTGATATCTTGATTTCTGCTTCCTTGATTGCGGATTGTGAATTCAAGCAAAATGAAGTCTTTGACAACTTCAGTCTTTTCTCCGTTTATCATGATGTTATTTATTAGTCTTGTTTTGAGAATCTTTGTTTTCTTTACATTGAGGTGCAGCCCATCCTGAAAGCTTTGATCTTCATCAGTAAATAATTGAAGTGTTCTTTAATTCCAGCTGGCTGGGTTGTATCATCTGTATATCACAAGTTGTGAATGAGTCTTTCTCCAATCTTTTTTTTTTTTAAGTTTTTACTATGAATTATGTGTTAGTTTACATGGGAGAACATTATCTTTACATTCATTCTATCATTTTTCATTTAATTGCAATGATTACAATCCTCTGCATGCATCATCAAACAACCAAAGGGTACACCCCACATGTCTGCCGCACACAGCCCCTCTCCCTCCCTGAGTCCAGAGTCCCCAGCCGCTCCTTCTGTCCATATCATTCTTTCTCCAATCTTGATGCCCTGCTCTTCTTATCATCCAGTTTCTAGGATTATTTGGTTAGCATACAGATTGAATAATGTGGTTAAAGGATGCAACCCTGGTACACATCTTTCCTGATGTGAAGCCATTCAGTATCCCCTTGATCTGGTCTAGCAGCTGCCTCTTGATCTCTCTGTAGGCTCCTCATGAGCACACTGAAGTGTTCAGGAATATTCCCATTCTTCCCAGTCTTATCCACAGAGCCAAAAGCCGGCTTGAATTTCTGGCGGTTCCTTGTCTGCGTACTGTTGTTGCTCACAGAATTCTTAATATTTCAAATTGAGACTTGAATTTTTACTTCAGTTCTCTGAGTTTGAGAAATGCTGAGCATGTACATCCCTTTGGTTTTCTAACTCCAGTTCTTTGTACATCTCATTATAATAAACTTGATTTTGTCTTCTCAAACTGCCCTTTGAAATTTTCTGCTCAGCTGTTTTGCTTCCTCATTTCTTCCATTTGCTTCCATTGCTCAAGAGTAAGTTTCAGAGTCTTCTGACATCCACTTTTGTCTTTTCTTTCTTTTTATTGACCTCTTGCTTTCTTTCTGTATGATGCTCTTGATGCCACCCCACAACTTTTCTGGTATTCGGTCATTAGTGTCTAATGCATCAAATCTCTTCTTGAGATGATCTCTAAATTCAGTTCGGATGTATTCAAGGTCATATTTTGGTTCTTGTGGACTTGTTTTCATTTTCTTCAGCTTTAGCCTGAACCTGCATATGAGCCATTGATGGTCTGTTCTGCCCCTGGCCTTGCTTTGGGGTGATGATAAGAGGCTTTTTCACTGTTTCTTACCTGAACCAGCATGATTAAACTAGAACATAAAAATACATCTCTTCAGTGTAGTAGGGAACTTTATTTATTTTAGAATTGTCTTAACTTTCTCATTTAGCATCTCACAATTTGTTTAATTTGACTTCTTCTATCAACAACAGATGGAGAATACTTTCTATAAGTAGATATTAAGACTTAAATCTATTTTTAAGACTGCCTTTTTCGGGTCCAGTTTGTTTACGTGTCTCCCATTTAACAGTGGCCAAGTGCTTTTATCTTTAGATGATATGGATTATATCTGGGGAACGTGTTTCCTTTTACTCTCTGAGCCCTTACATGTTTCTCTTTGTGGTCCCAGTATGTAGTCCAGTCTAGCTGGTACTTGGGTGTTTCTAGACTTTTTCTAATCTTCTCTGCTGCTCTTTTTATCACAGAGCAGTATCTTCCGTATAGAGGAGCAAACTTTTCATTTGTTTCATATGAGAGCCTGTCTGACTTCATGTTTAGAAAGAAAGAGTACCTTGGACTCTGGTTTATCCAAGCATTCATTAAAGTTGTTCCTATTTCTCTCATACTCTGCATCATGTGTGTACATTTACAGCTTATTTGAGAAAAACATTCCTCAGCTTCTTAGTTAGGCTAATAATCTCTAATAAAGTATTTAATATCTTTTAAAACACCTTCTGTCTTTATTTGAGCAAAATGTCCTTTTTCCTGTTGGACAGAAGAAAGATGTATTGATACAGCCTGCTAAATACCAGAATATAACATATGTATTACATGCTCACAAACGAAATTACTTTGATGACCTGCTTGAGCCACTAAATATGACAGAATGAGGATCGACCTTATCCTAGTTGTGTGGAACCTGTGACTGGTATCTACTCATACTGATAGTGGTAGTCAGTATTTACTGACCATTACCTACCAGGCACTTTCTTTTTTTTTTTCCCACTCTATGTCATTGTATCCTCATGACTCTTAATAGGTAGATCTCACTAACAAGCCGGTCTTCTGCTGAAAGAATTGGGATACAGAAGGTGAACTTGTTGCTGCTGTTGTTGTTGTTAAGTGCCATTGAGTCAGTTCCAACCCATAGCAACCCTGTATGGGGTTTATAAGGAGATGCAGGTGGGTTTGAACTCCCAACCTCGTGGTTCAAACTGACCTTACGGTCCAGCACGTTATCCTGCAGCAGCACACCAGGACTTTTGCCCCAAACTACCCAACTACTGGCTTTGATTCTTTTCTCTGCTTCCAGGCATTTATGTCCCAGAGGATGACAGAGATGCTCCTGAGAAATTTCGTGGTCTTGGGGTACGAATTGAGGACGATGTGGTGGTGACTCAAGACTCACCCCTCATCCTTTCTGCAGACTGTCCCAAAGAGATGAGTGACATTGAGCTGATCTGCAAGAGGCCCTGCTGACCTGCATCGCAGCCCTCCCACATCTCAGGTTCCTGAAGCGGCATGCCCGGGCACGGGTGTCACTGTCTGTGCACTTGTACATGGCTACCATTTGGGGGTGCAGCTGCTCTCAGAGTACATGTGATTGTGTCAGGGGTGGGGCTGTTTCTGTTGTGCTTTAAGTAGACGGAAATCTGGGAAATTGAATTTTTCAACAATATGCTACTACAGCTATAGTAATGTTAATTCTGGAGGATTTAGACCTGGGCAAGTTTAAAACTTCAATGTAAAGAAATTCTGAATCACACATGTCATTGCTTACATTTAAACATACAGAAGAAGTCTCCTCTCCTGGTCCCTCCCTTTGTATAGTTTTGCTGAGATCCACCTGCTGTTGTAAGATCTTGGTGTGATGCTTACGTCTATACAGGATCTCTGATGGTGGGCGGCCAGTACACGCCTCCTGTTCACCGCTCTGCCTAGTCCAGATCCTACAAGTTGGCTGGAGCCAAGGCAGCCCTCAGGTGCGCTGGTGTCCTGCACCATAGTCTGTGTTCCAGCAGTGCTAGCCATCTGATTGTCTGGAGTCTGGAAAGTAAAATTTTAGATTCTGTTAAGGAAGGAAGGGAAGAGAGAGGAAAGTCTTGCGTCCACTGCAGACCACGACTTCCGTCTAATGTGTTCTCCTCAGTGTAAAGATGCCTCCTTCTCCAGACATCTGCTCTTCCTCTGTAGGTTCTTCATATCCTGCTCCTCCTGTATCACCCAAGGTGCTGCCAATCCCAAGGAAGAACCTCCTTTTGCCCTAGTACAGTCAGATGGCCATTCTGTGCTTTCTCTAGTGCTGATAAGAAAGAACAAAATACGGAGGCCTCCAAGTACCTGTAAACACCTTATGAACCTCACATTCTAAGGTATTAGCACTGGCAGGGCAAGGGGCCCTAGTTCTGTAAACCCAGCACTGGAAGCAGTTTCTACCGTTTGCAGGGTGAGCAGAACTGGATGACTGTAGCTGACCTATTGAGGTGGAGGCTTTAAGAACCAGTGTGTTCTCCCTTTAAACCTGGACATGAGCCTAGGATTCACAAAACCTGCTGAATAACAGCATAGTTGTTTTGTTTTTTTAACATTTGTGTTAGGGAAGCACAAACAAGGGGATTAACACTCTCTGCAGTACTAGAAATTTGTCTGTGGTGTCGAGAAAACTCAAGGTACAGAGCCAAAGGTAGGCAGGTAGTATCTTAAAGTGACACTGGGCTGAATCCTGACAGTATTCTTCCAGCTGCAGGAATGGATGGCTGCACAGCTGGAGTGTCCACTGCCCTGCCTTCCCTCTCCTCCTCCCGCCAACTCCTCAGTCCTCACCACCTTCTAAAATAATCGGCATGAAAATAAGGGTACAGTGTCAGCTTCTCATACTTGTCCTCTCCCTCCCTGGCTCTCTGTGGCCCCCTACAACCTTCTCCTTGGGTTGGCTGCCTTTTGTTCATTTCCAATCCTGGAATAAGGAACATCTTTTTCTTTCTGTAAATCATTTTCTATCATCTTCAACTTTCTCATTGAAAACCTAAGTAGCTTTTTATGTTTAGCAGCATGCTTGTTTGCGAAACTGATTTCTTCTGGTTAGAGAAAGGATTCCTGCCAGCTTCTGCAGATGTTAACAGTATTAGTTAGAATGACCTTTGTGGAACTCTTCTTCAGTCCCTGACCCAGGGATAGTGTCCTTTTTGTCCCAGAGTACCAGTCAGCACTGGAATCAGACCATCAGAACCATCAAGAGATAACATACCTCCCATAGCCATGTTCTGGGGACTGTTGAATACATGAAGTATTGCCAGACTAGTTATTACCCACAGAGCAAGGACTTCATTCATTCTTAAACACACCACAGACATGCCCCACATTTCCTCCAGTATAATCAGTATACCATATGTACGAGGGAACTTCAAAAAATTCATGAAAAATGAAATTAAAAGATAAGGAGTTTCTTCACAAACTTTTTAAAATCCCCTTTCTGCTCCTCAGAAACCCTATACAGGGTTGCTATGAGTCAGAACCAACTCAACAGCTCTTAACAACAATGACTATAACTAGCTCTCTTAATGAAAACATTGATTTAAAAGAAAAATTTCAAATGTTACCTCTAGAGTTTTCAGTCTCAGAATTAAAACTGAAGAGATACTGTTGGGTTAGTAATGATCCCATTAAAAGAAAGGAAGCATATTAGGGTCGTCTGGGCTATATGGCTTCGGGTATTTTTGTGAGGCATTGTTATTTCCCCACCATCAGAAACTGGGGTGTGGCTTTTATTTGCAACACAACCATAGAAATACGGAATAAGAGCTCTACTCCTCCCACCAACAGTGGCCAAGCTCGGAAAGTGCTTCTGATTGGGATGCAGAGGCCTCTGTGTGTGTCTTCTTTCAAAAATTACAAGGTCAGAAAGGAAACACCCTCACTGTAGACATTCTTTTTGAATTGAGATTCAGATCCATGACACAAGTTAAATCCCCAGATAAAGACATGGGGAAACTCATTACAATAGAGAAACTGAGCCTTGCTAATGTTTTTCAAAAGGTGCATAAGCAAAGCCCTCCAGCTTTTTAAACAATACAAAGGTCAACACAGAGGAAGCCTGAGTGCTGCCTCATCCCTCCCATGCCCAGGTCAGAGGTCAGGGACAGAGCTCAGTCCAGCTTGGGCCTCAGAGCCTCTTTTCACAGTGTTACAGACAGTGGGGAATGCAGTGCAACCCTGTTTCTGCCAGTCCTCAGCTATCACACGATGGCATGGGACCTATTTGTGTTAGAAGCCAATGAGGGTCTGTAGATGGTGGTAGCAGAGAGGCCCCTACTTGGATGGGTCTTTTAGGTTTTTTTTTTATTATTTTTAAACTTTTTATTTTACTGCGGTGAGATTTCAAACCTGAAACTTAAACTAAGAAAAGGGAAAATATACCTGAAGCTAAAATGCATAGTGTCCCTAGAATAATGAGAAGGTAGGTATGCCCTTAACACTAGCATCAAAGCAAAATTCCATTCCCTCCAACACCTAGCTGGGTTATCCTGATTACTCTTATTATGAACTTGTCGAAAATCAAGGTGTTTGGGGATGTGCTTTATAAGGCTCTTAGAAAACTGCGCCCTTTTTTAGCTTTTGCGAACGCATTGTATAGCTTTTGTGCAATTTGAACAAAAATGCTGTTACTTTTTAAGATTCTATCCAATGAGAATACATATGTCAGTCCCCAACAAGGGGAAAGCATTTGTTACTGTCATTAAAAAAATAATAAATTATAAAACAATATAGAAGCATATGGCTTGTGTGTGTTATTTTAGAAGTGAGAGTTAACATGTTTGAATGTGAGAACATTTTCTTTTATAAAACATTTTATTTTAAAGCATTAATTGCTATCACAGAATTATAGCAAACTTGAAGTGACCTTCTCAGTCTTAGAGGGAACAAGAACAATGGATTCTTTCAAAACTGACCCATAGGTGCCGGTTAACCCTTACAGCACTCAAGACTAAACTAGAGCCATAGGGATTTTTAAAAGGCTGAGTTTTGTGGGGAAGAATTAATTTGCAAAAGTGTGTAAATGTGTGAGCTTCCTCAGTAAGTCACATAAAGCCATCATTCACTAAAAGAATCCTCTGTAGAGTCCAAGGATCTCTTGAAGGCATGCTTCCCATTTTTCACATCTTGCCACACACCACCAAGTACTTTTGTGTGTGGCAAAATGGGAGTAAACTTGAGGGCACTTAGAGGTATAGATGTGGAACTTAGAGCACAGATCTATTATGTTGTTGTTGTTAGGTGCAGTGGAGTTGGTTCCTACTCATAGCAACTCTGTACAGGGTTTCCGAGGCTGTAAATCTTTATGAGAGCAGAAAGCCTCATCTTTCTCCCGTGGAGCAGCTGGTAATTTCAAACTGCTGACCCTGATTCGTAACCACTACGTTACCAGAGCTCCTTACAAGTCTATTAATATCCTTTACATAATTATAAAAAATAAATATTTTACAGAAAAATTTTAGTGACATCTAAAATAATGTCAGTTTGTCATACTGTGGTGGCTTCTGTGTTACTGTGATTCTGGAAGCTTTGCCACGGGTATTTTAAATACCATCAGGGTCACCTACAGTGTAAAGGTTTCAGCTGAGCTTCCGAATGAAGACAGACTAGAAAGGAGAGACAGACTCCTTCCAAATATTTAGTCACCAAAAACTTAGTATTAGCAGTGTAAAACTGCTAGTACCAGAATATTGAAACATGATGAAAAACACCAGAATATTGTCAGATATGGTGCTGGACAATGTGACCCTCAGACTGGAAGGCACTCAAAATGCGACTGGGGAAGAGCTGCCTCCTCAAAGTAGAATTGAAGTAAAGCCAATGATCCTGAAGGAAGAAGTCCAAGGTGCACAACTCAAAATGAAGAGAAACAGCTGTAAATATCCCTTAATAATTAGAACATGGAATGTACAAAGTATGAATCGAGAAAAACTGGAAATTGTCAAAAATGAAATGGAACACATAAACATTGATATCCTAGGCATTGGTGAGCTGAAATGGAATGGTATTGGCTATTTTGAATCTTGACAATCAATATGGTTTACTATGCTGGGAATGACAAACTGAAGACAAATGGCATCACATTCATCATCAAAAAGAATATATCAAGATTGTCCTGAAGTACAACACTGATAGACCTGCTAATACCACTGTTAATTCAGATTTATCTACCAATCACTAAAGCCAGTGATGATGAAATTGAAGAATTCTACCAACTTCAGTCTGAAATTGATCAAACATGCAATCAAGCTGCAATGATAATTGCTGGCAATTGGAATGTAAAAGTTGGAAATGAAGGATCAGTAGTTGGAAAATATGACCTTGTGATAGAAACGATGCTGGAGATTGCATGATAGAATTTTGCAAGACCAATGACTTCTTCATTGCAAATACCTTTTTTAAACAACATAAAAAACAACTATACAACTCCCCTCTAAGACTAAAACTCAAAGGGAACACATGAGTCGGTATGTAAGCTTGCTGGTGACAACATTGGTCTACTGGTGAGTGGAAGAGGAGGAAGGGCAGCAATGAAGAAATGGGCTGAGTTCAACCACAGTCCATTGATTCCTGTTGAACTGGAGATAAGAGAGAGAAGAGGAAGGGCTGGTTGGTCCAAAGTGTGAAACCTGGGGACACCTAAGCTCATGGACAAGGACATAGCCACAGAGGGCTAGAACTGAAAGTGAAGCATCCGGCTGATGTGAAGTGAGGGGAGACTCAAGAACACCCAAACTTACAGATAGTACCCATTTGACCTAGTCTCGATGGCTTGATAAACAACTCGACTAGAGGAAGATTTAAAAAAATAAACAATTTTTAATAAAGAAAATGAGGATAAATAAAGTAAAAAAATCACATGATAATAACAACTGATGCAGGAAAAGCATTTGACAAACTCTAACACCCATTCCTGATAAAAATGCTCAACAAAATAGATATAGACGGGAAATTTCTCAACATAATTAAGGGCATATATACAAACCCAACACCAACCTCACTGTGAATGGAGAGAAACTGAAAGACTCCCCTTGGAACCAGGCAAGGATACCCTTTATCACCATTCCTATGAAGAAAAATGTGGCATCAGGATTGAAGGAAGACTCATTAACAACCTGCTATATGGCACTGTGGGCTAATGCACCAGACTGCAGAGCCGTTTGAACTGCAAGGTTGGCGGTTCAAGCTCACCAGTCGCTCTTCGGAAACCCTGTATAGGGTTGCTATGGATCGGATCCGACTCCACAGCACTTAACAACAACAACAACATTATGAAGATGCTACAACCTTGCTTGCTGAAAGCAAAGAGGACTTAAAATACTTACAGATGGATATCAATGACCACAGTCTTCCGTAAGGGTTGCATCTCATTGTAAAGAAAACAAACATCCTTACCACTGGACCAGTAAGCAACATACATATAAATGGAGAGAAGATTGAAGTTGTCCAAGATATCATTTTGCTCTGATCAACCATCAACACTCATGAAAGCTGTGGTTAAAAATTCAAACAATATATCATTTTATTAGGCAAATCTGCTGCATAGGAGGACCTCTTTAAAGAGTTGAAGATCAGTGTAAGGACTAAGATGCAACTGACCCAAGCCATGGTATTGTCAATGACCTCATATGCACGAGAAAGTTGGACAGTAAATAAGGAAGGCTGTAGAATTAATGCGTTTGAATTATGGTGTTGGAGGAGAATATGAAAAGTACCATGGACTGCCAAAAGAACAAACAGATCTATGTTAGAAGAAATACAGCCAGGGTGCTCCTTGGAAGCCAGGATGGTCAGACTTTATCTCTTGTACTTTGGACACATTATCAGGAGGGACCAGTCCCTGGAAAAAGGACATCATGTTTGATAGAGTGGAGGGTCAGAAAAAAGTGGAAGACCCTCAGTGAGATCGATTGGTACAGTGGCAACAGCAATGTGCTCACGCGTAGCAAAGAGTGTGAGGTTGGCGCCGGACCAGGCAGTGTTTCCTTCTGTTGTTCATAGGGTCGCTATGAGTCGGTACCGACTTGATGGCATGGCACCTAACACAACAAAAATGTTAATAAAAGGTTTTAGCTTACTTATGGAAACAACTTTTATCAAGCCCAAACACAATTCAGAATCCACATTTCTTTGTAACAATGTCTTCAGATTCTTGATTGTCACCATATAGAATAAACTGATTTGTACAAATTGTTGATTTCAAGTGCCATTGAGTAAGTTTGACACATAGTAACCCCATATACAAGAGAGTATAACCCTGCCCAGTCCTACACCATCCTCAGTCATTGCTATGTTTGAGCATGTTGCAGGCATGGTGTAAATCCATCTCATTGAGCATCTTCCTCATTTTTAATATCCCTCTACTTTACCAAGCATAATGTCTTTCTCCAGGGACTGCTCTCTCCTGATACATGTTCAAAGTATGTGAGACAAGTTCTAACCATTCTTCCTTCTTAGGAACATTCTAACTGTATTCCTTACAACACAGATTTGTGTTTATGATAGGTTCTGTTTCCTTCCCCAATGCCTTAATTGATAGGCATCAATTTTTCTTCTTGTTAAGTGCCGTCGAGTCAGTTCTAACCCATAGTGACCTTGTATAAGGTTCTAGATGGGCTTGAACCTCTGATCTTGTTGTTCAAATCAACCTTGTGGTCCAGTGCATTATCCTGCAGTGCCACATCAGGACTCAATTCTTTGTTGTTGTGAAGTGCCATTGGGTTGGTTCCAACCAATAGAGACCCTGTATAAGGATTCCAAGGAGTGACTGGTGAGCTTGAATCACCAACTTTGCAGTTCAAACTGACTTTGCAGTCCAGTGCATTAACCCACAGCACCACACCAGGACTTCCAGTTATTTTTGTTGTTGTTAGGTGCCATCGAGTCAGTACTGGCTCATAGCGACCTTACGCACAGCAGAGCAAAACACTGCCCGATCCTGGGCTAACCTCACTATTGTTGCCACACTTGAGTCCACTGATGCTGACACTTGACCAATCCATCTCATTGGGGGTCTTCCTCTTTTTCTCTGACCCTCCACCTTACCAAACATGATATCCTTCTCCAGTGA
>NW_006408615.1:11513326-11515730 GCF_000296735.1 Chrysochloris asiatica | reverse complement strand
CACACCTTTCTTAATTGAACTTCCAGAGGCTCAAGCTGGATTCAGACGAGGCCGTGGAACAAGGGATATCATTGCTTATGTCCAATGGATCTTGGCTGGAAGCAGAGAATATCAGAAAGATATTTACCTGTGCTTTATTGACTACACAAAGGCTTTTGATTGTGTGGATCATGGCAAGCTATGGACAACATTGAAAAGTATGAGTATTCTGGAATACTTAATTGTGCTCATGAGGAATCTGTACATGGACCAAGATGCAGTTAGTCGAACAGAACATGGGAACACTGAATGGTTTAAAATTTAAGAAAGGTGTGTCACAGTTCTTCTTAGGTGGTCCTTATTCATCATCCAGTATTTGCATGCATATAAGACAATTGAAAATAGCTTGGCTTTGGTCAGGCATACCTTATTCCTCAAAGTGGCATCTTTGCTTTTTAACACTTTAAAGACATTTTTTGTAGCAGATTTTCCAGTGCAGTATATGATTTGTCTAAAATTTTTTGTCATTTGATTTCTTGACTGCTGCTTCCATGGCCAATAATTGTGGATCCAATTAAAATGAAACCTTTGACAACTTCCATATTTTCTCCACTTTTCAGTGTTGCTTATTGGTTCAACTGTGAGGATTTTTGTTTTCTTTATATTGAGGTGCAATGCATACTAAAGTACTTTAATCTTCATCAGTAAGTGCTTCGAGTTAGCTTTGCTTTCAGCAATCAAAGTTGTGTCATCTACACATCATAGACAGTTTATGAGTTTTCCTCCAATTCTGATGCCACATTCTTCATTTATCGTCCAGCTTCTTAAGTTATCTACTCAGCATACAGATTGAATAAGTATGGTGAAAGAATGCAACTCTGATACACACCTTTCCTGACTTTAAACAATTCACTGCCCCCTCATAACTGTTGGAACAACTGTTTGTGTACAGGTTCCACATGAGCACAATTAACTGTTTTGGAATTCCAATTTGTTATGAATTGAATTTTGTCCCACCAAAATATGTGTCAACTTTGCTAGCCCATAATTCTCTCAGTATCATGTAATTAACCTCCATTTGTAATTATTTTGTGTTGTAAATCCTAACCTCTATGATGTTAATGCACACCAGGACTCTATAGTGTTAGGAGTCAGGCTATTAACATCAAGGCCAGCAGTTTGAAACTACCAGCTGTTCCCTGGGAGAAAGATGAGGCTTTCTGTTCCCGCAAACATTTACAACCTTGGAAGCCTGAGTTGGAACCAACTCTATGGGGCACAACCATTCTAAGCCAAAGGAGCTCTGGTAGTGTAGTGGTTATGAGTCTGGCTGCTCACCTCAAGATCAGAAGTTCGAAACTACGAGCTGTTCTGCGGGAGAAAGATGCTTTCTGCTTCCGTAAAGATTTACAGCCTCAGAAACACTATGAGTCGGAACCGACTCCAAAGCACACCACCACCACCATGATGTCAATGAGCCAGGATTAGAGGTAGTTATGCTAATAAGGCAGGAACATTTTTAGGTTTTATTTTGAGTTGCTCTCTTTTATATAGCAAAAGATTAAATAAACCAGCAAAAGTCAGAGGGACCTCAGTACACCAAGAAATCAGAGCCAGGAGTCCCTCAGACCAGGAGCCCCTGTGCTGAGAACCTTCCAGACTCAGGGGAAGATTGATGCCAAGACACATGAGATCTCCAAGGAATGCTGAGTCAATAGATGTTTAAAGGACATAAGGACCTTCCTCTAGGACGGACACAGAGAAAACCCTCCCCTGAGTCAGCTCTCCAAATTCAGACTGCCAGCCTACTAAACTGAGAGAGAGTAAGTCTCTCTTTGTTACAGTCATCCATTTGTGGTTTTCTTACAGCAACACTCTAGAGAACTAAACCACTGTTCTTAGCAGTATTTATCCATCATTTGTTAGGATCCACACAGTTGAATGCCTTTGCATAGTCAATAAAGTACAGGTAAATATTTCTGGTATTCTCTGTTTTCAGCCAAGATTCATCTGCCATCAACAATGATAGCCCTCATTATGAGTCCTGTTTGAATTTCTGGCAGTTCCCAGTCAATATAGTACTACAACCATTTTTTAATTATCTTCAGCAAAACATAGATGTGATATTAATGATTGTTGTTGGTAAGAGCCATCATGTTGGTTGGTTCTGACTCATAGCAATCCTGTGTAGGGTTTCCAAGGAGCGATTGGTGACTTGAAACTGCTGAGTTTGTGATTGACTGTCCAGTACTTGTACCTATAGTACCACACAAAGATACTAGTGACTAATTTATGAATTCTGTTAGATCATTTTTCTTTTTCTTTTCTTTTTTTTTAATTTAAGGTTTTTATTGTGGATTGAGTGAAAGTTTACAGGGCACATCATCAGTTTCACATTCAACAATTCATATAACTTGTTTCATTA
>NW_006408615.1:11512247-11512771 GCF_000296735.1 Chrysochloris asiatica | reverse complement strand
TCCCCCCACACTCTTAACTAAGCTCCCTCTTGAAACCTTGTAAGCCAGTCACTTCGTGCCTTTATTGTCCCCTCATTTTAGATAGCCAATGTCTAGTTGCCTGTCCCTATCTACCCTGTGCACAGAGTGGATAGCATTGAAACTTGATTTGAAGATTCTTTCCCTCTCTGTTGGTATTTAGAGTAACTGCCGCTCTGAGTATAGGTCAAGTTCATCATGAAGATGTATCTTCTGTCACTATAGCTGTTCCAGTCTGCTTGTCCTTTCTAGTGGGAAGGTCTCATCTCACAAGGTTGTGGATGGGACTCAGGATTCCACCTAAGGTCCTATATGCTGTAAAGGCTTTGCACAAGGCCTATTTCACTGGACAAGTTATAGAACCCATTTGAGGTATTCCAATCAGTTATAGGCTAGGCTAAAGACTGGCTTACAAATTTTTTCTAATCATGTTTCCCAACATTCCTTTCTATACCACTCAAGTGTCTATTTTACAATAGTAGGCAAGGGAAACTAATATTCATAAG
>NW_006408615.1:11508239-11510242 GCF_000296735.1 Chrysochloris asiatica | reverse complement strand
CTCACCCAAGATGGCGGCTCCTGGAGCAGCCGAGCGTCCCGGACTAGAAAGCAATAGATTTCTTGCTTGTGCCACAAATTCCCCAGCTGTGAGCCTTCCAACCTTCTAAGTATTCCTTTACATGTGGTTCAGAATTCTGGGACCATCCCCTGAAACTGCTTGGTCGGGTATTCTGTGTTGTTGTTGGCAGAGCTCTCTGCTATACGTCCACCCGATCCACCATCTTGTTTGTTCTCCCTAGATAATTTTTCTTTTGAATGGAAACAAAAATAGATTTCTTCCAGTTGGTTGACCAGTTAGCTGTCTTCCAAACTTCTGTGTTTCCAGTGTTTCATCTATTTGTTAAGACATCTCAATTGATATTCCCTTCATTCCTAGAGACTTGTTTTTCTCCAGTGCCTTTAGTGCATCTTGGATTTCTTTCTTCAATACTATCATTTCTTGATTATGTGCTACCTCTTAAAACAGTTAGATATCGATCAAGTCTTTCAGGTACAGTGGCTCTGTATTCCTTTGATCTTTTTTAATGCTCTTGAGTCGTTCAATATTTTGCTTATGTTGTTGTTGTTGTTATTAGGTGCTGACTCATAGCAACCTTGTGCACAACGGAACTAAATACGGTCCTGTGCCATCCTCACAATTGTTACACTTGAGCCTATTGCTGCTGCTGTGGCATTCCATTTTGTTGGGGGTCTTCCTCTTTTTCACTGGCCCTCCACTTTACCAAGCATGATGTCCTTCAGGACTGGTCCCTCCTGACAACATGTCTGTACTTCTTCCAACACATAGTTGTTTATTCTTCTGGTAGTCCATGGTACTTTTAAATATTCTTCTCTAATATCTTTACTCAAATGCATAAGTTCTTCTACAGTTTTCCTTATTCATTCATTGTCTACGTGCATATGAGGCAGTTGAAAATACCATGGCTTGAGTCAAGTGCTCTTTAGTTTTCAAACTGACATCTCTGCTTTTGGACACTTTAAAGAGGTCTTGTGTGGCAATTTGCCTAATGCGATATAATGTTTGAGTTCTTGACTGTTAGGCTGTCTGCAACTGTACCTGTAACATGCATCCCCCATAACACCCTGAGGTGTCTGGACTACCAACTATGCCAGCCAGCAATGCCATAGCTCCTTCATCTTTGATGGCACCAGAACACATGACAGCTGCTACTGATGTACATGACCTGGTAGAAGAGCCCCTCGTTGACCATGTTATTGTGATTCCAGAGCCACTGTGATGGGTAAGGGGGCTCTGGTTCTTGTGTCTGTCTGCCCCAAGGACTGAGGGGATCAGTGTCTCCCGGCACACCAGTTAAGGTACTTAATTTAGGATCATAGAATCTCGAATTCCACTGATTAGAGCTTACCCTGGAGTCCTGGTGTGGCATTATAGAATAAGAAACCACAAGGTCTTCATTGAAACCCACCAACCACTCCTTGGAAACCCTATACAGGATGTCTATTAGTCAGAACCAACTCTATAGTACTTAACAACAACATAGCTTACCCAGGGCAGAAAAAATGTGTGGAGCTAATCAAGCATTGCAACAATTGTAAGGTTGGCAAGGTCCGGGCAGTGTTTCATTCTGTTGGGCATAGGGTCGCTATGAGTTGGTACTGACTCAATGGCACCTAACGACAAACAACAATGTAGGCATGGACTCAGATTTCTACCAGCATTTAAATCCCAGGGATTCTGGACGTTGTTTTCTGCTGTGGAGTTGGGTTCGGTCTGACTCATAGACCCCATATAGGGGTTCCAAGAGTGACTGATAGGTTTGAACTGCCAATCTTGAGGTTAAAAGTCCGTAGTTCCCATAAAGTATTCTTATCCTCCACCACTCGTCTGTCTGTTTGTTGTACTGTGGTGGCTTGTGAGTTGCTGTGATTCTGAAAGCTATGCCACCGGTATTTTAAATACCAGCAGGGTCACCCATGGTGGACAGGTTTCAGATGAAGAAGAAGGAGTGACAAACTACTTCTGAATATTTAGTCATGAAA
>NW_006408615.1:11506496-11507853 GCF_000296735.1 Chrysochloris asiatica | reverse complement strand
GTCAAAAAGAACATATCCAGAGAGGCGGGGTTTGATGGCGGCTAGGGTGGAGGTGCAGTGAAGTTCGCCATCAGCCATAACACAGAATACCAAGCAAAGCAGATCCAGGGCACAGCTCTAAAACTTGGAACCACAGAGATAGGAATATTTTAAAAGTTTGAAGGCTTATAGCTTGTGGAACTTGAAGCTGAAGTAAGAAATCCTGTACTTTTGAATCTGACGGGCTGGGCTCAGAGGCCTGGAGCCAATATCTTAGGCGAGACCAAGCGGCGAGACCAAGTGGCAAGACCAAGCGGGGGAGCAGAAACACCACAGAAAAGCGCCGCGGGAACCTTGGAGCAAAGGTGGACAATATACTTTGTCGGTTTTGCTTTGTTCTGATTTTCTTTTCTTTGGTATCTGGTCATTGGGGCGCCCACTGTTTGCGCACCTCCATTTTGGTGACTAGAGGGTGATCCGGAGCGAGAACGCACCACTGGTGGGTTCACCTGCCACGCATGCGCACAGATACTCAGCCCACAGGCAGGCCCTGAACTTTTTTTTTTTTTTTCTTTAAAATGTTTACTCGCTGGGGTAAGGAGTATGTCTGGCACCAGCCCCCCTCTCACTTCATTGACAAACCCTCTTTGCCTCTCCATCTTCCCTTCTGTGGTATTCCAGAGACTTGCTGGTGGGTGGATGGAAGCAGGCACTGTCCACTTGTTGGTAACAGGCAGGGAAGCTGGCTACGTATGTCAAACACTGAGAACCAGAGTGTTAGAGCAAGTTGGCGTACTCAGAGCCGGGCTATAGTTTTCTATGGACTCCCTTAGGTGAGCCGATAGTGATATCAGGGTGATGTCCAAAAGCAAAGACCCTGAGGCTAAGTAAGGAGTTTAGTACCTGTAGTTGTTGTTAAGTGCCCTTGAGTTGGGTCCGACTTACAGTGACCCCGTATAGGGTTTCCATGGAGCAGCTGGTGAGCTTGAACTGCTGAGCTTGATGTTCAAATCCATAGTGTCACACCAGGGTACCTCTTGTTGTTTCTGTTGTTAAGTGCCATAGAGTCAGTTCTGACCCATAGTTGGGGAAGGATATTTGCCTGCTATATGAATTGGTTTTTTACAACCTTTTGATGTTATCATTTTAAATATCTGTATTTAGATGGCTTCTTTTGTGGAATCTCAAGAACACACATTTGTCTTCAGTTTCATTTGAATTTTGGTCAAGACAGAATGGATTTGAGGTTGTACTCTACTACTTAGTATGTGACCTTGGGCAAGTCCTTGGAAATCTAGGCTTCAGTTTCTTCACCTATTGTGGAATTTTCCATAAACTTTTTGAAGCTTCCTCATGTGTTTTTTTTTTTTTTTTTTAA
>NW_006408615.1:11502185-11502861 GCF_000296735.1 Chrysochloris asiatica | reverse complement strand
TCTACCTTCCTCCACATCCTCTGGATATAGGTTCCCTCTTGAAAGCTTGTAAACCAGTCACTTCTTGCCTTTGTAGTCCCCTCTCTTCTGGTTGAGCTCTGATCATCCAGTGATTGAAGCCAGGTCAAGTGGGTATTATCTGCAAGTGTGAGTGTTCTTGCGCATATCCCCTCTCTTCTTATCAGCTAGACGCTTCACTCTCCACTCTAGTCCACTGATTCTGGGCCCAAGAGTCCCCAGGTCTTGCCACACTGCTGGCCAACCAGGTCTCCATCCGGGCTCACAGGAGTCTATTGAACATTGTAGGGCTTATCTTGCTGCTTCATTGCTGTTTTTCCCTCACTTCCCCTTATGGGTGATGAGCGTGGTCACCAATCAGAGCGTGTATTGAGTCTTAGTCTTGGAAGAGGGTTTGCACTGAGGGGACCCAACCACTTGCCTTGAGGTCTCCTGGGCAAGCAAGTTGCTTGTTCTTGTAGTAACATTTGGCCTGCCTCTATTGTTTTGTATTTTTCCTGTAGGTCTTTCTTTTAAGAAGTATCTTCTGTTCTTCTAGCTGCTCCAGGCAGGTCTGCTCATCTTTTCAAGTGGAAATTTCCCATCTCTGAAGATCTGGATGTGGTTCAGGCTTCTACCTATAGTCTTATGTAATGCACAGGCTCTGCAGGAAGCCTCC
>NW_006408615.1:11467019-11485885 GCF_000296735.1 Chrysochloris asiatica | reverse complement strand
AAGTTTAGCCATCTTGGCCTCCAAGGAGCACTCTGGCTGCACTTCCTCCAAAACAGATCTATTGGTTCTTTTGGCAGTCCATGGCACTTTTAGTATTCTGCTCCAACACCACAACTCAAAGGGATCAATTCTTCTGCAAGATAAAATAGACTGCACTAAATGGAGAGAAAATTTAATGGACTATAAGGCAACCTCAAAGAAAAAAAGAACATATCCAGATCAGTCATGAGGTACAACTCTGTGATAGGATAATATCCATGCACCTACAGGGAAGCCCAGTTAATATCACTATTATTCAAATGTATGCACCAACCACTAGAGTCAGTGAGGATGAAATAGAAGAATTCTACTAACTTCTTCAATCTGAAATTGATCAAACATGCAATCAAGATGTATTGATCATTACTGGTGATTGGAATGCAAAGGTTGGGAGCAAAGAAGAAGGATTAGTAGTTGGAAAATATGGCCTTGGTGATAGAAATGATGCTGGAAAACACATGATAGAATTCTGTAAAAACAATGATTTGTTCATTTCAAATACTTTCTTTAGACACATAAGAGATGACTATACATGTGAACCTCACCAGATGAAATACATAGATATCAAATTGACTACATCTGCAGAAAGAGAAGATAGAAAAGCTTCATATCATCAGTGAAAACAAGGCCAGGGGCAGACTGTGGAATAGACCATCAATTACTCATATACAAATTCAAATGAAGCAGAAGAAAATGAAAACAAGTCTACTAGAGCCAAAATATGACCTTGAATATATCTCACCTGAATTTAGGAATAATCTGAAGAACAGATTTGATACATTAAACACTAAAGACTGAAGACCAGAAGAGTTGTAGGATGACATCAAGAACATCATACATGAAGAAAAGAAAAAGTCATTAAGAAGACAAGAAAGAAAAGATCAAAATGGATGTCAGAAGAGGCACTGAAACAAAGCAAATAGAAGAAATGAGGAGGTACAAGAGCTGAACAGAAAATTTCAAAGATCAGCTCAAGACAATAAAGCGAAACATTAAAACAAAATGTGCAAAGATCTGGAATCAGAAAACCAAAAAGATAGAACACACTGAGCTTTTCTCAAGCTGACAAAACTGAAGAAAAAATTGAAGTCTTGACTTTCATTATTGAAAGATTCACTGGGAAAATTATTGAATGATACAGGAAAGCATCAAGAGAAGATGGAAGGAATACAGAGTCACTGTACCAAAAGGAAATGGTTCATGTTCAACCATTTCAAGAGGTAGCATATGATCAAGAGCCAATGATACTGAAGGAGGAAGTCCAAGGTGCATTGAAGGAATTGGTGAAGAATAAGGCACCAGGAATTGATGGAATAAAAATTGAAATCTTTCAAGAAAGTGGGTTGGCAAGGAGGCACTCACTCATCTCTGCCAAGAAATTTGGAAGACATCTATCTGGCTGACTGATTGGAAGAGATCCATATTTGTGCCCATTCCAAAGAGAGGTGACTCAATGAAATGCGGAAATCATTGGACAATATCTTTGATATCCCATGCGAGTAAAGTTTTATTAAAGGTAATACAGAAACAGCGGCAAGCATCCATTGACAGAGAACTTCCAGAGGTTCAAGCCAGATTTAGAAGAGACTGTGGAATGAGGGATATCATTGCTGATGTCCGATGGATGTTGGCTGAAAACAGAGAATATCAGAAAGTTGTTTACCTGTGCTTTATTGACTACCCAAAGAATTTCGGTTGTGTGGATCATGACAAGCTATGGACACCATTGCGAAGTATGAGTATTCCTGAACACTTAATTATGCTCATGAGGAATCTGTACCTGGACTAAAAGGCAGTTGTTCCAACAGAACATGGGAACACTGAATGGTTTAAAATTAAGAAAGGTGTGTGACAGGGTTATATTTTTTCACCATACTTATTCAACCTGTATGCTGAGCAAATAATCCCAGAAGCTGGGTTATATGAACAAAAATGTGGCATCAAGATTGGAGGAAGACTCATTAACAGCCTACGATATGCAGATGATTCAACCTTGCTTGCTGAAAGTGAAGAGGACTTAAACATTTACTGATGAAGATCAAAGAACACAGCCTTCAGTATGGATTATATATCAATGTAAAGAAAACAAAAATCCTCACCACTGGACCAATAAACAAAATTCTTATCAATGGAGAAAAAATAGAGGTTGTTAAGGACTTCATTATTCTTGGATCAACTGTCAACACTCATGGAAGCAGCAGTCAAGAAATCAAGCGATGTATTTCATTAGGCAAATCTGCTGCACAGGAACTTTTTAAAATGTTGAAGAGCAAAGATGTCAGCTTGAGGACTAAGGTGCACCTGTCCCAAGCCATGATGTTTTCAATAACCTCATATGGATGCGAAAGCTGGACAGTAAATAAGGAAGACCATAGAAGAATTGATGCTTTTGAGTTATGGTGTTGGAGGAGAATATTGGAAGTGCCATGGGCTGCCAAAAGAACCAATAGATCTGTTTTGGAAGAAATGCAGCTAGAGTGCTCCTTGGAGGCCAAGATGGCCAAACATCATCTCTCATACTATGGACATATTGTCAGGAGGAAGCAGTCGCTGGAGAAGGATATCATGTTTCCTAAGGTGGAAGGTCAGAGAAAAAGAGGAAGATCCCCAATGTAATGGATTGGCCAAGTGGCAGCATCGATGGACTCAAGCGTGGCAACAGTAGTGAGGTTGGCCCAGGATCGGGCAGTGTTTCGTTCTGCTATTCATAAGGTCGCTATGAGTCGGTACCGAGTCAATGGCACCAAACAACAACAACAACATTCTTACCCTAAGATTATAAGGAGATTGGGAAACCTACAATAATATGTCAAAAAAAAACTATAAAATTTGTCATCTTGAAAGTGTTCTTAAATATTTTATTGTGTATTATTCGAATATGTTTCTGTGCATGTTCAGAGATAAAATCCCATAAGATGTAGCACCTCCTGCACTGATTATGTTGTTGTTGTTGTGAAGTGCTGTTAAGTCAGTCTGTCTTTAAGCGACCCTGTGTAGGGTTTTCAAGGAGCAGCTGGTGAGTTTGAACCACCAACCCTGTGGTTAGCAGTGCAGTGCTTATTGTACAATGCCACACCAGGACTCAAAACCAAAAACTCAATCCCACCACATGGAGTCAATTCAGGCTCATAGTGATTCTATAGAGGGTTTTTCCAAGATTGAATCTTTACAGGAACAGACAGCCTCATCTTCCTCGGGGTTACTGGTGGGTTTGAACTGCCAACCTTGTGGTTAGCAGTTGAGTGCTTAACTACTGAACCACCAGGGCTCCTTGGTAGTACAATACAACCTGCAAAAGTCAGAACTTGTGTAAGGTAGAAACCTGTCAGAGAAGAAAACTTAAATATTTTTCCTAAAATTAGAGTGATGGGAAAATGGTAAAATTGCTGAAAGTGAAAGCAAAGCAGAAAACTAGTAAGACGTGGAGAAAGAAGACAGTTGTGGAGAGTTCTGGCTTTCAGTTTCTACTATATTTGAATCCTTAAAATGAGAATTTATGAGATGCTAAGTCAGTATTCACCAAGTATCTATGGTCGCCTGTGATAGCCAGAACACATCCGAACACATTGCTGGGTGCCTGTGTTTTAAAAGGTGTGCCCAGGTAAGGGTGACCAGTAAATAACATCATTACAAAAATGATTGGGAGATTTTAAAACTGAAGTTTACTGCCTACATATGTATTCTCAAGTACTGGTAGTCCCTGATGTATGTATTCAAGTTATGATGCACTGCACTAGCCACAGTGGGAAACTGTGTGTTTGTACTTCTTATTGTGAATAATATAATGACTGACATACAGGAGTCCTTTTGTGGCACTGTGGGTTAATGTGCCAGACTGCAAAGCCATTTGAACCACAAGGCCAGTGGTTCAAGCTTACCAGCTGGTGCTTAAAAATCCTAATATAGGGTTGCTATGGGTTGGAATTGACTTGATAGCACTTAACAACAACAACAATGACATACATTGTTGCAGCACTTAAATTTGTGGATATTATCATTCTTACATGCTCAGTTGTAGATGTACAAAGATTAGGTTTATAAAGATACTGGCAATAAAAGACAGTAATAGTGAAAAATAAAAGGAATTCACTTACATTAGGAAAAAAAAAAAATTGGAAGCGTATATAATGGCTGACGGGATGCCATGTGGAATATCCAACTGCATTTTGCTTCATTGGGCAGAACCAGGACTGCTAGTACTCAGATAATCAGAATTTTTTAGATAAAAGGGATGTTAGTTAGTTTGTCCATTCCCCTTACAGGTGAGTCTAAAAAGATGGAGTGACTTTTACCTAAGATTACATAGCCCTTAGTGTAGTCGGGTGTGTGGACAGGTTTCTGGGGTGTTTTTTATGACCATCTGCTGATCCCCACAACCTCTTCCAAATCATTACCATCCACCCTCTTTAAGATTTTAAGTCCTTGACAGCCTCAAACTTAGGTAAATATGATCTCCATTTTCAATGACAATAGCAAGGCTTTCAGCAGTGAATGCCCCCACTCTACTCCCTTTGTGGTCACTGGGCCCATTTTCTTTCCTCCTGTGTCAGTTACTAAAGTGAGTCAAAGGGACTCAGTGTCCTCCTACCCATTCCCTCTCTCACCTCAGAAACATTCATCCTCCCTTCTCCAAACCACTTCCTGATCCAAAATCCACAGATAGATGTATTCTTGGACACATTTTGCCAGACCCCGCTAGACTGTGCTGTTCTATACTCTCTTGTACAAGTCACCTAGGAGCACTGGTAGCAGCATGGCTAAAGAGCTCAGCTGATAACTAAAAAGGTCAGCAGTTCAAGCCCACCAACCACTCCATAGGAAAAAGATGTGGCAATCTGCTTCTGTAAAGATTCTAGCCTTGGAAACTCACAGGTCACTTCTGATCTGATCTATAGGGTCTCTGAGTAGTAATTAACTAGCCAACAACAGGTTTGTAGTCATATTTGAGAATCAGTGGATTTCCCAAACTTATGCTAGTAAGGACTACTCATAAACCAAGCAGGGTAACAAAAAGCATTTATTATTATAAGACAACCTAGAAAGCCTTGTATCATTTGGAGTCCCACCAGGAAAAGACAAATTACTCTATTTAAAACAGAAAATTGAACACATGAAAATCATGGAACCCTGAACTTCACAGGAAAGGCTAGAGAAGTGGACTATGTACTTGCTGGGAGAAGAAGCTGAGCAGGGATGACAAGAAAGGGAGACTGACTGGTGAATGGCCAGCCAGATGCAGGTGACCGACCAGATTGTGAGCAGATTTGGCAACAGAATGAGCCCTGGCAGAATAGAGTCACGCAGGCAACGGAAAAGGTGTGATTCCTTCTATTTCCCAGCACCCCCTCAGTGACCAGAGGTGTGGCTGGCTCCTACTCTCATCCAGCTCCAGTGCAGATCCACTGTGAGGTGGGGGCCAGCTGTGTGGCTTTGGTGTGCCACTTTTGTACCTGGATGCAGGTGGGATCAGCTCTAGACCAACAGAACCAACAGAGCCACCAGATCCGTATTTAACCAGTCATCCTGCTCCCCTGCTGCCCTGTGGTCCTGACATTGAAACCAGCTCTATCAAGGGCCTTCCACACTGAGTACCCAGACCATAGACAACAGAGAGGCTGATAGGGACTCCATATGCGGCCAGGAGCTCTGTAGTCACATCCCTACCACACCTGCCTCCTGAGCACCTTGGCTTGCAGGAGCCCCCAGAATTTTCTCCTCTCTGGGTCCAACAGTGACATTATTTGTTTGGGGGAATGATTTTCTCCTTTTCCTGTTTCATTGTTTTTGTTTGTTTATTCATTCTCCTTCTTTTCTTTCCATTCCGTTGAATTTTATACGTTCTATTTCTGCCTTTTTCCCCTTCTTTTCTTGTTTCTCATTTCCCCTCTTCTTTTTTTCCCCTTTTTGACCTTACTTTACTACTTTCTGCTCTCTCCTTTCATCTTTTCTGTTTTTTTCTAAATGTTTAAATTTTTTCTTCCTTTTATTTCCTCTTATTTTTCTCTTCTATAGCTGTTTTCCTGTCCTTTTCTTTTTATTTGTACATAAGTGATTTTTAAAAATTTGTTCCTTTTTTTTCTCTCTCTTAATTCTCTTCTATAGCTCCATTTCCCTGTCCTGTCCCTCTTTTTTTGTCTTCATAGTTATTATATTTATTCTTTTTTTCTGGTTGCTGCCTGTTTTTATTTATTTATTTCTCTTTATTATTTTCTCTTTTCATTATTAGTTCCTTGTTTGTTTATTCTGATTTGTTTTCTTGTATGTGTGTATGGTGGTGGTTTCTCTTTTCCACCTGACCGGAGACTGTACCTATACAGTCCAGTCACAACCAGGCACTCTGCAGTGCCACTCACTGGGTAAGAACTAACACCAACTCCTATGCCACCTGACCAACAATAGACAGCAACCAACACCTCTCACACTACCCTGAACTGAGGTGCACAAACAGTGAATAAGAATGATGTACACACTTCCATTCTCTAACTACTTCCACAGGAAACTATTGGTAAGAGGCTAAGAGCATATCAACACACAATCATCCATTAAATACAAATACATATGACAACCCCACAATGTCCGGAGACAACAGACAATTTTAGGTCACACAAAGAAACAAGAGAATGGTTCAAACAAATGGCCAAGGTGCAGAGCCAGAAAACATGTCTGAGGACAAAAAGTAATAGAACTAACTGAAAAATAACTTAAAAGAATGATATTTAGGTGCCTTCAAAGGATTGACTGAAAGATTGAGGAAAGCAAGGAGAACACAGCAAAAAATTAAGAAGAATTTAGGAAAAAAACTACAAGAACAAATGGGCAAAATATATACAAATTTTGAAACAAAACAAAACCTGCACTTAAAAATGCAGAAGATTAATTCTAAGATTTCAGAAATGGATAATACATTGAAGGGGCAAAGGAGTAGATTTTTAAAAATGGAAGCCTAAATTAGTTTAAGATAAACCTCTTATCCTTAAAATCCATACTAGTATGCTAGAAGAACAATCAGAAAAAAAGAATGAAAAAACCCAAAGAAAGCCTAACAGTTATATGGGAAACCATGAACAACTTCTGGGTGATTGGAATTTCTGAACTGGAAGTGACAAGAAAAAGCAGAGAGAACTGTTGAAAAGAAGGTAAGTATACAAGAAGGATAAATCCCAAAAGAAAATCACCAAGACATACCATGATCAAACTTTCTAAAGTCAGTTATAAAGAAAGAATCCTGAGAGCAGCTCAGGAGAGCCAATGAGACTAAGCTCTGATCTCTCAACAGAAACCATGCAGGCAAGAAGGCAATGAGATGACACATACGGAACTCTGAAAGAAAAAAATTGCCAGCCGAGAATCATATACCCAGAAAACTGTCCCTCAAATATGACAGGAAAATCAGAACATTTCCTGATAAACAGAAATTAAAGGAATTTGTAATGACCAAACCAACTTTTTAAAAATCTAAAGGGTCTTCTTCGGACTGAGAACCAACAACAACAGACAACAACCTGAGAGCTGACCATACATGACAAGACCACCCAGAACTGAATCCAGATATAAAAGTATTTAAAAACAAACCTTCAAGACTGAAACAGGAGATATCCATGTATAATGAAGTAAACTACAAAGCAATAGAAGGGAATAGTGTAGAGACAGAAATTCCAAATGGCAAGAAGTCAAGTCTATTTCAAGAGAAAATAGACTGTTTTAAATAGGGAAAAAATGAGTAAATTATAGTGTAACCTCAAAGAAAATTAATATACCTGCATATCAAAATAAAAAAGAGGAAAACTAGAAAGATTTAATAAACATTAACAAACAGAAATAAAGAAAACCCACACACAAAATGAGCTCTGTGCAGTAAATTATGTGGAACAAAGAAGCCAGTAGCACCACAAAAAATCACACAGCAAAATGACTGCAGTCAATTCATACCTATCGATAATTACACTAAATGCCAATGGCTTCAATACACCAGTTAATAGACAAAGCAAAATAGATAAGAAAACAGGATCTTTCAATATGCTGTCTACAAGAAACACATCAAACAGATGGAGACAGCCTAAATGCCATTAACAAAAGAATAGTTAAACTTTGGTACATATGTAACATTAAACAATAATGATGAATCTCAGAAACACCTCACAACATGGATTAACCTTGAGGACATTATGATGAGTGAAATTAGTCATTCACAAAAGGACAAATAATGTATGAGACCAATGTTGTAAAAAAGTTAAGGAAAGGTTTTCTTAATAAAAGAAACAATCAATGATGGTTCCTGAGGGAGGGGAGAGCTTAATTCAAGAGCTAGAGGATAGAAACATGTTAATGTGGGTGACAGGACAGACATACAACAAGAGGGAGGCTAGCAGAGGAAAGATGTGAGAAATACAGGGAGGAATGCAATCGTTCAAGTGAATAGAGATAAATGCTGCTAACTTTTGGCACATAGAGGGGATTGCAATCAGTGTAATGAAGCAAAGTGTATGATGTGCCGAATGTAAAAATGATGACCTGCTCTGTACATCTTCACTCAATTCACATTAAAAAGTTCTTTTGGAAAAAGAAAAAGAGAATTATGTAGAATGATTTACAAAATACATTAAGCCATGAAATTATTTTACATTTGGATAAAATTTGGTTGGGAATGGGAATTTGAAAACTTTGTTTTAAGGAGAAAAGAAAACAACAGAACATTTCTGATTGTTAAAGAGGGATTAGTTTGTGTATTTTAAAAATATTAAATCACTATGATATTTAAATTCAAATGGATTTACTGAAAATAATGATGCAATAATTTTGTATTAAGGTCTTAAGGAACTCTAGTGGCGTAGGGGTCTGCTAACTGCAAGGTCAGCAGTTCGAATTCACTGATGCTCTGGGGGAGAAGGATGAGGTTTGTGCTCTTATAAGTATCTATAGCCTTGAAAACTCTGTGTAGGGTTGCTATAAATTGGAACCGACTCTAGAATACACCACCAACACCGCCCTTAAGGCCTTATTAATAAACAATAAAACTCACTAATTGTTAAATCCACAGTCAGATGAATTTTCTCTACTGCTGACACTTGGATAACCAGGATCCTAATCAAGATCCAGACTAGTTCCCTCACCCTACGATGTTTCCTGGTGTCTTTTGCACTGAATCCTCTACTCAATCCTATGAAACCACAAATTTGCTTTCTGTCTCCATGAGTACCATATAAATCTAATCATATAGTAAAAAACAAATAAATGAAACAGAAAAGTGTTTGAAATTCCAGGAATTGGTTTCACAGGTACTGAAAAAGCAGCCAATTGAGATGGGGAGGCCTCCCAAAGACAAGCAACAGCAGGATGCCTCAAGCAGAGACACAAGAAGGAAGTGGAGTTACTCAAACTCACAGCAGCAGAAGGTGGACCACAAAGGCCTTGCCTGCTGGTGGGATCTGGCATCTCAGAGGAGACTTAGAGGTTTCCAGGATTACCACTAGATGCAAAAGAGAGCAGGGGGCCCTGACTTCTCCCTTTGTGACATCTTAGTCTTTTCAACAGTGCCTCCCACAGGCGTACCAGAAACCACTGACATTCGTCTCTAAGTCAGCCACTGGGACACCAAACAGAACAGGGGAAGCACGAAATCAAAACACAACCGATTTTGTGATTTCAAGCGTATACAAATGGTTAATGTGCTCAGCTGCTAACAAAAAAGCAAGAGGTTTGAATTCACTTAGAGGCTCTTCAGAAGAAAGACCTGGCAATCCACTTCTGAAATATCAGCCATTGAAAATCCTGTGGAAGAAAAAGATTAAAAAATAGGAGGAATACATAAAAAAAGAGAGAGAGAGGGAGGGAATAGAAGCAAATACTGTTAATGGATGATGCATAGAGGGGATTGTAATCATTGCAACAAAACAAATACGATTGGCAGAGTGCAAAGCTGATGTTCTCCCATTTAATCTATCTCTAAATCCATAATAAAAAACTTTAAAAAGAAAAACAAAACAAAAAACCCCACAGCCTTCAGTATGGATTGCATCTCAATGTAAAGAAAAACATCCTTATAACTGGACCAATAAATCACATTATTCTAAGTGCAGAAAGGATTGAAGTTGTCAAAGACTTCATTTTGCTTGGATCCACAATCAACTCATGGAAGTAGAAGTCAAGAAATCAAACATCATATTGCATCAGGCAAATCTGTTGCACAAAACCTCTTTAAAGTGTTCTAGAGAAAATATGTCACTTGAGGACTTGGTTACGCCTGCCTCAAATCATGGTATTTTTAGTCACCTCATATGCATGTGAAAGTTGGACAATGAATAAAGAAGACCCTAGAAGAATCAGTGCATCTGAATTACGGTGTTGGAAAAGAATACTAAAAGTAGCATGGACTGCCAGAAAGACAAACAAATCTGTGTTGGAAGATACATAGCCAGAATTCTTAGAAGCCAGGATGGTAAGAGCCAGGAGCATGTGATCAGGAGGGACCAGTCCCTGGAGAAGGACATCATGCTTGTTTAAGAAGAGGGTCAAAGAAAAAGAGGAAGATCCCAGTCAAGATGGATTGACACAGTACAGCAGCAATGGGTTCAAATATAACAACAATTTGTAAGAAGGGCTCAGGATCAGATAGTGTTTTGTTCTGTTATGCTTACAGTCAAGGACACTCAAGGACTCAACAACACCTAGTAACAATAAGAGGTCGGTTATCCATTATGGTAACCACTAGCCATGTATGATTATCGAAACACTTAAAATGTAGCTAGTTCAAATTGAGATGGGGGATGTGGAATGCAGACTAGAATGTCACATTCTCCTGGAATCATGGAATCTTGCCTTTCTTGAGCCACAGAGGCTGGATGAACCTCCAAAAGGATTGCCCCGAGATCATCTTTAAATCTTAAACCAAAAATGTCCCTGAAGATATGTCTATGTGGGGTCAAATATAATTGGTACAATAACTGGAAAGATCAGTTTAAGCTATAAAAGGAAAGTTGCACACAGCTCAAAAGAATAATCATTTTCTCTAAATTGTACATGCAGAAACTGTTGAATTGGTTTATGGTTTTGTGGATATTCTCAACAAAATAATCATTTTTAAAAATGAAAACGCTTGGGAACTCGGTTCTACTAGGATGTATATGGGGTTACCTTAGGTTGGAACCAACTCACTGGAAGCTGGTGTGCCATCTTAAAGCTGCAAACATTAAAAGCTGTTTCACTATATTCTTTGTTTTACATAGTTCTAACACGTGGTTACGAATCGGGCTGCGAACCTTAAGGTCAGCGGTTCGAAACTACCAGCCGCTCCGCGGGAGAAAGATGAGGCTTTCTACTCCCGTAAGGATTTACACCCTCGGAAACCCTGTACAGGGTCGCTATGGGTCGGAACTGACTCGACGGCACTTAACAACAACAACAACAACACTTTGTTAACTGTCAGGCACCTGACAACCCAGAAACACTGCCCGCCGAATGAGGCCCCACAAAACAAAGTAGAAGGCTCCATGGGATTTCCAAGGCTTTAAATCTTTAGGGAAGCAGACTGCCTCATCTTTCCCTGTGGAGCAGCTTGTGGGTTTACGCTACCAACCTGGGTTTAGCAGTCCAACGCTTAACCCACCGCACCACCAAGATGCCTTTCAAAGGCTGCACTCCACAGTAAAATACAATTATTGATTGTGTCCCTTCTCCCATCTCTCCCTCATTTTGTTCTGGGACCATTTAGAATCCATCTTAGATCTGATTCCTGAGCAATTGATTTGACCATAATTAAATCATTTGTGGATGATCAACACACTTCGGATAAGCTGACATAAACAGGCTGCTTCTGAGTTACTTATGTTTAAATGTGAAGACTGTCCCTGACATGTATAAACTAATGGGAAAACCTGCCTCAATTCATCAGCGTTCTGTTTTAGGAAAACTCTGAATTATAGCCAAACTTAATTCATAAAAATTAATATTGAAAAACTAGCTGCATTCCCAGACCGCTATCATCCAACGTATTATTTATAAACGTCGCTCCTATAAGAAGCCCTGGGGATGCAGCGGTTAAACATTTCACTACTAACCAAAAGGTCAGTGGTTCAAACCCACCATCTGCTACAAGAGAGAAAGATGTGGCAATCGGCTTCCATAAACATTGTAACCTTGGGAACTTTATGGGACACTTTTATTCTGCTATTTATGGGCCCTAGTATAGCGCTGTAGGAGAAGCACTGGGTTGATAATCACAAGGTCAGCAGTTCAAACCCAACAGGCTTTCTTGGAAGCCCTACACAGTGTCACTATGAGTTGGAACCGACACCTTGCCAGGATTTCATGTTGTTGTTGTTTTTTTTTATTGGCCATTATGAGAATTGTAGTGATCGCGCCTTGTGGTTTTAATCAGCATTTCTCTGGTAACTAATGTTTAAAATCTTTTCCAGTGCCTTTTTTTTTTTTTTTTTTTTTGCCATCTGTTTATCTTCTGTGATTGACATGTCTCTTCATGTCTTTTGCTCACGTTCTAATTAAATTGTTTGGTTTTTGACTTCTGAGTTTTATGAGTTTTTTATATATATTCTAGATGTTGTTAAGTGCTGTCAAGTTGGTTCCGACCCATAGCAATCCTGTATAGGGTTTCCAAGGAGCAGATGGTAAGCTTGAACCACCAACTTTGCAGTTCAAACCAACTTTGCAGTCCAGCACATTAACTGCCACACCAGGATAACACATAACAACAACAATGGATTGAGTTATGTCCCCCTCCCCAAATAAACCCTGTGGATATACTCCCATTTGTGGATATACTCCCATTTGGCAATAGTGTTTCCTTTGTTAATGAGACCTTATTAGTGTTGAGTGTGTGTACTCTACTATTCGGTTTTGAGATTTAAAAGAGCAGATTAAACAATCAGTAAGAATCCTGGTGTGGCCCTGTGGGTTAATGTGCCAGACTGCAAAGCCGTTTGAACTGCAAGGTCGGTGGTTCAAGCTCACCAACTGCTCCTCGGAAACCCTATACAGGGTCGCTATGGGTCAGAATTGACTCGACGGCACTTCACATCAACAACAACAAGAACACTTAGGGTCACTATGAGTCAGAACTGACTCCATGGCACATAACAACAAAAACAACAACACTCAGATGTTAGAAGACAGATGCCATGTTGCTGCGGTTATTGTTAAGAGCCATCGAGTCAGTTACGAAAACTCATACTGACCCTGTATAGGGTTTTCAAAGCACAGCTGGTGTGTTTGAACTGCCAACCTTAAGGTTAGCAGTCTAATGCTTATCCTATATTGCCACACCAGGTCTCTCAGAGCCAACAGAGAGAAAAACCCTTGCCCCAGAATCTGCACCTTGAATTCAGACTTATAGCTTCGTAACTGTGAGAACCACCACTCAACTGTCAGTTTGTCATACTGTGGTGGCTTGTGTGTTGTTGTGATGCTGGAAGCTATGCCAGCAGTTTTTTACATACTAGCAGGGTCATTCATGGTGGACACGTTTCAGTGGAGCTTCCGGACTGAGACAGACAAGAAGAAGGAGAGGCAGACCACTTCTGAATGGTTAGCCACTGCAAACCTGATGACTAGCAGGAGAACATTGTCAGATACAGTGCCAGAAGATGAACACATTATGAATAGCAGTGGGACATTGTCTGATAGAATACCTGAAAATGAGCCCCTTAGGTTGAATAATTCATGTGGTAGTTGTTTGCTGATGAGTTGATTTCAACTCATAGCAACCTGATATTGAATTTCTGAGGCTGTAAATCTTTACAGGAGCAGAAAGCCTCATCTTTCTCCCTCAGAGCAGTTGGTGGATTCGAACTGCTGACTTTGTGGTTAGCAGCTCAACATGTTACCTACTACACCACCAGGGCTCAGATTGGAAGGCACTAAAAATGCAACTGGGGAAGAGTAATTATTGTTAGGTGCTGTTGAGTCAGTTCCAACTCATAGCAACCCTATTATGCACAACAGAACAAAACACTGCCTGGTTTTGCACCGCTTTTACAATTGTTATGTTTGAGCCCATTGGTGCTGTTGAGCCCATTGGACCTTACTGGCATGGAAGGAGCAAAGCTCCAGAAGGGAGGTGTGCGGACAGCAAGAGACCAATAAGCATATACCAAAAAGAAAAAAGTGTCCACACCTTTGTCACTGTGGTTCGGTCAGGCATCCGTGGCTGCTCCAGTCCTTCCCCTGCTTGGTCTCACCCAAGATGGTGGCTCCGGGAGCAGCTGAGTGTCTCTGGATTAGAGAGCAATGGATTTCTTGTTTCTGCTGTGGATTCCCCTAGCTGTAAGCCTTCCAACCTTCTAAATATCCCTTTATATGTGGTTCAGAGTTCTGGCACCATCCCCTGAGCCTGCTTGGTCTGGTATTCTGTGTTGTTGTGGACAGAGCTCTTCACTGCACTTCCTCCCTCTCTGCCATCTTGTTTGTTCTCCTAAAATAAACTTTTAACTATTCCAAAAAAAAGAAAAAAGACAAGAGATCTAGCTGTGGGGTGAGGTTGAAAGAGCAGCCAGGAAATAGCATGTGGACCACTTGAACTGAAGGACATTGTCAAGTGTGAGCCAGGAACACAGGGGATGGGTAACAAAAGGAACTGGGGAAAAGCCCTGTGATAGTTAAGGTTTTGTGTCAATTTGGCTTGGCCAAGATTCTCAGTGCTTTCGTAGTTAATACCTCTATGATGCAAGCTACTATGATTTAGTCACTCCCAAGAGATGATTTGATGTAATCAGTTCTGATCTATTGTAATTATCTAATGTGTTGTAAATCCTTACTTCTGTAATGTTAATGATAATGGGAATACTGGTGTGGCACTGTTGGTTTGAACCATAAGATGGGCTGTTCAAACTTACTAGCTGCTCCTAGGAAACCCTATACAGGATCGCTATGAGTTGGAACCAACTTGACACTTAGAAACAACAATGATGTCAACAAGGCCAGATGTCATCTACAAGATTGGGGCGTGTCTTGAGACAATCTTTTTTGAGAGATAAAAGGAGAACAAGTGAGCAGAACTACAAGGATTTACTACCACCAGACAGAAAAGCCAGGAATGGAGTGCATCCTTTGAACTTGGGGTCCCTGCCCTATGAAACGCCTAGGTCCAGGGGAAGTGTGATGCCAAGATGTATAGAATCTCCAAGGAATTCTAAGCCTCAAAGCCAAGAATGAGATCGCCTTTCCCTAGAGCCAGAACTCTGAATTTGTACTTCTAGTTTCCTAAACTGTGAGAGAATAAATTTCTCTTTGTTAAAGACATCCATTTGTGATATTTCTGTTACAGTAATGTACGATAACTAAGACAGAATTTGGTACTAGGAGTGGGGTGCTGCTCTAACAGATACCTAAACTATGAAAGTGGTTTAGGAAATGGATAATCAGCAGAGACTGGAACAGTATTAAGTTGCCTAATAGTAAAAGTGGAGGCCTGGTGTGGCATTGTAGGATAAGCACTGTACTGCTAACCACAAGATCGGAAGTTCAGACCCATCAACTGCTCCTCTGAAACTCTATACAGCATTGCTATGAATCTTGATGGCATTTAACAACAACAGCAATAGTAAAAGCCTAGATTGCATTGAAGAGATTGTTGGTGAAGTCATGGATATCAAAGGCACTTTTGATGAGGTCTCAGAACGAAGTGAGGAGAGCCGTAATCTCAGAGTTGGTACAGACAGTGAGAAGCAATGCCAAAGAAAGTGCAGCAACAAAATCAAAAGACCATCACAAGACGACACAGGAGCCGGCCCATGGAGTGAGAGAGCTGAGCACCTTCATGAAGGAATCTTCCTGGCAGAGCGAACTTCTTATCAATGAAGTTAGGCTATCTGATCCACAGAACAAGAAAGCTGAGCACCTTCTGGCCAAGGCTTACTGGTGGAGTGGAGTGCCTCTGAATACTTATCAGCAGAACTAAAAAGCTTTGTAACACTTGCTTGAGCTAAGCAGAGATCCAGCTGACCTCTTCTTGAGAGGAAGGAATAGGGAAACCGTAGCTAAAGAGATAAGGAACACAGGAAGCAGAGCTGCCTCACTCTCAAAAGGCTGGCCCATGACATCTGGGCTCTCAAATGGCAGAACCATGACCTCTAGGGTTCCTAAGAGTGGAACCACAGTTTCGTAAGTTTCAAAGAGTTGGATCTTCTTCACCACCTTGGTTCTGGGTATAGAGTTGCTATTAAGATGGGGCCTCTGCCTGAAGTTGGGGGCTGGGCTTCCATGCCTGGATTAGCATGGGCCCGAGAGCCTGGAGCCACCACTCAGACTAGGAGAACAGGGCTACCCAAAGCTGAAGAATCAGAATTGCCATTCCAGTGGGCCTGGAAGGCAGAACTGAAATCCAAGGTTGAAGGGCTTCTATCCAGAATCCAGAGTGCATGTTCAATACCCAATGTCTGGAGGGCAAGGCCATTGTCTAGATGTTCTTAGAGAACAGAAGATTATTTTCAAGCCTTGAGAGGTCATGTAAATTGTTCTATTGGATTTTTAACTCACTTGGTGACTGTTATTCTTTCTCTCCAATTGCTCCTGTTTGTAATGGAGATGTCTTCCTTTTGCTGATTCCACTATTGTATTTGGAAGTAGATAATTTTTATTCTACATTCACAGATGAAAAGGACTTTTGCCCTAGGTTGAAATATGTACTTGGAAGAATTCAGGGATAATAAAAAGAAGTTTAGTGCCTTTTTAGGAGCTCTGGTAGCGTAGTGGTTATGAATCGGGCTGCGAACCTTAAGATCAGTGGTTTGAAACTACCAGCCGCTCCGCGGGAGAAAGATGAGGCTTTCTACTCCCGTAAAGATTTACACCCTTGGAAACCCTGTACAGGGTCGCTATGGGTTGGAACCGACTTGACGGCACTTAACAACAATAACAGTGCCTTTTTGGTTATACACACACACACAAATCCATACCCTAGGCAATACTGAACTGAATTAGGAGTCCTGGTGTGGCATGACTGTAGGATAAGTACTGGACCACAAGATCGGTTTGAACTTCAAGGTCAGCAGTTCAAATCCAGCAGCTGCTCCTCAGAAACTAGCAGTCAGAAAACCAAAAGGGACAAATAGGCTCAGCATTTCTCAAGCTGAGAGAGCTGAAGGAAAAATTCAAGCCTTGACTTGTAATATTTAAGGATTCTATGGGCAAAGTGGAATCCTGGTATGGCGGTGTAGGATAAGCAATGGAGTGCTAACCAGGAGGTCTGAAGTTGAAACCCACCAACCACTCCTTGGAAACCCTAAACAGGGTCACTCTAAGTCAGAACCACCTCGACAGCACTTAACAACAACACATGGGCAAAACTGAATCAATCCACAATCAACACTCATGGAAGCAGCAGTCAAGCAATCAAATGACTTATTGCGTTAGCCAAATCTGCAAAAGACCTCTTTAAAATATTAAGGAGCAAAGACGTCACTTTGTGGACTAACAAGTACTTTACCCAAGCCATGGTATTTTCAACCACTTCGTATGCATGTGAAAGTTGCCCAATAAATAAGGAAGACCACAGAAGAATCTAAGCATTGAATTGTGGTGTTGGCAAAGAATATTGATAGTACCATGGACTCCTGTGGCACTGTAGGATAAGCACTGGACTTCTAACTACAAGATCAGTGGTTCAAACCTACCAGCTGCTCCTTGGGAACCCAATACACTGTGGCTACGAGTCGGAACCGACTCCACGGTACTAACAACAACATGGACTGCCAGAAGAACAAACAAATCTGTGATGTAGGAGGAAGAGCCAGACTGCTCCTTAGAAGCCAGAATGGCAAGACTTCATCTCTCATACTTCAGACTTATCAGGAGGGATCGGTCTCTGGAGAAGGACCTCATGCTTGGAAAAGAGGAAGGTCAGAGAAAAAAGAGGAAGACCCCCAACAAGATGGATTGGCATAGTGGCAGCAACATAACAATTGTGAGGAGGGTGCAGAATCAGGATCATAGTCATTCTGTTGTGACTAGGGTTGTGATGAGTTGGAACTGACTCAACGGTACCTAACAACAATGGATAAAATCTTGAATGATGTAGGAAGCACCAGAAGAAGATGGTAGTAATACACAGAGTCACTGTACCACTTCAAAAGGCAGTAAGTATATTGTTGTTAAGTGTTGTCAAGTTGGTTCCGACTCATAACCACCCTGTATAGGGTTTCTGAGGAGCAGCTGGTGAGTTTGAATTTGCTGACCTTGCAGTTCAAACCAACCTTGAGGTTGAGTGTTTATCCTACGGTGTCACGTCAGGACTCCAAAAGGTAGTATATTTTACCAAATATACTGTTGAATTTTACCAAGCATTCAGAGAAGAGCTGACCACAATTTTATTCAAACTATTCCAGACCATAGAAACAGATGGGAACTCCCAAATACATTTTATGAAGTGAGCATAACACTCACATTTAGGTGTTTAATCCACATTGAGTTGGTTTTTGTATAAGTCATGAGGTGAAGGTCTTGTTTTAATCTTTTGCATGTCGCTTTCCAGTTCTGCCAGCACCATCTGTTGAAGAGACTATCACCTTCCCAAGCGATATATTTAGGTATTTTGTCAAAAATCAGTTGGCTGTATGAGGATGTGTTAATTTCTGGATTCTCGATTCTGTTCCATTGATCTATGTATCTTTCATTGTACCAGTACCAAGCTGTTTTGACCACTGTAGCCGTGTAGTAAATTTTGAAGTCGGGGAGTGAGAGGCCTCCAATCTTACTCTTCTTAAGCAGTGCTTTGCTTATCCTGGCTCTCTTTCCTTTCCATATAAAGTTTGTAATTGTTTTTTCCATCTCTTTGAAGAATGTTGTTGGAATCTGGATTGGGATTGCATTATATGTGTAAA
>NW_006408615.1:11463898-11465284 GCF_000296735.1 Chrysochloris asiatica | reverse complement strand
ACATTACTCTCAATGGAGAGAAATTGAAAGCATTCCTTTTGTGAACAGGAAACAGACAAGGATGCCTTTTATCACCACTCCTATTCAATACTGTATTGGATGTCGTAGCCTGAGATATAAGACAAGAAAGAGAAATGAAAGGCATCCAAATTGCCAAAGAAGAAATAAAACTCATACTTGCAGATGATATGATCCTATACATACTAAATCCCAAGGACTCAGCAAAAAATTATTGGAACTCACTGAAAGGTTCAATGATTACTGGTGTGGATTATTGGGATAATGCACTGGACCACAAGGTCGTTTTGAATCGCAAGGTGTGTGGTCCTAATCCACCAGCTGGTCCATGGAAACCTTATACAGGGTCGCTATGAGTCAGGACTGACTTGATGGTACTTAACAACAACATTGAAAGATTCAGCAAAGTGGCAGAGTAAAAGATCAATACACAAAAATCAGTTGGATTCTTCTATACTAATAAAGACAGTTCTGAAAATGAAATTAGGCAAACAATACCATTTACAATAGCCACCAAAAGGAAAACAATTAGGAATAAATCTAACCAGAGCAACAAAAGACCTATACAAAGAAAACTACAAAACACTACTATAAGAAACAAAAAGAGATTTACAAAAATGAAAAAACATGCCATGCTGATGGATAGGAAGACTTAACATTAAAAGAATGTCAGTATTATCCAAAGCAATATATAGATATAACGCAATCCTAATTTAGATTCCTACATCATTCTTTAAAGAGATGGAAAAAATGATCACGAGTTTTTATGGAAAGGAAAGATAAGCAAAGCACTGCTAAAGAAGAAGAACCAAGTTGGAGGGATCTCACTCCCTAATATCAAAATTTACTACACAACCACAATGGTCATAACAGCCTGGTTTTTGTACAACGAAAAGATACATAGATCAACGGAAAAGATATGAGAACCCAGAAGTAAATCTATCCACATACAGTCAACTCATCTTTGACAAAAGGCCAAAATACACTAAATGAGGAAGATGGTGGTGACAAAACTGGAAATCCATTTGCAGAAGAATGAAACAAGACCCATATCATATACCACATAAAAAAAAAAAAAATTCAACATGGATGAAAAAAAATAGGGCCAAGCTTAGGGGCTCTAATACATGACATACGTACACTATCAAACATTACAAAAAACACAAACTGTAGGAGACAAAATACATATATATTTTGTCTTAAAATTAGAAACTATGTGCAACAAAAAATTTTGCTGAAAGAATAAAAAGGGAGCTCACAAACTGGGAAAAGTGTTTTTGCAATGATACATCAGACAAAGGACTAATATCTAAAATTTATAGGAAACTATAACACCATTTAAAATACCTTCTTTAGACAGCATAAGAG
>NW_006408615.1:11459597-11461223 GCF_000296735.1 Chrysochloris asiatica | reverse complement strand
CCTCATCTTTCTCCTGCGGAACAGCTGGTAGTTTCGAACTGCTAACCATGAGATCAGCAGCCCAGTTTGTAACCACTACGCTACCAGGACTCCAGTGTTGTTCTTGTGAAGTGCTGTCAAGTTGGTTCCGACCTATAACAAACTTGTATAGTGTTTCTGAGGAGCAGCTGGTGAGATTGAACTGCCGACCTTGCAGTTCAAACGGCTTTGCAGTCTGACACATTAACCCACACCACCATACCAGTACTCCAGGACGCCATTAGAGAAATACAATTAAAAACAACAATAAGAAATCATCTCATACCAGCATCAACAGCGAAGCTCAGAAAAATAGAAAACAACAAATTCTGGAGAGGGTGTTAAGAGACTAGGACCCTCCTACATTGCAGGTGAACTTTAAAGTGGTTTAACCATCCTTGGAAACGGTATGGTGCTGTCTCATAAAGTAGGAAATAGAAATACTTTATGACCCAGCAATCTCTCTACTTGGTATATATCCACAAGAAATATGAGTAGGTAAATATATACTGATATTCACAATAGCAAAAAGATGGAGACAGTCAAAGTGCCCATCAATGGATAAACAAACGGAGGAATGGATAAACAAACTTTGGCACATACATACAACCGAATACTATCCAACCTTGAAGAATTATGATGAATGTGTAAAACACTTCATAACATGGATGAATCTGGAAGACATTATGCTAAGTGAAATTAATCAATCACAAAAGGACAAATATTGTATGAGACCATTATTGTAAAAGCTTAGGAAAAGGTTTCCATACTAAAAGAAACATCCTTTGATGGTTACCAGGGGTGATAGGGAAGACAGAGTAACTCACTGGCTACAGGGTAAATGTGGTGTTGCGGGTTAATGCACTGCACCACAAGGTCAGTTTGAACCACAAGTTCAGCACTTCAAACTCACCAGCCACTCCTCAGAAACCTTATACAGGGTCACTGTTTGTCAGAACTGACTCGATGGCACTTAATTTAACAAGAGGGTAGAAAACTGTTGTTGCAGGGAGGGATTATAATCATTGAGATGAAACAAAGTGTATGATTTGTTGACTGTAAAGCTGATGGTCTTGTCTGTAAGCCTTCACTGAATTCACAATAAAAAGTTACAAAATTCAAGTAGTATATGTTCAAGAACCAATGGTAGTG
This sequence comes from Chrysochloris asiatica, assembly GCF_000296735.1. Classification (NCBI taxonomy): domain Eukaryota; kingdom Metazoa; phylum Chordata; class Mammalia; order Afrosoricida; family Chrysochloridae; genus Chrysochloris; species Chrysochloris asiatica. The sequence goes on along the minus strand of NW_006408615.1, from coordinate 11,460,053 downwards.
AAGGAAGAAGTCCAAGTTGCACTGAAGGCTTTAGGGAGAAACAAGGCCCCAGAAATTGACAGAATACAAATTAAAATGTTTCAACAAACTGATACAGCACTGGAGGCACTCACTCATCTATGCGAAGAAATTTGGAAGACAGCTACATGGCCAACCCATTGGAAGAGATCTATATTTATGCGCATTACAAAGAAAGGTGACCCAACAAAATGCGGAAATCATCAATTATTAATATCAAATGCAAGTACAAGTTTGCTGAAGAAAAATTTTAAAGTAAAAAAAAGAAAATTAAAAGTGCATTTGACAGACAGTGCAGACCCGGTCAGGAGGCCAAGCCCCTGTGGGCCCAAGCGTTGTTGACCGTCCAAACCATAGGCTCTGAGGATCAGACTCTAGCCACCTAGTAGACATAGCAAACTGTCCCTCATCTGATTATTCAGTAATGCTTGTTAGTAA
>NW_006408615.1:11451541-11456922 GCF_000296735.1 Chrysochloris asiatica | reverse complement strand
TGGAACTAGGGTTACCATTGCTGCTGTCAGATGGATCTTAGCTCAAAACAGAGAGTACCAGAAGGATGTTGGCTTTTGCTTTATTGATGATGCAAATACCAGAAAGATGTTGGCTTTTGCTTTATTGATGATGCAAATACCAGAAAGATGTTGACTTTTGCTTTACTGATGATGCAAAGGCATTCGACTGTGTGGATCAAAACAAACTATGAATAACATTGCGAAGAATGTATATTCCAGAAGAGTCCATTGTGCTCATGAACAGTGTGCATCAGAGTTGTATTATTTTACCACACTTATTCAATCTGTATGCTGAGCAAATAATCCGAGAAGCTGAATTATTCGAAGGTCTTGGTATCAGGATTGGAGGAAGACTCATTAACAACCTGAGATATGTAAAAGACATAACCTTGCTTGCTGGAAATGAAAATGGCTCGTAATACTTACTGATGAAGATCAAAGACTACAGCATTCAGTATGGATTGCACCTCAATGCAAAAAGCGAAAAGAAAACTCTCACAACAGGACCATTAAATAGCATCATGATAAACAAAAAAGATCGAAGTTGTCAAAAACTACATTTTGCTTTGATCCACAATCAATGCTCATGGAAGCCAAAATTAAAACCAAACCCATTACAATCTAGTAGATCCTGACTCATAGCAACCCTGTATATGGTTTCTGAGTCTGTAAATCTTCATGGGAGCTGAAAGCCTCATCCTTCTCTCACAGAATGTCTGTTGGGTTAGAACTGTCAACCCTGGGATCAGCCGTCCAGTGCTCACCCTATAGTCAAGAAATCAAACGATGGATTGCAATAGGCAAATCTTCTGCAAAGGACCTCTTTCATGTGTTAAAGAGAAAAGATGTCCACTTTGAGGACTAAAGTACATCTGACTGAAGCATTTTTCACTGCTTCATATGCAATGCAAGTTGTACAATGAATAAAGAAGACCGAAGAAGAATCAATGCATTTAAATTATGGTATTGGCAAAGAATACCATGCAAGTACCATGGACTTCCAGAAGAACAAACAAATCTGTCTGTGAAGAAGTACAGCTAGAATTCTCCTTAGAAGCAAGGATGACAAGACTTTGTCTTGTATTTTTGACATGTTATCGGGATGAACCAGTAACAGGAGAAAGACATCATGCTTGGTAAAGAGAAGGGGTCAAGAAAAAAGTGGAAGACCCTCAATGAGATGAATTGACAAAATACCAGCAATAATGGGCTCAAACATGACCATTGTGGGGGTGGTGCAGGGCCCAGCAGTGTCTCTTTCTGTTGTACATCAGGTTGCTGTGAGTCAGAACAGACTTGATGGCACCAAACAACAACTGTGGAAAAATGAAATTTCAGTTGTTAAAGCCACCTATATGTAGTATTTTTGTTATAGCAGCGCTAGACAAATAAGACAGGAAAAACTAACATTTCCTCCTCACATGTATACGTGATATGCTTTTTCCTCAATACATATACATCTCTACTTAGATTTAATTATTTTTTCATTCATCAGCTTTGTGTCATATTCAGCATACAAGGCCTGTAAATTTTCAACATACAAGCCCTGTATATGTCTTGTTCGATTCATACCTAAGTATTTATGCATATGTGATTATAAGGGTGTTGTATGTTTGTTTTCAGTGTCCACATATTTATTGTTACAGTATAAAACTATAGTTGATTATGTATCCTGAAACCTTATTGAATGCACTTATTCTAGGAATTTTTGTTTTTTAACAGATTCCTTGAGATCTTCTACGTAAACAATCATGTCACCTAAAAGTAGGGCCATTTTCTTTCTTTCTTTTCAATCTGAGTACCTTTTCTTGCCTTCCTGCACTGGTTACAAGGCTTAGTGCTATTATCGACTAAGAGTTATGAGAGGAGTAGATCTTTGCCTTGTCCTTAATCTTACAGAGAAAACATTAACCTTTTCACCATTAAGTATAATGCTAGCTGTAAGCTTTTTGTAGAGTCTCTTTTATCAAGACACACTATCACCACCTTTATCAGGAGGGACCAGTCCCTGGAGAAAGATATTATGCTGTGTAAAGTGGAGGGACAGTGAAAAAGAGGGAGACCCTCAATGAGATGGATTGGCACAGTGGCAGCAACAATGGGCTCAAGTGTAGCAGCGGTTGTGAGGAAGGCGCAGGACCGATCGGTGTTTCATTCTGCAGTACTAATGGTCGCTGTGAGTAGGATCCAACTTGACGGCACTTAACAACAACTTTATCAAGTTTAGGAAGCATCCTTCTATTCTAGTTTTCTGAGAGTTTTTAATCATGAACAGGCACTGAGTTTTCCCCCCACCCACATCTATTGATAAACTCATGTGGGTTTTCTTGAACCTGTTAATATAGTTGATTGATTTAAAATAATGAGCCAGCTTTGCATACCTGGAATAAACCGAGAAAGAGGAGGCTTTCTGCTCCCGTAAAGACTTACAGCCTCGGAAACCCCGTACAGGGTCGCTATGAGTCGGAACCGACTCCATGGCACGTAACAACAACAACAACAATCATGGTGTGAAGTCCTTAGTATAGCGCTGCAGGATAATGTAATGTACTGGACTGCAAGGTTGGTTTGAATCACAAGGTGGTTCAAACTCACCAGCTGCTCCTTGGAAACCCTATACAGGGTCACTATGAGTTGGAATCAACTGTGCATCATCACTTAACAACAGCAGCAGCAAAGTCATGGTGTGGCACTGTAGGACAAGCACTGGACTGCAAGGTCGGTTTGAACCACAAAGTCGATGGTTCAAACCCTCCAGCTGCTCCTTGAAAACCCTATACTGGGTCGCCATGAGTTGGAACCAAGTGGACATCACTTAATAGCAATAGTCATGGTGTATAGCTCTTCTTGTATATTGCAGAATTCTATTTTCAAGTGTTTCCTTAACTTTGCATCTACATTCATGTTTTGTATTGTCTCTGCCTGGTTTTGTAATTAGGGTTGTTATTGTTGTTGTGAAGTGCCATCGAGTCGATTGTGACCCATAGCGACCCTGCATAGGGTTTCCTAGGAGCAGCTGGTGAGCTTGAACCACCGACCTTGCAGTTCAAAGTCTGACGCATTAGTCCACAGCGCCACACCAGGAAGGACTCCAATTAGGGTAATAATTAGAGTAATATTGGCTTTATAAAATGAATTAGAAAGTGATCTTCTGCAAGTGTTATCTTAAAGAGATGGTATAGAATTGGTGTTAATTCTTCTTTAACCATGATACTCAATACAGTTGAGTCAATTCCGACATGGAGATCTTATTGGATAGAGTAGAACTGTACCATGACATTTTCAAGGCTCTGGTAGCGTAGTGGTTATGAATTGGGCTGCGAACCTTAAGGTCAGCAGTTCGAAACTACCAAAGCCGCTCCGCAGGAGAAAGATGAGCCTTTCTGCTCCCATAAAGATTTACAGCCTTGGAAGCCTTGTACAGGGCTGCTATGAGTCAGAACCGACTTGACGGCACTTAACAACAATAATAAAACCTTTACACAGAGTCCTGGTGTGGCACTGTGGGCCAATGCGTTGGACTGCAAAGTCGCTTTGAGCCTCAAGGTCAGCAGTTCTAGCTCACCAGCCACTCCTTGGAAACCCTACACAGGGTCGCTATGGGCCAGAACCACCTTGACAGCACTGAACAGCAAACCTTTACAGTGAGTCCTGGTCTGACACTGTGGGATAATGCACTGGACTGCAAAGTCAGTTTGAATCACAACATCGGCAGTTCTAATTCACCAGCTCCTTGGAAACCCTATACAGGGTCACTATGAGTTGGAGCCGACTCAATGGGACTTAGCAATAACAACAATAACAAAAAATCTTTACAGTCTACTGCGATATCTTTCTCCTGTGAAGTGACTGGTGGGTTTAAACCACTGACCTTTCAGTAACAAATGAGCGCTTAACACTGCATTCCCGGGATTTCTTTCACAGCTCTATTCAAACGATCTAATCCATACTGGAGGAGTGAGGCAGTTTTGTTTTTTTTGATGAAGAAGCCATTTTGTCTAAATTGTCAAATTTATTGTGTAGAGTGTTTTGTATATTCCTTTTATTTTTATTATTTTTTTTATATCTGCAGGATTGGCAGTGTTCTTCAGCTCATTCCTGATACTTGTCATTTGTGTCTTCTTTCTGTCAGTCTTGCTTGAGATTCGTCAATTAACATCTATCTCTTCAAAGCACCGCACTTTGTTTCATTGACTTCATTGCTTTCAATTTCATTCATTTCTGCTCTTATCATGTCTTTCTTTCTCCTTGCTTTGCGTTCATTTTGTTTTTATTTTTCTAGATCTGAAAGTACAAGTTTAGATTACTAATTTGAGACTTATGCGTTTAGTGCTAAAAATTTCATCCTCAGTACTGTTTTAGCCGTTTCCCACAACTTGATATGCTGTATTTTGATTTTCACTCACTTCAATGTCTTTTTGTTTTATTTCCTTTAAGACTTCATCTTTGCCAGTGGATTGTTTAGATTTCAAGTGTTTGGTGAATTTTCTGTTGCTGTTTTCTAGTTCGATTCTATTGCAGCTGGAGAACACACTCTATGATTTCAGTTATTTTAAATGTGTTTTCATGACTCAGAGTATGGTCTATCTGGGTATATGATCCATGATGCTTAAAAAAGAATGTCTGTTCTGTTCTTGGGCTTCTGGTGTGGTGCTATAGGATAAGCACTGGACTGCTAACCACAAGGTGCTGGTGATGGTGGTTATGTGCCATAGCAACCCTGTACAGGGTTTCTGAAGCTGTAAATCTTTATGGGAGCAGAAAACCTCATCTTTCTTCCACAGAATAGCTGGTAGTTTTGAACTGCTGACCTTGGGGTTTGCAGCCTGATTTGTAACCACTACGCTACCAGAGCTCCTTAATCACAAGGTAGGTGATTCACACTTATCAGCTGCTCCTTGGAAACCCTGTAAAGGGCCACTATGAGTTGGAACCAACTTGAAGGCATTTAACAATAGCACAACATTCTGTAGTGTTCTAAGTCAAATAGACCTTGTTGATCAATGGTGTACTGAGTTCTTTTATATCCTTGTGGATTTTCTGCCTAACTAGATTATAGTTGGATTTTCTCCAACTATAACTGTAGATTTGTTTACTTCTACTCTCGAATTTACTGGTTTTGGTTTCACGTATGTTGCAGTGTTGTTGTTTGGTATGTATGCTTTAGGATTGTTATGTCTTCTTGGTGAACTGACTCCTTTAGCTTATTTTGATGTCTCTCTGTTTCAGGCAATATCAACATCGGACATCAAAAAAAGATGGAAGGAATACACAGAGTCATTGTACCAAAAGGAAAATGGTTAATGTTCAACCATTTCAAGAGGTACCATATGAACAAGAGCCAATGATACTCAGGGAGG
>NW_006408615.1:11445907-11451301 GCF_000296735.1 Chrysochloris asiatica | reverse complement strand
CCCTGGCCTTGTTTTGACTGATGCTATGGAGCATTTCCATCGTCTCTTTTCGCAGATGTCGTCAATTTGATTTCTGTGTATTTCATCTGGAAAGGTCCATGTGCATAGTCATCTCTTATGCTGTCTAAAGAAGGTATTTGAAATGAACAAATCATTGATTTTGCAGAATTATTATACGTTCTCCAGCATCATTTCTATCACCAAGACCATGTTTTCCAACTACTGATCCTTCCTCTTTGCTTCCAACATTTGCATTCCAATCACCAGCAATGATAATACATCTTGATTGCATATTTATTTGATCAATTTCAGATTGAAGAAGTTAGTAGAATTCTTCTATTTCATCCTCATTGGCTCTAGTGGTTGGTGCGTAAGTTTGAGTAATAGTGTTATTAACTGGGCTTTTCTGTAGGCGCATGGATATTATCCTATCACACACAGCGTTGTACCTCATGACTGATCTGGATATTTTCTTTTTGACAATGAATATAACACCATTCCTCTTCAATTTGTCATTAACGACATAGTAAACCATGTGGTTGTCAGATTCAAAATGGCCAATACCAGTCCATTTCAACTCATTAATGCCTAAGATATCAATGTTTATGCGTTCCATTTCATTTTTGACAACTTCCAATTTTCCCAGATTCATACTTCGTACATTACATGTTCTGATTTTCAATGTATGTTTACAGCTGTTTCTCTTCATTTTGAGTTGTGTCCCATCCGCAAATGATGGTCCCCCGGACTTTTCCCTAGCGGGCATTATGCCATTCGTGTCATCACGATCAACTTTACTTTGAGGAGGCAGCTCTTCCCCAGTCGTACTTGAAGTGTCTTTTAACCTGACAGGCTCATTTTCCAGCACTTTATCTGACAGTGTTTCTCTGCTACTAATAAGATTTTCATGACTAAATATTTGGAAGTAGTTCATCACTCTTTCTTCCCAGTCTCTATCTTTTAACTGATGTATTTAAACCATTTCTACTTAATGTATTAATATGTTAAGACTTAAGTCTCATTTTATTTTTTGTTTACAATTTTTCCTTTTTTTGTTTGTTTCTGTTTCTTTTCTTTGTCTTCCTATGGGTTATTTGAACATTTTTAGAAATCCATTTTGATTTATTGATAGTTGTTTTTTTTTAATATCGTGTTAAGTGAAAGTTTACACAGCAAGTTAGTCTCTCACCTAATAATTTTATGCAAATTGTTCAATGACATAGTTACATTTTTTTATAATGTGTCAACATTCTCACTCTAGTCATTGTTTGTCTTGTTTCCCTTAGTCTAGCTTCCCTGTCCTTATTTATTATCGTTCTTTGCTTTAGTGTAAATGTTGACTCTTTGGTCTCAAATAGTTGATTATTTAAGGCGCTCTGGTGGTGATGTAGGATAAGCCCTGGAGTTGCTAATCTCAAGGTTGGCAGTTCAAACCCACTAGCTGCTCTGCAGGAGAAAGATAAGAGTTTCTGCTCCCATAAAGATTTGTTGTTGTTGTTGTTGTTAGGTGTCACTGAGTCAGTACTGACGCACTGACCTCATACACTGCCCAGTCCTGCGTCAGTCTCACTGTCATTGCTATGCTTGAGCCCATTGCTGCTGCCACTGTGCCAATCTATCTCTGTGGGGGATCATCCTGTTTTTCACTAACCCTACCAAGCATGAAAGGAACTCTGGTAGCCTAGGGGTTACGAATAGGGCTGCTAATCTCAAGGTCAGCAGTTTGAAACAACCAGCGGTTCCACAAGAGAAAGATGAGGCTTTCTGCTCCTTTAACGATTTACAGCCTCAGAAACCCTACACAGGGTCACTGTGAGTCGGAACCAGCTGCCCAGCACATAACCACCACCACCACCACCAATTATGATTTCTTTCTCCAGGGACCAGTCCCTCCTGGCAACATGTCTGATGTATAGGAAACAAAGTCTAGTCATCCTGGCTTCTATTCATTTTTGCCTAGATTCGTACTTTGTCCATTCCATGTTCCTATTAATAATGGATGTTTATAGCTGGTTCTCGTTTTGAATTGCCCCCCATCACTAAATGAGGGTCCTGAAGACTTTAAACCCTATACAGGATCGCTATGAGTTGAAGTTAACTGGATGACCGTGGATCTGGTTTTAGTATTTTAGGGAGCTTAGTACTAGGAGCTCTGGTAGCGTAGTGGTTACGAATCGGGCTGTGAACCTTAAGGTCAGCGGTTCGAAACTACCAGCCGCTCCGCGGGAGAAAGATGAGGCTTTCAACTCCCATAAGGATTTACACCCTCGGAAACCCTGTATAGGGTCGCTATGGGTCGGAACCGACTCGACGGCACTTAACAACAACAACAACAACAGTACTCTTGGTGACCCTGTTCATTTCAGGTCAGTTTTTTATTTAGATGAAAGATAAGGACTGGGAGTGGCTTCAGCTCCAAGTTCAAAGGTTATCTTACAGTGATGATCTTGGGGTTTCTTCTAGTCTCTATCAGTCTAGTAAATCTACCATTTTTTAGGAATCTGAGCTTTGTTCCATAGTGTTTCCCATTCTATCTGGGACTTCTGGTGTGTCCCTGATCAGTACAGTAGGTGGTGGTAGCTGGGGTCCCATCAAGTTCTTCTGGCTTCAGACTAGTCAATAGCATTTTATTTTCAAGGGCAAGTTTTTATTGGTTGCTCTAGGTATGGAATCTGGTGTGGCACTGTTGGATATGGACTGGGCTGCAGGTTGGTTTGAACTGAAAGGTTGGCGTTTCAAATTCACCAGCCACTCCTCAGAAACCCTATACAGAACCAACTAGACAACTAGTTATTATATGGACTTGTGATGTGGTGCTATAAGGTAAGCACTGAACCACAAACTTGCAAAGTTGGTGGTTCAAATCCACCAGCTGCTCTTTGGAAACCCTATACAAGGTCTCTATAAGTCAGAAACGACTTGTGGGCAATTGACACACACACACCAGGTATTTGATGCAAAATTTAAACTGTCAACTGGCGTCCTCATTTATTAGATAGGGTGAGCTACAGTAATCATTAACCCTCCTCAGTTTAATAACGTAAGTATCTTAAATATTTCCTCTACATATATTTGAGAAGCACAGTGGCTGCATACAGTAAGCACTGGATTGTGAACTATGGTTTGAGCCCATCAGTCACTCCATGAAAGATGAGGTTTTCTGCTCCCGAGGAGATTTAAAGTCGGTTACCTTTGAATTCTGACTGACTCAACGGCACTTAACAACAACAACAAAACATATATTTAGAAGCACAAGTGTATTCTAATTTTTATTCAACTGTAAACAGAGTATAGGAAACTCAAAAGGTAAAGGAAAGCCTATTGATGTTTCCATTTATATATTTTTAAACTTTTTATTATGAATTGAGTGAAGGTTTATGGACAAGATCATCAGTTTTACATTCAACAGATCATACTTTGCTTCATCTCAATGACTACAATCCTATCCACGGAACAACAGTTAACCTGCTTTCTCCCTGTGGTCCTATTTCCATTCCACCCACCTTCCCATTCCTTCTCAACTTTGTCCTTAGGTAAAATTTGCCTTTTTGATTTTGAATTATTGATCATTCCATCATTCATAGTTAGAACACCTTACCAGTGTTGTTGTTCCCCCGATATATCTATGCACTATTTGGATGAAACTTGGGCCACAAGGGTGAGTTCGTTTCTGGAACTGATGGAGGTTGAGGGCTATAGTCTCAGGTTCCTCCAGTCTCTTTCTGACAATTTATCCATATTTTTGTTTACCATGTTTTTTCTTCCTTCTTGTTGTTCCAAGATTCCTTATTTTATTATTTCCTTTCTTTTAAGACCACTTCCTTTACTGTTTCTTCCCCTTAGGTTAGGTAAGCTGACAATGAAATCTCTTAGTTTTTGTTATCTGAGAATGTCATGATTTCCCCTATAGTCTTTTAATTTTTTATTGTGATTTGGGTGAAAGTTTACAGAGCATATTAGTTTCCCAGTCAACAATTTATATACATTTTGTTTCATGACCTTAGTTACAATCTGCTCAATGTAGCAACACACTTTCCACTTCCTCCCTGCGTTCTTTTGGCTCTTTCCTCCCTCTTCTTGCCTTCTGAGTTTTGTTTTTGGGTACATGCTGTCCTGTTGGTTTCATAGGTGGATAGTTCTGAGAAGCACATTCCTCACTGATGTCCTCCTTCACTTTATAGGCCTGTCTGTTGTTTGGCTGAAAGGAGCTCTCTGGGGATGGCTTCAGTTCAGGTTTGGAAAGTGTCTAAAGGCCATGGTCTCAGGGGTCCCACCAGTCTCTATCTGACCAGTAAGTCTGCTCCTTTTTATGATTATGAATTCTAGTCTACATTTTCCTCCCTGGATGTTCTATTGTGGCCAGATAAAAGTAGTCAGTAGTGATAGTACCATCTCCCCTTTCTTTTTCAAGACTATTTCCACTGGGTATAGAATTGTGTATTTATTATTCAAATTGTTCTTTCCCTATAGATAAGGTGTCATTTCTCTCTTCATACATTTTTCTGTCTTATGGAGAAGAGTGTAAGAGATAAAGGGAACAGAGATGAACACTGCTATATACATAACCCTACATGAGGATCCCACCACTCGTCTGTCAGTTTGTCGTACTATGGTAGCTTTTGAGTTGCTGTGATTCTGAAAGCTATGACACCAGTATGTTAAATACCAGGGTCACCCATAGTGGACAGGTTTCAGATGAGCTTCCAGACAAAGACAGACTAGGAAGAAGGAGTGACGAACTACTTCTGAGTATTTAGTCACTGAAAACCTTATGAATAGCAGAGAAACACTGTCAGATATAGTGCTGGAAAATGAGCCTCTCAGGTTAAAAGGCACTCAAAATGCGACTGGGGAAGAGCTGCCTCCTCAAAGTAGAGTTGATTGTGATGCCTCGAATGGAGTAAAGCCACTGGCAGAAAAGCCCATGGGACCTTCATCTGCTGATGGGGCACAACTCAAAAATGAAGAGAAACAGCTGTAAACATCCATTGAAAATTGGAACATAGAATGTACGATGTATGAATCTGGGAAAATTGGAAGTTGTCAAAAATTAAATGGAATGCATAAACATCGATATCTTAGGCATTAGTGAGCCAACCACATGGTTTACTATGCAGGGAATGACAAATTGAAGAGGAATGGTGTTGCATTCATTCTCAAAAAATAACATATCCAGATCAGTCATGAGATACAACGCTCTGTGTGATAGGATAATATCCATGTGCCTACAGGGAAGCCCAGTTAATACCACTATTATTCAAACTTACACACCAACCACTAGAGCCAGTGAGAATGAAGTAGAGGTCTAAGAGCTGAATTGAAAATTTCAAAGATCAGCTTGAGAAGATAAAGTCAAATATTACAACAAAATGTGCAAAGATCTAGAATCAGAAA
>NW_006408615.1:11424960-11444752 GCF_000296735.1 Chrysochloris asiatica | reverse complement strand
GCATTAGGCAAATCTGCTGCACAAGACCTTTTTAAACTGTTGAAGAGCAAAGATGTCAGCTTGAGGACTAAGGTGCGCCTGACCCAAGCCATAGTATTTTGAATAACCTCATATGCATGTGAAAGCGGGAGAGTAAATAAGGAAGACCGTAGAATTGACGTATTTGAGTTAATGGTGTTGGAGGAGAATATTGAAAGTACCATCGGCTGCCAAAAGAACCAATAAATCTTGTTTTGGAAGAAGTGCAGCTAGAGTGGTCCTTGGAGGCCAAGGCGGCCAAACTTCTTCTCCCACACTTCAGACATTTTGTCAGGAGGGAATAGTCGCTGGAGAAGGATATCATGTTTGGTAATGTGGAGGGTCAGAGAAAAAGAGGAAGACCTCCAACGAAATGGATTGGCCAAGTGGCAGCATCAATGGACTCTAGCATGGCAACAATAGTGAGGTTGGCCCAGGATTGGACAGTGTTTCGTTCTGCTGTGTATGGGTCGCTATGGGTTGGTACCAACTTGATGGCACCTAACAACAACAACATGTAGACCACTGGATCAGTACAATGTCATGATAAATGGAGAAAAGATTGCAGTTGTCAAAGACTTCATTTTGCTTGGATCCACACTCAACATTCATGCAAGCAAGTTAAGAATCAAACAATGGACTTCATTACGCAAATCTGCTGTACAAGACCTCTTAAAGTATTCAGAAGCAAAGATGTCAGCTTGAGAACTAAGGTATGCCTGACTGAAGCCATGGTATTTTCAATAGCCTCATATGCATGTGAAAGTTGGACAGTGAAAAAGGAAGACCACAAAAGAATCTATGCATTTGAATTCTGGCATTGGAGAAGAAAATTGGAAGTACTATGGACTTTCAGAAAAATAAACAAATCTGTGTTGGAAACAATTAGTCTGGTGGACCAATGGAACATGTGAATATCAGTTTCCATAACCAGGAGACCAGAAGAACTAGATGGTGCTCGGCTACCACTGCCAACTACAGGAATCACATTAGAAGGTCCTAGATGGAGTGGGAGAAAATGTGGAACAAAACTCAACATCATAAAAAAAACAACCAGGCTTACTGGTCACAGAGACTGGCAGAACCCCAAGGCTATCACTCTTTGTCACCTTTCAGGTCTAGAACTGAACTCACCCCCGTGGTTCAATTTTCAGCCAAGCAATAGATAGGTATATGGGGGAGCGGGGCAGGGAGACATTACTGCAAGAATGATCAACAATTTGAGATCAGAAGGGCAGCGTTTACCTAAGGACAAAAATCAGAAGGCTTGGGGAAGGAGGAGGAGGAGAAATAAACACAGGGAGGAAGTGGGTGGACTGGGTGATGTTACACTGAGAGGAATGCAATTAATGAGATGGAATGAAGTGTGTGATTGGTTGAATGTAAAATGGATGATCTACTTTTTAAACCTTCACTCAATTCACAAGAAAAAGTTTGAAAAAAAAGTTTTGTTTTTTTTCCAACTTTAGTTTTCAGAACTTCATTTGACAATGATGTATAGTGTCTTGGTATAGATTTGAATTTATCCTGCTTTAGAGAAAGCATAACCTTGCTGACACCCTTAATTCAGACTTCTGAATCCTGAAGGTCTCCAGAACTGTGAGCCAATACATTTCTGTTGTTGTGAGCAACAGAGTTTGCGGTAATTTTTAATAGTTGTTTGTTAGGTGCCATCGACTTGGTACCGACCCATAGTGACCTTATGCACAGCAGAACGAAACACTGCCCGATCCTGGACCAACCTCACTACTGTTGCCACGCTTGAGTCCACTGATGCTGCGACTTGGCCAATCCATCTCGTTGGGGGTCTTCCTCTTTTTCTCTGACCCTCCACCTTACCAAACATGATATCCTTCTCCAGTGACAATATGTCTGAAGCATGAGAGCCAAAGTTTGGCTATCTTGGCCTCTAAGAAACACTCTGGCTGCACTTCTTCCAAAACAGATCTATTGGTTCTTTTGTCAGCCCATGGCACTTTCAATATTCTCCTCCAACACCATAACTCAAAGGCATCAATTCTTCTATGGTCTTCCCCTAGGAAAATAAGTAACCCAATAGCCAGTTTTTGGTTGTACTTAGTGGGAGAAAATGGGAAAAGTGAAAGTCCTAAGTAGTATTTTTTAGAAAGTGTATCAGATCATATGACTCACCAGGCTAAAATTCTTTAATGGCTTCTTATCACTAAGGATAAAGATTAAAATCTTTTACTTAAAAGTCTTACCCTACCAGTGATAAATGTTTAACAATTGTCTCTGGGTGAGAAAAAGAGAAGGAATCCTGATTTGTAGAGTCTATTTCCATGGTTGTAAATATTCCTAACCTGGCCAATTTCAAGCTACCAACATGACATTGCTGAATATGGAATCTGGAAGAAATACTAATAACTGTCTCTTATACACCACCTTGTTGTTGTTAAGTGCCGCCAAGTTGGTTCTGACCCATAGTGACCCCATATAGGATTTCCAAGGAGCAGCTGGTGAGCTTGAACTGTGTGCAGTTTGAACTGACTTTGCAGTCCAGCGCATTAACCCACAGCACCACACCAGGACTCCTGCACTGCCTCACTATACGTCGCTTTCCTTGTTTTATATGTCAGTCAGTTCAGATGTCTGTAAGAGTGCACTCCGCCTGAGTCCTGGTGTAGCACTGTATAATAAGCACTGGACTGCTAACCACAAAGTCGACGGTTCAAACCCACCTGTTACTCCTCGTAAACTCTATACAGGGTCACGATGAGTTGGAACCGCCTCAACGTCACTTAACAACATTACAGGTAGTAAATGAAACAACGGGCTGCTAACCGCAGATCAGCAGTTTGAAGCCACCAGCGCCTCTACGGGCTCCTGTAGAGACTGACAACCTCAGAAACCAATTCCACAGCACTTCACAACAGTGACAACAATGCGTTCTGCAGCCTCCAGTGCTTTCTGTATCTTGTTCCTTCTACCTGGAACACCACCGTCCTCTACCATCGTTAGTATTGTGTGTATCCAAGGCGGCTCACAAGAGTGAATGCTAATTCATGGAACAAAATGTGAACAAAATGTTAAATGGAAAACGAATGTGCTCTGTCAGCTTTCAACCAAACCTCGATAAAAAGTTAATAAACAAATAACGAGTGAACGTTACATTTTCTGAAAATTTTCATGCTAGCTGTTAAATGTTACAAATCAGGGCTTTATTTATATTCATCTCTTTTAAAAAACATTTACCAACACACCAGGTCCCTGGGTGGCGTAAATGGTTTGTACTTGAGCACTAACCAAAAGGTTGATGATCCAAGCCCATCCATCAAGGAAAGGTCCTGGTGATTTGCTTCCATAAAGAACACAACCAGGAAATCCCATGGTGCTCAGTTGTACTCTACTAATGTGGGGTCACTTGGGGTTGCCATGAGTTTGAATGGATTGAAGGTAGCTTGTTTGTTTTTACCAGCATTCCACACTGCATCCATGCCTCTTTGTCTGGCTCATCCTTCAATTTCAAACCATTTCCCTGAGGAGGACTCATCACACACCCCTGGATTAGGCTGAATTTCCTTGCTTTCTGCTTCAAAGTGCCTTGTAGTTTTCCTTTCCTAAAATGCATTGGAATTAACATTAATTGACTGTGACCACAATTTACACCATAAGTTCAATGATGAAAGGGGCCTTTTGCAAGTAAATCTGTAAACTATCAGGCGCCTTTTTACCTAGAACAGTGTGGAAAGACTGCAGGTGCTATCGGTATTTTAGAAATGTTTGTTGAATAAATGGATGGATGAAAGCGATACAGGTAAAATTACAACCTGTTGCGTAGTAGATGAAGTGAAATGATGAAGGGTAGGAATCCATATGGACACCACAAAAAGTTTTCTTAGGTTTATGAAGCAGAATCTAGTCAAGGAAATGCCCTAACTGATCCCCACAGTGGGGTACTGTTAAGACGCAGCAGGATAAAGCACTGGACTTCGAGGCAGGCTTGAACCGCAAGGTTGGTGGTTCAAACTCGTGCTCCTCGGAAAGCTTTTACAGGGTTACTATGACTAGGAACTGACCCAACGGCACTCAGCAATAACAACAACACTCACCACAACAGTCAAATCTCTTCAGAAGAAATTAAGACATGTTTTCATAGCTTATTAGATTTGCCCCTAAGCCATCTGTTTCACCACTGTGTTGTTGTGGTTGTTGTGAAGGAGCCTTGGTAGAGCATAATGGGTTGCGTGTTGGCCAGCTAATCACAAGGTCAGCAGCGGGAATCTACCAGCTGTGCTCCACAAGAAAAAGAAACCCTATACAGAGTCGCTATGAGTTGACAACACACAGCCACCAACCATTAGCCATGTGCAGCTAAGTAGAACTGTGCTCCAGAAGGCTTTCAACGTCTCATTTTTTGGAAGCAGAACACCAGCCCTTTCTTCCAAAGTGCCTCTGCGTGGACTTGAACCTCCAATCTTTCGGTTAGCAGCCTAATCATGTTAACCATTAACACCACCCAGGCACAAAGCTGATAACCTTCAAGTGGTTGCCGCATCCTCGCTTACATTCACACAGTCCCTTCTTCACAAAGCTAAAAAACTTATACATACTGAAACGAGGGATCGTTTACCCCTCCCATGACATTGGTAGTAAAATCTCTACCTGATCTGGCCTCTGTTTTGACATCTCCCACCAGGACTCTGGTAGCGTGGTTACGAATCAGGCTGTGATGTGAAACAGCAGTTTGAAACTACCAGCTGTTCCAGGGGAGAAAGATGAGGCTTTCTGCTCCGGTAAAGATTTACAGCCTTGGAAACCCTGTACAGGGTCTCTAAGAGTCGGTTCCGACTCCACGGCACATCACCACTACCACCACCACCACTACCACTCTTGGCCTTGTTCAGTACATTCTAAATTAATCATTCAACACATACTAAGCATGTGCAATGTGCCAGATACTGTTCTAGGAGCTGTGTAACAAGTCAACAACGAAAATCCGCACTGTTGTACTGTTGGCAAGGACAACAGTACAATCAAAGCATGTTAGAAGGTGCTCCAACTCATACTACCCCATGGGACAGAAGAATTGACATCTTTAAGGAAGTAGAAAGTTCCTTCTACAAAGCTACTGAGTGGATTCGAAGCACCATGCTTTCTGTAAACATCCTACTGTTTAACCACCGTACCACCAGAACTTCATTAGAAGCTATATGGACCACTGAAAAAGAAAAAAGAAGGTTAAAAAAAAAAAGAGCAAAGCACTTTGGTTCAAACCTAACAATACTTGTGAGGCTGGCGTAGAACTGGGCAGTGTTTCAGTCTATTGTGCATAGGATCACTGTGAGTTGGAACCTACTCAATGGCATCCAACAATAATAAGGACTTTGAATTTTCTTGAGTAAAATGGGAAGCTGTTGGAGAGTGTTCTAAAGACAACAATGTCATCTGTTTATACTGTAAAACTTACTGCATTGGACAAAGAGAATTTTCTAAAGTGTTAGAAAGCAAAGATGTCACTTTGAAGACTAAGGTGTACCTGACCCAAGTCATGGTGTTTCAGTCACCGCATATGCCCATGAACGCTAGACAATGAATAAAGAAAACCAAGAAGAATTGATACTTTTGAACTATGGTGTCGGCAAAGAATATTGAGTATTACCATGGACTGCTAGAAGAGCAAACAAATTTGTCTTGGAAGAAGTACAACCAGAATGTTCCTTAGAAGTGAGGATGGCAAAACTGTGTCTCACATATTTTTGGACATGTTATCAGGAGGGACTTGTCACTGGAGAAGGACATCATACTTAGTAAAGTAAGAGGGTCATCGAAAAAGAGGATGACCCTCAATGAAATGGATTGACCCAGTGCCTGCAGCAATGGGCTCAAACAACAGCAACAATTGTGGGGATAGTGCAGGACAGGCAGTGTCCTTGGAGGACATCATGCTTAGTTGTTGTTGTTAAGTGCCATTGAGTTGATTGCAATTCATAGAGAGGCCCTATACAAGGTTTCCAGGACCGTCAATCTTTGCAGGAACAGAAACCCTCATCTTTATCTTGCAGAGCAGTTGGTGGGATCAAATTGCCGACATTGTGGTTCAGAGTTCAGTGTTTATCTTATGGAGCCACCACACTGCCTATTAAATTAAGAGGGTCATACAAAGAAGAAGACCCTCAACAAGATGGACTGTTGTTCTATTGTACATAGGGATGCTCTGAGTTGGAACTGACTTAATGGCAGTCAGTTGGTTTTTTGGTTTAACAATAACAATATTCTGTAAAAGGTTCTGTGGGCTGCTCTGCAAAGGTAGGGTAGTAAAGTTAAAAATGAGACTAGCAGGAGATTATTTTAGTAATTCAGGATCAGAATGGCCACAGTGAAGATGGTAAGAAGCATCAAGATTCGGAGTATGCTTTGAAGGTAGAGCCAACAGAATTTCTTGATGGAACAAATGCAAATGTAGTAAATCCAAGGATAACTCTAAAGTTTGTGGCCTGGGTTACTGGAAGGATGGAGTTGCTATCAACTGAAATGGGGAAACTGTAGGTAAAGCAGGTTGGAGGCCATCAGAATTTCTGTTTAGGGCATGTCAAGTTTGAGGTCTCTGACTTCTAAGGGAGATGCCAGACATAGAAGTACAGAGATTGAAGACATACATTTGGGAGTTATTTATATATAGATATTACATTAAAGCTAAGAAAGTCATCATTCAAGGAAGCAAATGTGGGTGGAGAAGAGGATCAAAAACCTAGCCCAGGTGCTAACAAAGGAGATTGAGATGGTGTAGTGTGTGAGGTAGGAGGAAAAGGAGGATGGTATGGAATTCTGGAAGTCAAGCTCAGCCTCTGCCTTCTCAAATAAGCCGAGCCCATTCCTGCCTCAGGGCTTTTGCATTTTCCTCAGGTTTGCAGTGTATTTTATCATTGAAGCTTCAGCTAAAAGTCACCTCTTCATAGAGGTCTTCCCTAACCACCCGATTTATCATCGATGGACTCAAGTGTGGCACCAGTAGTGAGGTTGGCCCAGGGTCGGGCAGTGTTTTGTTCTGCTGTGCATAAGGTCACTATGGGTCGGTTCTGACTCGATGGCACCTAACAACAACAACAACAAACCACTTTCCTTCGGAAGTCTGGTAGAGGTTTATAAATTGGGCTGCAGACTCTGAGGTCAGTAGTTTGAATCTACCAGCCGCTCCATGGCATACAACCACCTCCACACCACTTCCCTTGTATGCCATTACCTTGTTTTGTTTTCTTTAGGTCACCTGAGGTTATCTGATGTATTTACTTGTTGACTTGTATATTATTTCTCTACAAGAAATGACCTTGTTTGAGCTCATCATCACTGTCTCTTCTGTTTATAATTGTTAAGTGTGGTTGAGTAGGTTCCAACTCCTAGCGACTCTGTTTAGGGTTTTCAAGGAGCGGCTGGTGTGTTTGAACCACTGACTTTGCAGTTTGCCGTCCAGTGTAGTAGGTATTCAACAGATGAATTCAATGATGGAGAAATGGGTTCTCAATAACATGTTGTTGTTGTTTAGTGCTGTCAAGTCACTTCTGACTCATAGTGACCTTGTATAGGGTTTCCAAGGAGTGGCTGTTGAGTTTGAACCTCCAGCTTTTGGGTTAGCAGTCAAATGCTTACTCCACTGTGCTACCAGGGCTCCTTAATTTACTATGTTTGTGTTAAGTGCCCGGGAGCAGGTTCTGACTCAAAGCCACCTTTATAGGGTTTCTGAGGCAGTACATCTTTACAGAAGTAGAAAGCCTCATCTTTCTCCCAGGAGTGGCAGGTAGGCTTCAACCACCAGCCTTCTGGTCAGCAGTCCAGTACCTCTCCTAAAGAGTCACGATCCTCCCAAATTTACTGTTGTTGGTAAATGCGGTCAAGTCAGTTCTGACTCATAGCAATCCTGTATAGGGTTTGAGAGGGGCAGCTGGTGGGTTTGAACCACCAACTTCTTGGTTAGCAGTCCGGGCCTTATGCTACAGCACATCATATTTCTAGAGTATCTGCAGGAATCTGTAACCACACAATAAATTAGAAGACAAAATTTAACATGATACATTTAACAAAACAGGCAAAGAAAAACTTTGTTGAGTTCCTATGCTTTAGGGTGTCACACATTTTCTCTTTCGTAGTCTGATTAAAACTGTGGGGGTGTTTGCACTGATTTGTTGTTCCTGTTTATGACTCAGACAAGGAAACAAATGGCAGTTCTTCCGGATTAGCATGGAGTCAAGACCACACTCCACTGGCTCCCCAATTTTCTTCTAGGAGAAAAGAGGATACTTCAACTCAACTAAGTCTTAAGAGTGATTTAGCTGAGTCATAGCTCAGTTGAAGTTGGGATTGTAAAAGAGGGCCTGGTCTAGAAATGGGAGGTGACACACAGGTGTCTTGAGCCCCAGGGAATGACCAGTAGAGAAATGGCAGTGTGTCCCACAGAAATTAAGCAGCAAAGTGATTGCAGAAGGGCCTAAGGAGCAGAGGGCAGAAAAGAGGATGAAAGAACGTATAGTTAGGTGACTTATGGAGAAGTGGAGAACGTGTTCTCATGTGAGAAGCTGAAGCGCGTGAACAGAAAGCAAAGGCCATTGTAGGGCTGACAGGTACTACAGAGGAGCCTCCTCTATTTGTGGTTAGCAGGTGATGGCAATGGGTTAGGATGCCCGCTCAGATACAGGCCTCGGAAAGAGGATCTGGAAGCGCTGTTCTTCCAACCCCCAGCTCGTTTCCGGAATGGCAATCAGGAAACCAATCGTCCTCCAGCTTCCCAGGGAGGCTGCACCCCGGCCGGGCCTGGCTAGGATCAGGACCTGCGAAAAGGCCCGCGTGGGGTCTCGGTGGCAGGCGGGGTGGAACGCGGCTGGGACTCGCGCCAGGCGGGGCCGGGCCGGGGCCGCAGGTCGGGGACGAGGCAGAGGAAGCAGCCGCCGCCCCAGCCAAGAGAATGGGGCCGGGGGCTTCCTGGGGGAGGGAGACAGAGCCAGGCTTCCGAACATTTCCCCCGCTCGCTCACGTCTGCGCGGCCCCGCCCGGCCCCGCCCCAGCCCCCAGGCCACCGCCTCCTCCCCCGCCGCCAGGAGGGGGAACCGCGCTAGCGCCTTTAAGAGGCGTGGCCATGTGCTCCGCCCCTACTGCCCCTCGCGCGCCAGGGAGGGGTGGGGTGCGGGAGGAGGCGCTCTGGGTGTGTGTAGGGGGGGGTAAGCGAGGCGTACGCTTCTGCGCAGGCGCAGTAGCCGGACGACGGACCGTGTGTTTCCAAAATGGCGGCAGCGATGGATGTGGATACCCCGAGCGGCACCAACAGCGGCGCGGGCAAGAAGCGCTTTGAAGTGAAAAAGGTTGGGTCTCGCCAGCGCCTTCCTCAAAGAAGCTAGAGGGGCACCGATCTGACTGGCAGGCCCGAGGGTGACCGAGGCGCGGAGGAAAGGGCTTCATTTCAGGGCGTTCCTGGAACCGGGTACTCGAAAGGAAGCCGGGGGGCGGGTCTCGGCGCTGATTGGCGTGAGGACAACCCAATGACAGAAGCAGTGTTGATTTCGCTCTGAAGCTGTGGGGCCAATCACGGAGGCGCTTATTCAGATAGGCGGGGCTGCGGTTTGGTTGCGGGAGCCAAGCCCCTGAGCTGTCACTGGAGTGGTTGAAGGGTGGAGGAAGGGGAGGGTGGGGTGTGTAGGTGGGTGGATGGGGGAGTCCAAGCTACTGCGGTGGGTGGAGGATGGGGCAGTGCGGCGGAAGCCAGGAACCTAAGGTCCTACCGCAGTGGAGGCCCCTTGAGGAGCCCGGCTGGAGCGCTTCTTGCTCCTCCCCTTTTTGCAGCTTTTGGGGTCTCATTCACTCTGAGGGACCCCGACTGGTCCTCGAACAATCGAGGCCACCATTAACCCTATCATTGGCCTTCACTCCGCCGAGTAAAAGTCTTTCTAGCCTAAAGCTTGGTCTTCTGAGACGTCTGTTGGTTTGTCACACAGCCATTCCAGGCCTGTGGTTCTCCGTCATGTTGGGAATTACCCGTCGCCCTCAAAAAAAAAAAAAAAGCTTAGTGGAGTTCATGAAGATACGAGCCCAAACCTTGTGGCATTTATAGCCGAGTGCTGGTAAAATTGGGAAAGCAGACATGCCTGTTAGTGGCTTGCCAGCAGTTTGGGAGAAAAGTGTTGATTTCTATCTAGGATGAAATAAATCTGTTCAAAATGAGGGTTCTGAAATAGGAAAGATGTTATTCCTGGAGGCACTGGCTGAACACTTGACAATATCCTCCCCCCACCCCCAACTGCATTTTGGCGGCTCATTGTGGGCACTGTGTGCTCAATTGCAGCCAGCAGCCATATTGAAGAATAATAGAAGTAGGCTTTCCCCCTCCAAGTTGAAGCTGTGGGATGAAAAGTGTTGACGAAGTTCCTAGACACAGAATTGAGCTTGAAAGAGGTGAAGATGTTGTTGTTGCTGTTAAGTGCCTTCGAGTCGATTCCTTAGTGGAAGAAAAGGGAGCTTGGAGGATGTATAGCTGCAGAAGCAAGAAGGTTGAATTAAGTACCACTTTTAGGTAAACTCTCCACACAATGTACAAGTCTGTGTGTAAAGGATGTGAATGAGCATCAGTGTATTTGATGGTAGGGACTAAACCAAATATTAGTGGTTCCTAGAGTTTGTAATGGACTAATTTTGTCGGATTTGAGCTCTGTGTACTGACTGCTATAGTGTGTAATTAGTTGTCCAGCTTATCCCATGGTTTCCCATTCTGTGATCCAATCATTCTCTTAGTTCCTTCTGTTCCTAGCTTTACCTCCCCACTCGAGCTTCCAAATCTGCCTTGAAGAGCAGATATTTAATTCTTTATCCCTGCAGATGTTGAGTTCTGCACCTGCCCGGGGAAGCTTCATAGTAACACAGATTTGTGATTATTAGAGTCAAAACAGACACTTAAATTATTCCTGTTCTGCTTGCATTGTTACAACTGATTGAAATTCTTTATAGCTGTAGGGGGGAAAAAAAATCAAAGATGATGTATTAATTTCTGTGTGCACATATCAGTCGTATGAAGATGGAAAGAACATACACATAGCCTACTGTTGTCCTCTGATACAATAACTAAGAATATTCTTTTGCTTGATGGTCCCTGTGGCCAAAGAGATGGTAACTTCTACTTCAGCATGAAATCTAGAGTGTGTGTGTGCGCGTGAGTGTGTTTGTGCATGTACGTGCGTGCGTGTGTTATGTTACAAGGAGAATGCATTGTTCCCCCTTTTTCTCTTTGCAGTGGAATGCAGTAGCCCTCTGGGCCTGGGATATTGTCGTTGATAACTGTGCCATCTGCAGGAACCACATTATGGATCTTTGTAAGTAATTGGAACAGGATGGGAGGAAGTTGAGAAGGTTACAGGGATTGTGACTATCCTAATGTGACTAATTTTCTTCTTCATAAAGAGATACATTAAGTGTAGTCAGAGGACTTGGGTCTTTTGTAGCTAGTATGTTGGTGTGTTTAAAATAGAGTAGATTTTGATTTTGTCCTGGAGGCCTAGGCAGCTCTCAGAATAAATCTACTCAATCTAAAGATGGCAGGACCACATTTAGAATGAATTGTGGGCACAGAGGCACTGTTGCTTTTTCTTCTTTATGTCCCTCATTACCTATCCAGACTCAAAGACAGAAATGTGGTAAGAAGAAGCTAAACTTTGGGCTAAAATATTCTATCTGAACTGCTTTTTGTTAGGTAAGATTTATAAAGGAAAACCAAGGAGTAAGAAATTTTCTTTATTTGTTTTTAATTTTTAATTTTATTGTCATAAAAAATATATGTAGCAAAACCTGGCATCTCAACAGTTTCTACATGTGCAAATCAGTGGCACTGATTATATTATTTTAAGTTGCACATTACCCTTTTCTAAATCATTTCACTGTCATTAACAGAAAGCTTAGTGTTCCCTAAACACAACTCTCCTTCTTCCCCTCTAATGGAAGAAGGAGTTTTTGATTGTAGCTCCAAACATTGTAAAGCTCCTGACTTCTAAATAGGCAGTAAATTGTGTTAAACAAGTTTTATTTTAGTCTCTACATAATCCATGACATACGGTAGTTAACTGGTTGTTGTCAAGTGCCACCCAGCTGGTTTCAACTCATATAGACCCTTTATCGGATTTCTGAGGAGTGGCTGATGGGTTTCAATTGTTAGCCTTGCAGTTAGCAGTCTAGTGCTTACCTTACAGAGCTGCTCCGGTCAACACCTGGTGGATCTCATTACAGCTGTTCGCTGGACAAGAAGGTTGATTACACCAAGAACAGTTGACACTAACTGTTTTCACCCAGGCATTAAAATGGTTTGTTACTGAGATCAGAAATGGGTCAGAGAAACTTCAAGTGTTTAGAATTGCAATTATAGGCATGCATTATTTTTTATTAAAAAGTTTTTATTTTGAATTGAGTGAAATTTACAGTGTAGATCATTAGTTTTGTATTCAACAAATCATATACTTTGTTTCATTAACAATGTTTATAACCCCCTCCATGTACCATCAGTTAACAGTATTTCTCTCTATTCTTTTTTGTTCTTCTTTAAAAAACACTTAGGTATCTTTATAATAACTTAAACCACCAAAGGGTACATTCTGCAAGTTTGCCTCCTGGCCGTCAGCTCTCAGTCCCTCTCTTTCCATAAATCTAGAGTCCACAGCTGCTCCCTTTCTCCATGTCCCCATCTCTGCCTCCATCTGTGGCGTTGTTGCTTCTCTGGATAAGGTCCCGCATTCTGCTTGTGCTCTTCTCCTTTGATGGTCCTAGGGTCCTCTGTTTCTGGACTGTAAGATTAACTACTCCCCCATTTTTGTTACAGAACTTCTGCCTTTACAGTTGTGACAGTCGCAATTAATCATGATAACGATTACTCACTGTTGAATCATAGGAATCTTGTCCCCATCTCTTTTCACCAGATCCATTTATACAAGATGAAAACTATTCGGTTGGGACTCTGTTTCCCCCTCTCCCCCCACACACATACACTCTTACACTAAACTCCCTCCTGAAACTTTGTAAGCAGTCATTTCATGCCTTTTAGTCTCCTCATTTTAGGTAGCCAATGTCTAAGTTGCCCATCCCAATCTACTCTGTATGCAGAGGGGATAGGATTGATGTTTGATGTGAAGACTCCTTCCCTTTCAGTTGGTATTTTGAGCTACTACATCCTTGAGTAGGTCAAGTTCATCAAATTGTAGCAATTTACCCTCATTTCCTTTATCAAAAATTCTTTATTTTTATCTTTCTCTAGTTGAGTTCTGATTATCAAGCCATCAAGGCTAGGTTAAATGGGTGCTATCTGCAAGTTTGGGTGTTCTTGTGCATCTCCTCTCGCTTCATATCAGCTGGATGCTTCACTCTCGGCTGTAACCCTCTGTGGCTATGTCCTTGTCCATGGGCTCAGGTGTCCCCAGGTTTCATTACACTTCGGAACAACCAGTCCTTCCTCTTCTTTCTCTCATCTCCAGGTCAAGAGGAGTCTATGGAACGTGGTTGAACTCAGCCCATTTTTTCATTTTTGCCTTTCCCCCTCTTCCACTCATCAGTATACCAGTGTGGTCCCCAGCAAGCTTACATGCCCGCTCATGTGTTCCCTTTGAGTTTCAGTTTTAGAAGTGCCATGCTTTTTATTAGAATCCCCACATGTTCCCTTCCCTGTGTCTGGAGATCCCTTGCCCCCCCGCCAAAGCCCTCTGCTGTGTCTAACATAGTGATGTGCAGTATCACTAGGACAGAAATGGGAGTACTTTACGACTTTAGATTTTCTACTACTCGCAGTGAAAAGGAAAAAAACTGGAAAAATTATAATAATGTATTTTATTTAACCCAGTGCACACAAAAAACCCCTCTAAACCCACTGCTGTTGCATTGATTATGCCTCATAGCGACCCTGTAGGACAGAGTAGAACCGCCCCACGGGGTTTCCAAGGTTGTCAATCTTGTCAGAAGCAGATTGCCACCGCTTGTCCTCCCTGGAGTGGCTGCTGAGTTTAAAGCACCACCTTTTGGTTGACAACCAAGTACTTTAACCACTATGTCATTAACCCACTACATCCAAATGATTTCCTTTCTTTTTTAATAGAGAATTGTTTTTAACTGCAGTAAAAATTGTTTTACAAGCCAAACTATTTTCATTTCAGCATGTAGTCAATATAAAAAACGAGTTCATTCACATTCTTTATTTTGTTTTTTTGTACTATGTCGGTCTCTGAAATTCAGTGTGTGGTTCATACATAGAACACATCTCAGTTCAATCACATTTCAAAGCTCAGGAGCCTCATGGGGCTAATGGCTATTCTGTTGGACAGTGCAGGGCTAACCCAGTCAGTCTTTAACTTTCACCTTGGACTTGATCAAAAATATCTTGTGACCACGCACACATAGCAAGCTATGACAACTCAGTTGAATGTACCTGAGGCATCCTGTACTGTTCCTTAGTAGCAGTTATTTAATTTAGTTGGTTCTCTACTGTGTCTCTGTTTGCTGCTCTATCCCCAGCATCTAGCATAGTGTCCAGTATATCATCAGTTCAGGACAAAGATTGTTAAAGTAAATAATGATAACTCAAAATGGGAGTGATACCCAAATAACCTGAGAATACTTCAGCTTGGAAAGTACTAATCAGTATTTTATGTTAGAAAACAATCCTGACCTGTGTTGGTAATTTACTGCCCTTGGTTTTTCTTGGCGTTGATCGTGTTTACATTTTCACTGTACAGTCCAAGCGAATCAGCAGTCACCAGGATCTTCACATAGCCGGATGGTGCCAATCATAGAAAAACACATGCACAGCTTTAAATGTGTTTGGGTGGGGTCTTTGATTACATGCTTGCCAATTTCTGTGCCTTGTGTTTTCACAGGGAATTGTGGCCAGAGAGAACTTTATTTTCTTGGGGTCTTTTCTGTAGGTTGGATTCCCTTTTTATAAAAACAAACAAAACAAAACACTTCTATGTTTAAGTCAGTGTGTACCCTTCTTGATACCAGCGAATGCTTTTCTTGGGAGGACCACAAAAGACAAAGGCCACCCATATTCTGTCTTCTCTAAAGCAAGCTGAACATGTGAGGTATCGGCGTAAGCCTCCAATTTGGTATCTGGTTTATGACATGTTAGATTCTAAATATCAGAAGAAGAACCAGAATATTGGACACCTATAACAAAAAATTATGGTAATGTTTTCTTTTTAAGTCATTTTCATTCATTCAGTGAATATTTATATGCTGGGCATTTTGCTAGGCACCGTGATAAAACTGAAAGATCTAGTTTTTAACCTTTGAAAAAAAAAAATCATACCTTTTATTGATTTTAGACATTAATGTGAGAAGTCTTGTTACCATACTGGACTGCTTATAATTTTTGTAAAGAGATCAATTTTAAAAGATAAAAAAAAAGGGTCTTGATTCAACAATGGTTATTTTCAGATAAACTCTTACAAAGTGTTAAATGAATAACTGTCTGAAAAGAACTAATTATTTCACATAATTTAAAATAAAAGTGGCTAAGGCTTTGCCCACTGAGCTGTGGTGGCACAGTGGTTAAGTGCTTGACTGTTAATAAACCAAAAGCTTTGAGCCCATCAGTTGCTCCACAGGAGAGGAAGGATGTGGCAGTCTGTTTCTGTACAGTCGTATGCCCTGGGAAACCCTTCAGTTGTCTTCTGTAGGGTTGCTGTGAGTTGGAATTGACTTGACGGCATTGGAGTTGGTGTTTTGGATGGCTTTGCCCAATCTCCTGAGAGGCATTCTTGGTTTGACTTCTCTTGAGTCTGTCTGTGTTGACACTGCATGTCCTGCCTGAACCACACGGTTGTTTTACACTATCCTGTTTCTTGGTTGTGTTAAAGAGTCACTGAGATTCACCGTCCGCTAGGTGTGATTTTTCTCCTTTACCTATGGGAATCGTATTCCAGAGTAAGAGAGCATCCAGAAGGGCTTGGACCCAGCTTTTGCCATTTTAACTTCTTCTCTTCTTGCAATCACAGATGGGTCAATGTTTTGAGGATGAAATCTGTTAGCTCCCAAGATGAAACTACCATTTCCTTCCCAGTTTTTTGGTGGCCATGGGCTTATATTGAAGTTTGAAAAGTCCCCGCGCTTTACAAATCATGTGAAATAAATTGCCTTTGCAAAGGGCATGAGAGAAACCTGTTGTGCACGGCGTCTGTCTACTCCAGGTTGATGGTGAACCTTTCCTTCCCCTGTTTAAGCTACCTTGCCTCAATCCCTGTAGTCACACTCTGCACCCAATTGCCCGGAAACATTTACCACGTGAGCACATTTTATACTCCTATTTAGTCAGGAGTCCTGGTGTGGCACTCTAGGATAAGCACTGGCCTGCTAGCCACAAGGTTGGTGGTCCAAACCTACCAGCTGCTCCTCAGAAATCCTATACAGGGTCACTATGAGTTGGAACCGACTTGATGGCTTAACTACATGTCATGTGGTGATTATGTGCCATGGAGTCGGTTCTAACTCATAACGACCCTGTATAGGGTTTCCATGGCTGTAAATCTTTATAGGAACAGAAAGCCTCATCTTTCTCCCATGGAACCACTTGTAATTGCGAACTGCTGACCTTGAAGTTAGCAGCCCACCTCGTAACCACTATGCTACCAGTGCTCCTATCCCTTTTTATTTGGCATCCTGGATGACAATCCTATCTTTCCTGTGTGCTTTTGTTCCTTACATCAGTCTGGCCCCCATTTTTCTATTTATGAAAGTGGTTTTTGTTTGCCTCTTGAGAGTCTACTGTACACTTGACCTAGGAAGACATCTTCTCTCTACAGCTTGGTGAGGAACCTTTTTTTCTGCCAAAATTTAAAGAGTATCATTCACGGACCATACATACAAAATTATCAACTTGAAAATTAGCCTGCTGTATTTATTTGGTTAAATATTTAATTCACCCCTGACTCCTGATGTAGCACCATAGGATAAACGCTGGACTGCAGACCATAGGTCAGCAGTTCAAACCCACCAACTGCTCCTTGAAAACCCTACACAGTGTTGCTGTGAGTCAGAACCGACTTGACAGCACTTACCAACAACAACAACATGATGGCTGGAACTGTGGTTGCCTTGGGAGGGACTTACATGGCCTGTGGGCCAAACTGCTCTCAGGAAGTTTGAGAGTACAGGCCAGAGGTCAGCTATGTAAAAAGATAGGGATAATGCATATGGTAAATATGATCAATAAACGCGTGCATGCTCTTGATTAAAGGAGAGAAAAATGATTCAGCTCATGTGTAAAACTTCACCCTGGAGATAGAGATTTTAGCTGGGTCTTACATGGTTGAAGTGAAGTGCTGTGGAGTCGGTTCCTACCCATAGCGACCCTGTACAGGGTTCCCGAGGCTGTAAATCTTCTCGGGACCAGAAAGCCTCATCTTTAAAGGGTGAAAAAAAAAAAATCATATACACATCTCATCCCCTAAAACCAAATATACCCATGAACATCTACTCATTATTTTTTTACAGTTTTAGTACTTTGCACCCATGGTACTTTGAGTTGGTTATCTCCTCTTAAATAGCCTTTCCTAAAGTTCTTCATTCTTCAGAAGGGAGACTCCATTTAGTTCCTACCTTGAGACAGCAAATTACATTCCTAATTCTTGTTCTTTGAATATGCAACCACACTAGAACTTTACTCATCAAATTTTATTCTATTTAAATTCTCTTCCCTTTTCTCTCTGAAATGGATGATTTGACTACATTTGCACTAACCTGCTCTGCTTACCAGACGGAACCACTTCAGTAGGCATCACAACTTGTAGACCTCAGTGCTAAGCCATTGGCCTGATTGTTGACTGTTGAACAGTAAAGAATTTTGAATTTTGCTGCCTTTCAACAGACCATACTTGCCAGTTTGCCACAGGCCTCTTCTTTTTCTATTGTTTTGCACCTGCCTCCTTTAGGGACAGTAACTTGTCACTCATTGAGGCCTTAATGTGGACAAGTTTGGGTTTGTAAGGGCCCATGAAGAAGCATTCACCAAGAAAGGGGAAAAGCTATCTGTTCTGGGAAGAGCCATAAGGTGGCTTTCAGCATTCAGTAAATTAGAATCATTTCCATTTTCAAATGAGACTATGTTCAGAATTGAAACAGTGTGACTTTTCCATGTGTTACTGTTTAATTGTTGCTGTTGTTAAGTGCCTTCTAGGTGATTCAGACTCATAGCCACCCTGTATAGTGTTTCTGAGGAGCAACTTGTGAGCTTGAACTGCCAACCTTGTGGTACTGACTTTGCAGTCCAGCACATTACCACACAGTACCACAAGGGTAGTGTGGTGGCATGGTAGGCTAAATACTGGACTGTGAACCACAAGGTAGGCAATTTGAGCCCACCAGCCACTCCACAACGGGCAAAGATAAGATTTTCTGCTCCAGCAAAGAATTATCACCCTGGAAACCCCATACAGGGTTGCTGTGAGTTGGAACCAACGTGACAGAGCTTAAACAACCACCACCACAGAAGATTAGTTGCTGCAAAGCATCCTGTTAAGTCCCAAACGTGCCTTCTCTATCCTTCATCCTTTCCCACATTCATTAAAGACCCAATGATACTAACGAACCAGTCTGTAATTGTATGGGTTTTGGTGGCTATAGATTGATTGAAAGGTGACTGCCCCGGAGGCCGAGTGATCTTGTTGCTCTTGTTCCCACAGGCATAGAATGTCAAGCTAACCAAGCATCTGCTACTTCAGAAGAGTGTACCGTTGCGTGGGGCGTGTGTAACGTAAGGAAACATCTTACCTATCTGCATGGCTTGTAAACCTATAACAGCTAGCCAGTCTTGAAAATAACTTGGGGGAAAAAAAGATCAGCTCACCTATCATCCGAAAGGAATACAGATAGTAAGGGTTCTAAATCATTGTGCTGTTGACCTGTTAGAGCTCAGACACTGTTAGGTACTGGGAGTGTGTTCACTCCTCCATGTGCTAGCAACACAGCGAATTCACCTTTGGGGATTACCTTCTCAACGCCTCTAATAGTATCCTGCTGGTGGAAATCTTTATTTTCTAAACAGTTTTGGTTTTCAAACTCAGGTGTTTACAGAAAATAAGTTTGTTGACTAAGTGTTCGAGTGTATATGTGCTTTAAGTATGTGAAGCATAATAAGTTAGGTTTTTTTGTTTGTTTTAACATGACTCATGCCAGAAGAATTTCTTGCAGCATCTTTGGAATGAGCATACGGTCTTTCAGGATGACAGTCGTAAAGGACAAGAAACAGTGAATATGTGATTTTTAGCATGTGCTAAAAATTCACCCTGATTGCTGTAGGGTCGCAGCCACATGAAGGACAGTTGCCTTGCTCAGGGCCTCCTGTGCCGTGGGTACAAAGGACCCCGAGCTCTGGCACAGGCTGACTACTATTTGAAAAATGTGTAGAACGGTATCTGGTACGTAATAAGCATTGTTGATGTTGTTGTTGTGTGCTGTGGAGTCGGTAACCCTGTACAGGGTTTCTGAGGCTGTAAATCTTTACGGAACCAGAAAGCCTCATCTTTCTCCCACGAACTGCTGACTTTGCGGTTCGCAGCCTGATTTGTAGCCACTATGCTACCAGAGCTCCTTATATAATAAGCATTGTTGTTGTGAAGTGCCGTCGAGTCGGTTCTGACCTATAGTGACCCTGTATAGGGTTTCCGAGGAGCAGATGGTGAGAATAAGCCTAGTATTCATTAAATAAATATAAATTGTTGTTGTTGTTGTGTGCCGTCGAGTCGGTTCCGACCTATAGCGACCCTGTACAGGGTTTCCGAGGGTGTAAATCCTTACGGGAGTAGAAAGCCTC